>NC_041384.1:591057809-591117082 GCF_002162155.2 Triticum dicoccoides | reverse complement strand
CCACCCCCCACCACCACCAATCCGCCATGCCGCCATCGCTCCCCCTGCCACCGCCACCTCCATCTCCATCTCCCTCTCTCTCCCTCTCCCCGATCTCTGACCCAGCCACCACACATGGCGCCAGCCAGAGCAGCCACCAGCTATGGCGACGGCGAAGCTAGAGGCTGCCAGATCCGGGATCAGGGCGGCGCATAGCCCCTCCTCCCGTGAGATCCTCTGCATCGAGCAGCTCCTCTGCCCGCTGCATCGTCTCCCCATCCGGATCGAGCAGTTCCTCTTCCGCCGCCTCCCAAGTCGTCGTCCTCCCGATCCCCTCCCCTTCCTTTGCTCGGGACACCCCATCTCCGTCGAGCGAGGTGCCCCATCCACCTCTACGGGGGTAGGCAGCATTGGCGTATGAGCAATGGCGTCGCCCGGGTTGCGGCGATGAGCGTACATGCAGATCATGGCCGGCACCATCCTCGGCGGCGGCCACGGCTTCTACGTCATGCACCGCATCGAGACCTCCTACAAGGTACGGCGACTCCCGTCGCACCAACTTGCCGCGATGTGTGGACCATTTGGTCGAAGCCGCGGAGCTCACTCCCGCTTTTCTTTCTCATGTGCAGGCGAGGATGGGGGAGAGGTTGCGACGATGGCAAGCTGGAGTGCCTCTACCATGGCTGGCAGTTTGACGGCCAGGGCAAGTGCGTCAAGATCCCCGCTGCAAAGGCCGCGCGCCATGCCATCCTTGCCGAGACCCCCGCTGCATTGGCATACATAACACACAGTTTGTGTTTAGGTTCTTCTAGTGGTCATTATAAGCCTCGTAGTCGTAGGGCTTGTTTGTGTTTAGGTTCTTCTACTAGTGGCCATTTTATCTGTACAATTAGATAGGCGTGAATCTCAGGAAAGCAAGAGCCATTTGTTTCTCATGTGTGAACATGCGTGCATTCCATCATTTTGAGGGGGGAAAGTCACCAAGTTATGGTAGGAGAAATAATTATAATCTTGCACAGGGCATTGCTTAAATACACGTGTGAGCTTTTGTTGCACAGGGAATTTGCAGTTAGATTTCCTTATCATATAAGTGCTACCGCATGTCTTACAATTAGGGACAAAAATTACTTGTTTCCATCATTATATTCATAGTGATCTCATATTAGAGTAAACTCCCATGTTATTCCTGAAAAGATGATGCAAAGCGCAGTGTAGTTAAAATGTGCAGCTTGCTGCCGCTAATGACATTTTGCATGGTGTCTTCTGCTTGCTGCCAGTTTATGTAATGTCGGGCTCATATATTTGCCAATTAATGTAATGTTGGGCTCATATATTTCCTTTTAGGCATCTACAAGTCTTTTATTGGGCTTAAGTAATGGTAGGCTTATATCTAGTGGAAGTTAATATTTTCATGTGGTTCCCATCTACTACAGATTGCTTCATATACAAGTACAAAGAATATGTAGCTCACTAGCTCCATATATATCCTCTGTAGCTTCTCCTTCAACCATTGCAGTGCTTCAAGCTGATTGCTTAGCATGGCATGATATACAACCCTATCGGGTACTTTTTACTAATGAATGTAATGTAGATGCAAACGATAATATAATATTCGAGTTTATTTAAGGATATCATCATAGAATTAGGTTGACCAAGAACTAAACATCTTTTTTCATGATTACCTGATTTATGAGACTTGAGAAAAAGACACCGCTTAAGTAAATTGGTTATGACCTCTTAGTTGTACTAAACTACTAATAAATCAAAACTCACTGAAGCTACATTATTTTTCTGCTCTCTTGCATTTGCATAGCATTCAAACTGACAGGTGAATGCTCAGTTTTTGTGAGTTGTGACTTAACATTAACAGAGTGTGGCAAGAAATCACCTACAAAAGACACTACGCATGTGTGGCGAGCCTAACCTTAGGAGGCAACCAAACAATGGCCTAGGTGGCTGTGGCGCGCCGCACCTTTGGCGTGGCAAGGTGCGGCCGGCAACCAAACAGCCCCTTAGTGACAGCAATCTGACCTGTTTGGACAGAATAAAACTCAGATTCATCCTGTCACGATGCTTCAGCAGCATGGCTTCATACTCCGACTCATCGCTAAGTTACCTTGGTATCCTGTTTTTGATTGTTTTTCAAAAGGTTTAATTGAGCCACACATGTATCTGCCCTTATCTTGTCAGTTTGGAGGAGCTGAATTCGAATTGAGAGCACAAAATGCCTATATCGGTGATGCAGTTGGATTGGTTTTCAGGTAACTTCCAGAACCATACTGCATGTACATCATTTCTTTCATTGAAGCAAACTTATATAAAGACAATTGGCTTTGTTTTCCTGGTCAGCTGTTGTGCATGAATTATAGTGCTATATTTTGGATAAGATCCACAAGGAACATGCCACATGTTACTTCCAGTGACACTTTTGACCAGTATCAATAAATAAGTAGATGGACTAATATAGTTACCGTTTTCTCAAAATATTTTACTGGATATTTCTCATGTTTGGGATGCATGCATCTCATAGTACACATCTTACATCTCATAGTAATTTTTTCACATGACTACTACATCTGTTATGCAACACAACATGTTTAGCTAACTTCAGTAATTTTTCCTTCCTGAACTCTTGTTAGCTATGAAGAAGTAAAAGCAAAGGGGTCGGAGAATTTTGACAGGGAGCTGGCTGGCTGTGTGCGCACGCTTGCAGGTGAATGATTTCATCTTGATCTCCGAGAGCACCTACACCCGGGAGCAGATTCTGAAGATGGAGAAGGCCATCCTGAACAGGCTGGAGTGGAACCTGACGGTGCCCACGCCCTACGTCTTTCTGGTGCGTTTCGCCAAGGCCGCGTCTTCCTCAGATCACAAGAACGACGAGGAGGTAAAAGAAGAACTTCAGACTTTTACATACTACACAACATGCAAATTCTTCAGATGTATTTGCCATTTTGGCAAAGCAGCGAGTCTGTGTGCTGATTGATGTTTCCCTCGTCTTCCCCTGAATGTGTGTGTAGATGGAGAACACCGTATTCTTCTTCGCGGAGCTGGCGCTGCTGCAGTACGGGCTGGTGCAGTCCAAGCCCTCCATGGTGGCCGCCGCTGCTGTCTACACCGCCAGGCTCACCCTCAAGAAGACCCCTTTGTGGACCGACACTCTGAAGCACCACACTGGCTTTACTGAAGCACAGCTGATGTAAGCTATACATGCACACTACTGAATCTCTCGTAGCTTGAATCTGTGATGATTTCATTTAGGGGCACGCACTGACAGAGATGACCCTATTGTGTGATGATTGATTTCAGGGACGCTGCCAAGATCCTGGTGGCCTCGCACTCCACCGCACCTGACAGCAAGCTGAAGGTTGTCTACAAGAAGTACTCGAGCATGTTTTCATGCATGTTTATTTTTGGACTTAATCTTACTAAATAGCACTGCTGTTGTTATTCACTATATCATCGCTGTTCTGTTTTCTTGTTGGCAGATATTTTGCCTAAATTCAAGACGAAAGATGTTCAAAGAAGCGCCAAGACATTTTTGTATAGCAAGTTAAGTAATAATAGCTCAGTTATCTAGGCATTGTGAACTCTAGAATTTCATGTATCTTCTCTCTGTTTTTGAATGAAATGTTGTATGTGTGTTGATGTAACAGATTGTTGATTCTTGTTATTTTAAGTATTACACTTGTTTCTGTCTATTTTGATTTAAATATTGGCTGTTTAATTATTGGCATATTGAAATCTGAGGAACATGACCATGACAGCAAGGACCCACAAACCAGAATCGAAAATTTGGGACCCACTTATCAGAACCTGACAATTGGGACCTATTTGAAAAAAGAAAAAACGTGCCACAACCCAAAAATAAAAAGGCCGGATTATAGGGCCTGGCCCGTGTAGCTTACCCAAATTGAAAGAAAAAACAACAACAAATGGGCTGAATTAATGGGCTCGGCCCATATAAACACCGAATTGGACCGGGCTGATTCTTGTGCACATCAGATTGCCACGTCGGATTCCTACGTGGCCTGGGGAGGCTGCTAGTGACCAAAACAAAACAATAGGCATATTTTGGTCGTAAACGTCCACGACCTTCTCACAGAGAAGGTCGTTAATTTCAGTTTATGACCGCCAGCTTTTGACCTTCTGTTTTTGGTCAAAAAAAAGGTCGCAAATGAAAAACAATGACCTTTCAATGACCAATAGTCAAGGTCACAAGTTGACATATTTCTTGTAGTGGTAGCTGGTGGGTCCCAGCAGTCAGGGGGCGAATCATTTTTTTTGCCCAGACGCACTTCCTTGCATGCGAAGATGTAGCTGGTGGGTCCTAGCAGTCAGGGGGAAACGTTTTTTTCGCGAAATACGGTGGCCCATCTGGCGGGTCCCGCTGTCAGGTGGAGGAATAATTATTTTGCACGTAATAAGGAGGCACTTCTTTGCTGTAGCCGTGGACCCAGCTGTCAGCCTCTCCACGTACAGTCGACGTCCGATGGAAGCCGTTCCTTGACCATGTTGACCATGCCGCGCCGAGAGCACCAGGGCGGTGGACGACGGCGAGGCCTAGGAAGGGGACGACGTGGAGCCGGGGAAGACGCGGCAGTGGATGCCCATGCGTAGAGGAGTACAAGGGTTCACTGGTTCGCTGCAGTGTGAGGCTGCCGACGCCGCAGAATAACAGGGGGTGTGGGTGAGTAGAGGGATGGCCTGGCCAGCAGTGGGAGTAGTAGGGGCGGTGAGGCCTCCGCCGCATCACAGCCGGCCACGGGAGGCAGGAGCACGAGGCATGACCGGCGCTGGTTTGGGCGGCTGGAGCAAGAAGACCAGAGGTTGAAGAAGCACTACGGCCGTTGGATGGACATCGTACGGTCACTGGAGCTAGAATCGTGCATATTGACTAAGTTGACAAAGCCCTCCGTCCCCGTCAACTTAGTAGGCCCACAACAGCCTGCCACTATACTGGGTCCCAGCTAATAGGGGGAGTATTAATTTTTTTTGTGCGTAATAAGGAGGCACTTCCTTGCGTGCGAAGATATAGCTGGTGGGTCTGAGCTGTCAGCGGCGGTAACATTTTTTCGCGAAATACAGAGGCCCTTTCGGTGGGTCCCTGATGTCAGGTGGAGGAATCATTATTTTGCGCGTAATAAGGAGGCATTTCCTTGCGTGTGGCCGTGGACCCAGCTGTCGGCCTCTCCACGTAAAGTCCACTTCAGATGCATGTCGGTCGTTGACCATGTTGACCAGGCCACGCCGAGAGCACCAGGACGGTGGACGACGGCGAGGCCTGGGAAGGGAACGACACGGAGGCAAGGAAGACTCGGCAGTTGTTTCCCAGGCGGAGGGGAGTACGACTGTACGAGGGTTTACTGGTTCGTCTGTCGTCGCCGGAGAATAACAGCAGGTGTGGGTGAGTAGAGGGATGGCTAGGCCAGCGATGGGAGTACGGTGGGGCGGTGAGGCCTGCGCAACAACAGAGCCAGCCGCGGGGAGGAGGGAGCAGGCAGTCCCGCCGGTGCCTGTTTGAGCGGCTGGAGCAGGAAGAGCAGAGATTGAAGAAGCACGACGGTCGTTGGATGGCCATCCAACAGTCACTGCTTGTGCGTCAACCTTTCTTTTAGGAAAGCCTCAAATCTGTGGAAAACAGCATACAGCCCATCTGCCATTATTTCTAATAATTTACAGCCCATTTGCTAATCATTAATGTTTTTTGGAGCCCATTCTCTTTTTGTTAGCATTACAGCCCATATTGTGGCCACGGTTAAAAAAATATACGAAATTTTGCATATTTCGGTGCGGTCCGAACTGTTTTTAATCCCGAAATTTCGACTCACATTCAAACTAATTTTAAAAATAAATGTATATCAATATAAAATCCAACAAATTCTCCATGCATAAAAATTAATGTAATTTCAAATCTCGAAATGAAGAAAAGATATTTGAAACTAATTGCCGGTTTGATGTGTTTTAAAAATGTACATCCCATTTCTCATTACTGATGGGCCATTTTCTTGGCCAGTCGAATGAAAGCTCTCCTTGTCTTGAAAGATTTGCAGCCCAACAGGCCTGACAAAGCGACTTACTTGGCAAATCACAAAAAAACTGGGCTGTGGCCGTGGACCCAGCTGTCAGCCTCTCCACGTACAGTACTCTTCCGATGGAATGTCATTGACCACGTTGACCACGCCACACCGAGAGCACCAAGGTGGTGGATGACGCGAGGCCTAGGAAGGGGACGACGCGGAGCCGGGGATGACGCGGCAGTGGATGCCCACGCGAAGAGGAGTACGAGGGTTCACTGGTTCGGCTGCGGTGTGAGGCTACCATCGCCGCAGGGCCTGGCTAGCGGTGGGAGTAGTAGGGGGCGATGAGGCCTCATCGGCAGCACAACCGGCCACTGGAGGCAGGAGCAGGCGGTCTCCCCGGCGCTGGTTTGGGCGACTGGTGCAAGAAGAGCTGCAATTGAAGAAGCAGCAGGACCGTTCGATTCAAATCGAACGGTTACTGCTGCTAGAATCGTTTGTTGACTAAGTTGACAAGCCCTGCGTACGCGTCAACTTAGTAGGCCCATAGGTCAGCCTCCCAACCAGTGCGCCCCAGATGTCAGTGGGAGGAATCATTTTTTCGCGTAATAAGGAGGCAGTTGATTGCGTGCGGCCAGGCCAGCGGAGGGAGTAGGGTGGGCCGGGGAAGCTTGCGCGGCATCACAGGGGGCCACAAGAGGAGGGAGCAGGCAGTCCCGTCGACGCTAGTTTAGGCGGCTGGAGCAGGAAGATCAGAGATTGAAGAAGCACGTCGGCCGTTGGATGGACATCCAAAACTAACTGCTGCTAGAATCGTGTGTTCACTGACAAAGCCTTGCGTAAACAAGTCAGCCTCAAAATTTGTGGCGTGTACAGCCCATTTTCTATTATTTTTATAATTTTTACTCATTTTCTAATTCATATGGAATTTATTGCAGCCCGTTTTCCATTTTTAGAATTGCTGGCCATTTTCTGGTCAGTACCAGGGTCAAAAAATTAACTAAATATGTGGGAAATTTTGAAAATTCGTAAATTTTTGCTGGGAAATGAAATATTCTTAATCCAAAAATTATTAGCCATACTAAAACAAATTTAAAAATAAATTAGTACTATGTCATGTTAAATCCAATGAAATACGTATAAGATATCAGTGAAGAACAAAAACAAAAAAAGAAACTTATATCCCATTTGCTATAAATTTTTTGGAATTTTCAACGCCTTTTGATATTACTTTTAACAGACATTAACCATACTCTTAAGCCAGGCCGGAGTGCATCCCTCCTCGTCTTGAAAGATTTGTAGCCCAATAATTCAGAGAAAACAAATAGGCCTAGCTTGGGTATTCTTCAAAAAGAAATACTGGGTTACCTATTTTCCCAAAGAACTGGTGCATGAGCATTTAGCTTTATTTATTTATTTACTTATTTATGTTTAGGGGACCATGAGCATGTACCTGGGCCGGATTCATGTGAGAGCCTCCCTTCCAGTTAATTATGGGCTTCTCTATTGGGCCTTCATCAGTGGGCTGCATGTTATCAACAAGTGGAAAATGTGTTCCAAGTTTCAAAAAAAATGGGTTCCGTACGATAAATAGTATGCGCTACGTACGGTATGGGGCACTAAAGGATCGAACCATGCAACGACTTCCAAAACATTGTGTTTGTCGTTCCAACAACACATTTATTCAACCAACAGACGAAATATAATGTTGATTGTACATTGAAAACAGCAGCAGCAGCAACTAGGGCTGGGGGTGCAACAGAAGCAGTAAGCAGGCCAGAAGAGTGAAGACGCAGCTCTCTCTTCCAAACCGAACATCAGCCATCATTACAAAAGGGCTACCAAAAAAGAGCAAGTGTGTGCATCAAAAAATAAAGATCCTACTACACCAAGTGTACGCATCTAACTAACTGGCTCAGTTAGACGTTACTATTTATTAAGCTGTGCAGATTGGCTGACGGCTTGAATCAGATGGGTGCCTGACGGGGGAAACTCCAGCCAGCAGGTCGAAGTCTGATACTTGCGACCCTCTCTCCTACTTTGGGCTGCAGAGCGTGGCGGCACATATCAGGGTATGGTGCATGCAGAGACGCATGGTACGATGTGTACACACAGTTTTGCCTGATGAACGAAACCGCGCTGCCATCATGATCCTTGCCATCGGTTATCTCCTGGTTAATCGGATAATTCAGTCCGACAAACAGAGAGCGTGTACCAAGGCTACTTACCATCCTCCAGTCAAAAATTCCTGAAGGCCCAGAGAAGCTGGGATCCTGCTCAAAGACCTTGCAGTGACTGTGATTGTATTCTGTGAAACAACACGTCCGGTACGTGCGAACGATCATCAATCTTTCGCTGTTGTCTGATCGAGCCAGGAACCACCTGCAACTGCCATGCCGCTTTTCTTTGAAAGGTTCTGGGATTAGGAAGGGTAGGGACACCAGGCGGCCTACAACATCATATCAAGTTGGAGTCAAATAAAAAAGGGCTCTTGGTTTAGTCAATCTTAAGAACAGCATGTTATGAGCATGAATATTTTTTTAGCAAATGTTGACAGTAATATAAGCAAGCCATCATGATATCATTGGAACATAACATACTGTTGTAACAGCCGTTTGTAGCGATGACTGGAGTAGGCCAGCAATACGTCCAGCCATAGAAGGAGTCGACAGCGTAAATGAAGCCCTTGTGTTCAATGGCATCAGAGAACCATGGAGGATGTATGATCCTGCAATGGACGTGAAGATTTATCCACTTACCGCAGTGACCTGTCAGATAGGCGAGACCGCGGTTGAAGAACGCAATTAGCCTGAAGTCTTTATAATTCGCAAATCTTGTGGGCACTTAGCAGATTACAACCTTGAGCAAATCAAACTGGGTATCATGTTGGCTACTGTAAGATTTCGAGTATTCTGGGCCGTGGTGCCAAAGCAGTGCAGTGTTAATCGAAGGAAGGGGGATCAATCGCCGGGTGTAGACCTCCACGAGCATCCAGCTGCCGCGACCATCGACGAGCACCAACCAAGACATGCTCATGCCGACCCAGTACATATCGTTAATGTAGTTGAGGCTGACGGGGATCGGATCGCAGTCAAGGGGGTTGATGCTCGCCACCCTATGATCCTTATGCTGCGTGACATGCGGTTTCTGAAGATCAGGCGGCATCAGCAAGCAAGGAGCTGGCTTAAAAAGCTCCAGCCTGAGGGCTTTGAGTAAACGATACAGCCCCAATGAGCACGGAGCGAGCGGCATGGTACTGAGATTGTCCACACGCAAAACAATGAGCTTGATTACCTCTATGGGGAGCGAATTCCAGCCACTCTTTCGGCGAACGCTGCTCGGTTTTGCCATTGTTAGTGCTTGGGTTTCGGACGAGGGGGAGGCGCCTTACCGGGGATGGAAGATTGGACGAGATTATGTGCGGACAAAGATGGAGAAGTGAATATGTGTTGCGGGAAGTGGACAGGTGATGATGACTACAACACGCCGCTTAACTTACGAGACACATACCAGCAGCGTAGGGTCATGTCGATGCCAGACAACTTGCTTGAGTGATCACAGTACTGGTACTCCCTACAATGCTATGCCCTAACTTGCTTGAGTAGAGTAGTGGAGTAGGACTCTGCTCTACTACTAGCACCGGAGGAGTAGTATATTATAATCTAAAATAGTTACAAACTTCAATGCCCGAGCGTGGAACGACTATGAACCGTGCTCAAAGATCGTGCCTACGTGGTGTTTGGACATGGGCGACAACCTCAACGCCAACGGTGCAGCTCCCATTGCACCGTATGTGTTTTTGTCCTTCCTATTTGAAATCGTGGTAAAATTCATGTTTCTACTCTGTATCCTACTACTATGCTAGTCCACATGATTAGTTGCAAACGACGACTTCTTCCCCGACCTCGGCAACCTCATCCTCGACGACATGGGTGACAACGTCAACGCCGGCAACCAGTGAGATACGGCGAGTAGGAAGCGGTTTGGGAATTTGCATGCCTTTCCAACCAATGAGATACTCCGTACAAAGTACCCCAGAGAAATAACCACAGAGAAGGAAGCTAAAAGTAAACAATCAAACGAGCATTTTTGCTTTTGTTTTGCATTGAATTGTTTCACAAGCTTGACTAGTGTTGTTTTTCTACTTTTACAAAAATCGCATCGTAATGTTAAAATGTGCATTTGCACGTACATAAGTAATATTAGTACTCCCTCCATCTAGGTGTATAAGTCTTCCCTCCTTCTTGGTCACGGTGCACAACCGAAGATGACTTATTGACCTGGATGGAGGGAGTAGCACAGTCTGCAAGCATATATCGAGAGAGACGTGTAGTGCGATAGTGGAAAAAATTACTCGTATATGAGACCAGATCTCACGGTTAGCAGGTCAGACCCGTCCTGATGGATGACACGTGACATTTAAGTGGGGGGTGGGGGATGCTTTGTGATTTGTGAATGCCACATGTCATCCATCAGGATGGGTCTCGCGTGAGACCTGGTCTCATAGAATTCTTTTCCTGCGATAGTATATAGTAAAGTTTGTGCTATATGCACGTACTTGCAAAATGCGTACGAATACACAAGGTTTCCAAACTTTCCCTTTTACATACTTAACTAAGGATGCTAAAAATTTCTGAACATTCAGGATTTATCATTTGCGTACCAAAACTAATGAGATCGCCTTACGAAACAAAAATTATACTCCTCCTAAAAGCCACGACGCTCGCAGGACCGCTTGCGGCGTGCCACGAGTGCCCTGGTGTGTGGCCGTTTCCCAGCGCACCGACACAACGCCTCTTCCTCAGCCTCGCAACTCGCGACGTGCTGATTGGCGGCTTGCCGGCGGGCGAGCGCGATCTCATCGGTGTGGTGATCCGGCGCCAACAGGTACTCCTCCTCGCTAGAAGCGTGCACCTGGTCCACGTACCGCCAAGCGTAGATGAGGCGCTTGGGCCCGACTGCACTCAGGGCGTCGGCACGGGCGTCCTCTGCCACCCTCACAGCCCTCGCACGAGCCTTCTGCCAAATAGCCAATTGCCTGACTCTCTCGGACGCGACATAGACCTCCCAGGCAGCTTGTTCCGCGGTGCGCTTCTCTTCCTCGGCCTTCTTCTCCGCCTCTATTTTGGCGCGCTATGCTAGAGGCAAAGCATCCCACAAGGCAACATCTATTTCTTTCCAAAGCTCCTCAAGGCTGGGGGGGCTCGGCGGGCGGCGTGGCGTTCTCCTCGTAGAGGGCAGCCAACGCATCCTTCGGCGCGCGTGCTGGCGAGATTGGGAACACCGACGCGTCCACCTCGACGCGTGACGGCGAGGAGCGGAACGCCGATGCGTCCTCCTCGACTAGTGGCGGAGAGGAACGGAACGGCGACGCATCACGTAGCGGCGAGGAGCGGAACACCAACGCGTCCTCCTCGACTAGTGGCGGCGAGGAACGGAACGGTGACGCGTGACCGTCCGCGCGGTGCAGCGAGGGGCTCCTAGGCCTTGGGAGGGGCTATGCCATGGTGGTCGACATGAGAGGGAGGGGGAGGAGATAGCGATGAACGTGAACATGAGGGGGAGAAGATAGCGATGTCGTGGGAGGCGCAGTATTTATAGCGAGCAATGGCACACCTACGTAAGATATGGACTGAGCTGCACTGACTTAACTGCCGGTCCAGTTGCATCACTGACATGTGGGCCAGACCCCTATTGGGCCCATATGTCAGTGACCAAATGCACCTGCAGTTAAGTAACAGCTACGTGGGCATATTTGTTGGAGTAAATTATGGTGGAGCGAAGGGGTGGAAATATTGCTGGTCACAACGGATTGGACGAGCGTGGGGGAGGAGAGTCATGCATGTAGATTTTTTCACATGGGGTGGAGTGGTGGGACCGCCGGAGGGAGAAGGAGAGTTTGGCAGGCATATTGTTTCACACATGGAGAGGAAAAATTTGGAGACGAACGGGCTTCCTGCAGGTATGGGGAACGGTGCATAATAAGTCATCTTGCATTCCGGGCTAGGTATAGTCTCAAGTCATTAAAAACAAACACGCCCTACACATGTTCATATTTCAAGGTGCACTAAATTATTGCATGCGATGATTAAGGTTGGCCATAATGGTGGTATCTTAGCTGGTATCATGCACACGGGAATAGCAAACATGCTGATGTGGCAAAGAATTAAAGAAGAGAGGGGGTTAGAGTAACTAGAGTCCATGCATGCATTGGTAAACACATTTTTTTGTGGAGAACGACAGCACTAGTTGAGTACTTTTGCAGACTTCAAAAACTATTCCACAATGTGTCAACATTCACAATGTCAAATCAATATTTTTACACTCACTATAAAACGTAGTTCTTATACTAGTACTAGTTGAGTACTCATTATAATCAGTACTCCCTCCGTCTAGGTGAGCAAGTCATCTTAGATTGTGCACCGTGACCAAGGAGGAGGGGAAAATGAGAGATCTTAATGTTTATAATCAGTACTCCCTCCGTCTAGGTGAGCAAGTCATCTTAGATTGTGCACTGTGACCAAGGAGGAGGGGAAAACGAGAGATCTTAATGTTTATTTGCTAATTAATAGCATTGCATGCAATGAACTAACCACTGCATGCCGTGTTTTGTAGTCTCAAGTCATTAAAATCATGGACACCCACATCTCCTATTGGTTGATATGTCAAGAAACAAGAAACGAGGTAGAAGTTAATGCATCGCGCCTAAGACTAGCCACAATGGATAGTAGCATACACTAGTAACATACACATATCCCTAGACTATGTTACTACCTTCATAGTGGGTAGTAACTTAAGTGTGGTAACATGTAAAGATTCATTTATTAGGTTATAGACTCATATTGCATTGGGACATGTGATGTTACAGTAACTAGCTAAGTTACTACAATTACCTCTCTCTTCATTAACTCATTGCCACATAAGCAAATCTGCTGAGTTGGACTCGATGTTACCGCTGAAGTTACTCCCACTGTGGCTAGTCTAAGTGTTTTGGGAGTATTGTAGATATTGATATTTTTAGTATAAATTTGGTCGTGGGATTTCATTGATGCTTGCCAAAGCGTTGACAGGTCTGCTATGTGTGACCTGAAGATGAAAGCGTTGAGCATCTCGAAGTTGATCAACAATCTTCAATTGTCAAAGATTAGCCGTTCGGCCAATAAGGTGGCACACTTAATTGCTAAGTATAGCTTTGACAATAGATTAGATGGTATTCTTGTAAATAACGTACCACCCTGTGTGGTGAATATTGTATCGAATGAGTGTACTGGTGTGGCTGGTTAATTAATATAAGGTGGTGTTCAAAAAAAAGTATAAATTTGGTCAAACACTTTGCAAACGGTTGACGGGAGTAAAATGGACCAGAGGGAGTATCATGCATCCGGAGTAGGCAAAAAAATTTGCTTGTCTAAAAAAGGCAAAAAAATTTGCTCATTTATAGCCGGTCGAAGTCTCAAAGGGCGCGACCGCGCGAGGGAGGCGAAGGTCGTGGGAGGCGTGACGTTTGACGGAATTAAGTGAAGTTACATCCACGCGCCGGCATGGCGTGCGAACAGGCAGAAGCTATATCGTCAGGCCTATGATATGGGTCTAGTAGACATGACATCTAGTGGGTCCCGCATAGTTCTTGAGAACTCTTTGGGGGCTTGCGGCCGTTTATCCACCGGGCAAGCCAGCAACCCCACGCCGTTCGCACGCCCTACTCGTCCCCGTCTTCTACCTTACTATAGTTCGCTCTCAGTCGTCCCGTCCTTTCACATTAGCTCGCTCCCAGTTTTTTTTGCGGGGTACAACAGTTCAACTTCTCCTAACCCTCCTCCAAAATCCATGGCCTCCCAAATCTCCATGGTCGCCGCTGAGTACCAGGTTAGAGCCATCACCGGCGATCAGTTCATCGTCATCTACACACGTGGATCCGAGACGGTGAAAGCATGGCTTGCTCGCTTCCTACGCATGTTCAACAGTTCAACGGATGAGTGGGTCGCTGGGCTAGATGTTGAGTACACCACAGTCCTGGGACGAGAGAAGGATCTAAAGGACGAAGAGAGGAAGAAGCCCGCCGTGATCCAGGTTTGCGTACATAATGTTTGCTTGGTCTACCACATATGCCATGCCGACGTTGAGTGCCAGGATTTTAATAACTTCCTCAAGGACAAAAGAGTGAAATTCGTTACTGTAGGCTTTAAGAACGACAGTGACGTCCTGCATCGGATAGGTCTCATTGTAGGCTAGCCCTTCGATCTCCAGAAACCTGGTGTCCTCCTCTCAACCTTCAATGCTGACCCTGGCAGCAGCCATGATTGATCCTTCGTACGCTGAACTGAAGAAACCTCATCACGAGTTTCATCATGCATGGGAGTCGAAGACATTAGATGAAGATCACATCCTGTACGCAGCAATGGATGCCTACCTTTGTTTAAATATCTACAAGGGTTGGATGAAGAAGCAGAGCCCAGTGTCCGGTTCAAGCAAAGAAGCGTCGGTGAAGAGAAAGAGGAAGAGGGACGAGGACGAAGTCGAGGACGTGGACTCGGACTCCAAGTAGGTGGCAGTGCCGTCGCTCATGCTGGTTCTACTGCAGTGTCAAGCGGACTAGTTGCTTATTAGTTTATTTTCAAGGGTGTGTTGTGCTGAGGCCCCAGCAAAACTATATGTTTATGTTCTTTCTGGTTATTTGAACTCTTTAGTACGTACAGTAGTACTAGTACTATGTCTTACTATTGTTCTTCTTGCAGTTGGTACTACTGCTCGTATCTTCGTGTTCCAACTGTACTTAAAACGTTCGTACTAGTAGTATAATTTGGGTCAGTCGATTTGTGAAAGAAGTTCGACGGAGCGAAGGAAGAAGACGGCAGAAGAGGTGGAAGAAGCCCTTCTAGCCATCCATGTTGCATCAAACGGCTCATGAGTCGACTGACCCAAATTGCTCCTTCAGATTGCAGGATCCACGTGGCATTCAAGGTCTCGAAGGTAGATTCTGCGTCCGCACCTGGTTTGCGGGCTCGACGCGCGCGCGACCGGCTTCCACCGCGACAGCCACCATGCGCGCCTCCTATGCGCGGGCGGAGACGACAATGACATGCTAGTTCCTCCTCGCCGGCGTGCTGGAGCACGCGCTCGTCCTCCTCTTTGTACGCTGCGTGCATAGACGCGGCTCCACCAGCTGCTCGCGTGCTTGGCAGCGCGGCGGCATCATGAGGAGGGACTGCAGACGACGTGAGTGGGTGAGCCTTCGGCTTCATGGCACAGGGATGGCGGCGACACGGCGGTGATGGGCGAGAAATTGTTGGCCGGAGCAGGCGGGCGCCGGCATGCGCAACGGCGGCGGCGGCATATTGATGAGTGCGCGTGTGGGAGCTTACTTTAGTTTTATATATAAGGTTGGTCAAACTTAAAAGAAAATCGTACTAGTACACGTAAACATTAGACTTAGGCAGCGCTTTTATTAGTTACTAGCTTATGTTCTTACCCATTGTGACCAGCCTTAGTACCACGGCCATGATACGGAATCCTGTGCAAGCGCGTGAACCGTGGCCGCGCGGTCGATCGAACGGTGCATCACCGTGTCGCGCTCGAAGGACATCCACCGAACCTTTTTGTGTGTGTGAAATAATCCTCGAATATTACTCAACTTTTTTTCCTGTGAAAGTTCTTGACGCTGCAATATTTCCATATATTTGAATTTAGCTCCACTTCGTATTTATTTGGATTTGGACGTTTTAGGTGCGCCCTAGTTTTTTTAATACCGATTTTGTGTGTGTGACTGAGAGAGAACGTGTGTATGTGTCCATATGTGTGTTGTGGCGGAAGGGTAATGTGGAGACGGTGTGCGTGTGATACAGACATAGAGAGGTGTGAATGTGCAAATGATCGTGCATGAGTGAGACATAGACAGATGCCGATATGTTGTGTATACATGAGAGAACGGTCTTCTAGTTTACTTGTGTGTGTGAGAGAGAGAGAGAGACAGAGAGAGAGGGAGAGAGAGAGACAGAGAGAGGAGCATCCGTAACACAACAACCATCTCTCTCGATTCGTCCGTCCCTCGCACGGTTGCATGCAACACATGCATCAACGCGCACATTTTGACACCCTCGCCCGGCCCCTGCCCACCTCAAGGCCCGCAAAATCTCTTCCTAAATACCCATTTCTCTCCTTAGGTTTGTTTTCTCTCAATATCTGACACACACACACACACACAGAGAGAGAGAGAGACGCAGCACAACACACACACACACTCCCCTAAGCACACAATTCATCCCCATCCAAGGTTATACGGCGACCACTCTCGCTTGTGCTTCTTTGCACCCCAACATGCACAACACCTCAATCTTCAAAGAGGGCAATGAGCAGATCGAAGACGGCGACCACACCACGCTAGAGAATGCAGGGTCATTTGGAAGCAGGGTGATGTGACGACGGCTGACCGACTCCTCCCCCCACCCTCTCTCTCTCTTGCACAAAATTACCAATCCCTCTCTCCCCCGCACAAAATTGTCAATCCCTCAACCCACGAGATCCTTCCCCTCTCGTCCATGTTTTTCCTGCTCTCTCATCAAACATGTTGTCTCTTCTCCTTCCACGTATACAAAATCCAGATGCACACGCATCTCATGTATACTACATGTATGCATCTTTCTCACAGACCTAACTTCTTCCTCTCTCTTTCTCTCTCTATCTCTCTCTCTCTCGCTAGGTTTGTCTCCTACTCTCTCGTCCACATACATACAATCTTTCCCTCCCTATCTGCTCCATCTTCAAAAGCTCTCTCTGCACGTTTCATTCACAGATTGGGATATGTCAAAATGTTGCTTCTATAATGGCTGATGTAGAGTTATGGTTGTTCTTGTTGCATCCTACAAAGTAATAACTATGAAATGCATTTAGATTCTCATTTTACTGGGATTATGTGAGTTTGAGCATGTTGTGAAGTACTATAGACCTTGTATACATCTTGGGATTCGACAATGATTGTAACTATTGAATTGTATAGACCATTACATTCGAAGTCAATAGCCTAATATATTTATTTCATAATTTCAACAAATGATTAGTTCACTACAAACTAAGAAAACAAATGTGTACTCCCTCTGTTTTTATTTAAGTCCGTGTATTAGCATTGGTCAAAGTCAAGTTTTGTAAACTCTCAGAAAGCTTATAACAAATAAATACCATTAGATTCATTATTGAATGTACTTTCACATCATACATATTTGTTATGGTAAATGTTTATATTTTTCTATAAACTTGG
The DNA here is from genome assembly GCF_002162155.2 of Triticum dicoccoides. Taxonomy (NCBI): domain Eukaryota; kingdom Viridiplantae; phylum Streptophyta; class Magnoliopsida; order Poales; family Poaceae; genus Triticum; species Triticum dicoccoides. Next base: position 591,099,832 of record NC_041384.1, on the reverse strand, counting down.
TCAAACTTTAGGAAGTTTGACTTCGGTCAAACCTAATATGTAGAGTTTACTACTACTACTCGCTAGTTGCTTAGCCGAATCACTCAACACGCCACACGGGGAGTCCAGTGTCACAAAATTTTGAGGTCGGCGGGAGATTTGATTCGAGCAGTGGGAAGTTACCATCATAGCCTTCGAAACAGGCCTACGGATGACGCTTGGTAGGGGGCTGTTTTCATAACTTCAGGTTCACCCTACCCAGCCAACCCCACCCCGGCACCTAGAGTAGTACACCTAAATACTCCCCAATTTCTATCCCCACCACAAAATAGACTTCTCCATGGCACCGCAGCCTTCGTGCTCCTCCCCTTTACATCGGCGCACTCGTCCACCGCAGCGCATCTGCCTAATCGATGACCTCATACGCCGCACTAGAGCCGGTCCACCGTCGTCGTCGTACACGGAGCCTCTTCCCCGGCATCGTCTTCCACGGTCTCGTATCTGCTTCCCGGAAGCCAAAACCAAGCGCAGAAGTACCACCGTCGTGGACAATGAACTGACTCCCATTGCCGACCATGACTCACAGAGGCCGCCACGACCATCGTTCTCCTCCTCGGTTGGTAATGTGTGTATTGAATCACTTAGCAGTACATGTGCAGTTCCAATTTTGTTCATACCTACCCTTCAAATTTCCTGGGTGCTATTGTTCCCGTAAAAGTAATTGGTTATAGCCTCCATTGTCCAATAGAATATCAGCTTGTAATTGTGCATCGCTCCTGTATCGTGTTGTGCTTGGGTAGGTTTTTCATCTGCAACCAGTAGTGTGGCAAATGATGGAAAGGTTTTTAGAACTAGCAAAATGCCCATGCGTTGCACGCATCAAGATGCATTTGTATGAGTAGTTTATCTTGTTGGAGATGCTCTAACATGGCAGACGAGTGCTTTAATGTTGCCCACAAGATGCGCGAGTATTACTAGTAGTATATTTTTCTTGCCATGTTGAGATTTTAAAACCACGAGTGCGAACATGCAGAGGAGCAATGAAGATCAAACATGGGATATTCGGGACATCTTCAAGGAGCATGGCAAGTTAAAGAGGATCTGCACCGAACCTGTAAAATGAGCTTTGGTAAATAACACCCTTTCAATTACTTCCGTGTAGCCTCGTGTTCTTCGATGTGTATATGTTGTAGTTTCTGTTTCTCTTAAGCATGGTGTTCTTCGATGTGTAATAAGAAGAGTCTTAATCGTCCTAATGCTTTCGTTTTTAGCTTGATGTAGGAAGTGGGTGTTCTCACCTTGTAGTCTATTTTTATTTATTTATTCCTTTTGAATTTACTTCTCTGAGTTCTGTTTATCTGGCTTCTACTAAATGAATCTAGGTTGCTCTGAGTATTGATCTAAAAAAGAAGTAACTTCATGTCAGGATGCAGTTCCTGCGAGGAGGGAAGTATGGTCAACCTCGAGATCATGTTTCCAAAATGAGGCTTGATTACACACAAGGTGCCAGTTCCCTAATGATGCTGGATTAGACACAAGGTGCAAATTCCTAGATGATGCTGGATTACACACAAGCCAGGTGGAGTCGTCAGCTGTTCGTGTCCTCATGGCATTAGTAAAGGCTGAAAGAAAGCGTGCAGCAGCCGTTGAGAATGTAGCTGAGTTCCTGAAGAAGTGAAAAGAGCAATCAGATGCTCTCTTCACCCAAGCCAAAGAAGAGATGGAAGAAGCCAGAAATAAGCTAGCAGAGGCAGAGCAGGCTAGGCGTCTCCTGCTATCTAAAACTGTTGTCAATACAAAATTTCCTTCATAATAGCTAGGTTCAAATGTTTGTCCAGTCAGCATGCCTGTTGTGATGTTTGTGCATCTACTGATGTGGCACAAAATATATTTTTTGGGTCATGTAATAACAGCAATTACTTTCCAAACAATAACAGACGAAGCATTGGACATGGTATAGTTCACGCGCAAGCCCGACATTCCAAGTTCAACTTCCACATCAAACTCATGTTCACAGATATCTGCACATTCATACATAATGTCCACAACCATGATTCACTTCAAAGCCAAAAAAATGTGAGGAGAGTTATAAATAAAGAAAATCCTCTACTAGTTCCTGCTACCAGTGCGAGCACAACAAGTCAAGACCATGCGTATATTAATTACATTGTAGTCATTTTTTGTGTTCTAAAATGCCTGCTGGCTCGCGGAAGGACGTGTTGCCGGCACACGCGCGGATTCAATGAAGGCAGGCGGGGCAGTCTTAAGTTGGTTGCACGCGGCGAGGAGGCGTGCTCAGCCGGGCCTACAGCGAGTGCGGCCCTCTTGGCCGGCGCGCTGGTTCAATGCCTGCGCTATGAGAGGTCGCGTCCGTGTCAGAGCAATCACTCCCTCCAGTCCTTTTTTGTTTGGGTATAAAAAAATCTCATTTTCCATTCACATTTTAGTGGTAGGAGTTGTGCATGTGTGTCTGTGAGAGAGAGAGAGAGAGACGGTAGTCGGGGTTGTCTGATCGGTAAACAAATGAGTAATGTCAGTCTGGGATGGAGACGAAAAGGAGACCGCAACAAATGTTGTGTCTACAGGAGAGATAGAGAGAGTAATTTTAGTGGTATGAGTCATATGTAGAGACATATAGGGTGTGTGAGAGAATCCCATAGAGAGAAAGACAAAGTGAAAGACGAGTGGAGACTGTGTGTTTGGCGGTGAAAAAGAAAGCTTAGGTACCGAGTGATACCAGAGAACAGTAGAGACGTGAGAGATAATGAAAACCGTGTAATTTATAATGATAGGGAGAGTGTGACACTTCTCAAGGGAGATGTCGAGAGACCATGTTTGCGAGGATAGGAGCAACATGAAGTGAGCGTGCGGGTGAGCTGGAGAAAAGAGAGTGATAGCTACTTGAAGGAGCATGCATGCGAGAGAGATGGGCGTGAAAGAAGTGAACAAAAAAGGGATTCAAATATTTGAATTTGAGATGATGATACATGTAATCCATACTCGATCCAAAATTGATCTATCAAACATGCATACTCATATGAATTCATGCACATCTATGTTATTTAATATGTAGATATTACTGATCCATACATTTTAGTAGAACATAATTTGGTTAATTTTTTCGAATTCAACCTTAAGATTTCGAGATCGTTGTATTTGTAGATCATATTATACATATAAAGGAGCAGAATTCTTTGTTGTGCTTTTGAAAGTATATATATAAAAAATCATGTATATAGAATGTAATTCCAAGTGAAAATGGATCCCGCCCAGAAAAAAATAGAATACAAACGGGATTCGAATTGAGTTGGCACTAAACGTGCACTCTGCAAAATTTGAACGAGGCGGGATGGAAATCACTGCTGCCTATCCCTGCCACGCAAAGCCTATATGCTGGATTTCTATAGGTTTCGATAGGGGTAGGTTTGTAATTTCACCCAAACATGACGTAACCGCCTCTCACCCGGATTCATACACGGTGGGCGCCAAAACACAGTGTGTCCTCGGCCGAAATCGACTCCCTCCCCGATTCATATTCATACACGGTGGGCGCCAAAAACAAACTCTCGTCGGCAAATATTCGGTGTATGCGAGATTACCGTCCTATTCCCGACCGACTAGTGTTGCTGTGATGTAGTAGAAATTTGAAACGGGGGCTAAGTTTGTAAATTTCCTCGCATTTGAGACAAGCGCGCCCTGAATACATGGTTCCCCCCTTCCTCTCTACCTCCCTTTTCCCCATTCGTACTCCGTGGGCGCCAAAACACCCTCTCCACCCCACCCTCCTCCGTCCGCCACCGTCTGCCACCCCATCCACCGCCGTCCTCCTCCACCATGCCGGAGCTGATACCCCGACGCCGCCGTCCATTACAAGAGATCGACCTCTCTCATCCACGGCTTCGGACCGGGATCCTTGCATCCCGTCCTCTCGCTTCATCCCCGCCGTCGTCCACCTTGTCGGTGCCGCTCCTACGATCGTCTCGTCCACCGTGCCCCGTTGCCACCGTCTACCCTCCTAGATCTGCTTCCACGCCGCCGACAGCCATCGCTACCGCAGCACCGTCAAATTCTCAGCAGATGCCTACACGGCGCCGCACCAAAGGCGGTACTCTTTCGTATCTGCTCAACTTATTTATCACAGCAAGAAAATAGGTCGCCACTGCTTAACTCTAATTTCTTGTCTTGGTGTCAAAGTTGCCTTTGTCCGGTTTGCACCTTCAGATCCGCCATGGCACGCTCAACACCATACTCGCAATGCTTATGGTTTTCCCCTTTTATATTCCACACTAGTTAAATCACAGTAGACTAAATTTCAAAATTGGGTCAGTCGATTTTTCAGAGCTCGCCGGAGTTCGCCGGTGCGATCGAAGGGGCTCAGGTGGTTGTGGGGCCTCGCCAAACGAAGAAAACTTGACGCGGGTGGGGGTTGGGGTTGGGGTGGCGGAGGAACACAGGCGGTGGGGGCCGGTGGTCCGGCCGTCGGCCCGTGCGGTGTTCTGTATGGGAAGAATCAGAGACGAGGAAGAAGAAGGGTTAGGAGACGTAGGATCATCATCCAACCACCTGAAATGGTCGAGAGACAGCTAGGAGTTGCATTCTTAATGCGCTCTGGTTCATCATGTGTAGGCACTGCGCAACCAACATTTTATTATCCAAAATCTGCTTGCTCTTCTTTACCATGTTCCTCTTTCATTCTTCTTTAATATGTACTCTCTCCGTTCCTAAATACAAGTCTTTGTATAGATTCCACCATGGACTACATATGGAGCAAAATGAGTGAATCTACACTCTAAAATGTATGTGATCCATTGTGGAAATCTCTACCAAGACTTATATTTTGGAATGGAGGGAGTATGATAGTAGTACAGTATGTTCCTTGTACTGAAGATGAGCAGGGACATTTGCAGTGTAGAGGTCTATACAGTCGATTGTGATGGACACTTTGAGCCTCTTTGATTCATAGGATCTTGTAAACATAGGAATAGGATTTGTAGTGGCCTGCCCACTTGAATCCTATAAGAATAGCAAGGAAATGCGGGGAGATGTGTCGCCTTTGAGAGTTACATTGATATTAACAGTACCGCACCTTCACTTGAAGAGAGCTGGTATCCGAAGCCTTTCTATCCGTACCGGCAATACTAGCACATATATTCCAGCAAGTTCCACTTTGCTGATTTTACTCTGATGCTTAAGGTTTTCCCGTCATATCTACACTATGATCTGTGTAGCTGCTTTGTGTCGCACTAGCAGCAGTCCACTCTTGAAGCTAAACACTGCAATGACTTACAAAATTGGCACCAAGGCATTGAGTGCCATTCTGGATGCAATGAAACTCATATGCTCCCCACCTATTTATTCTTGTTCAGAATATCATCCTAATGACTATTCTAACCTCGAGGAGTCAAAGGCAGATGGCCTGTCCTGCTCACCCATCAAGGTGCATGTTCTAATTTGGCAATGTTTTATTGATTGCGGGTATCTTGCATATGTTGTCTTGCATTTCTTCTACTTTGTTGCACCGCCATCTGCTTAGTTTACTCATCATATATGTCGAGATGCCATGCCCATCCATTATCAATACATATTCCATTTGTCATCATACCATGTTTTCCACTCAAATGTTGTTCTTGTGCATCAGACATCAAAAAGGAAGAGGGTGATTGCCGAACCTAAAGGAGCACCAGCAAAGTCCTTGAAAAATGTGGTGGTGCCAGAGAAATTAGATAGCACCCCACTTATATTGGATGTACAACCAGTGACACAAAACGTAGGACCGACTCCAGCAGACTGTACCCATACTTCACTGGCCACACCACTAGGCCCACCACACAGGACCTGCACTCTAGCAAAAGGTATACTGATTTCATTTGCCATAGCACCAGCTATACCACAGAAAAATCCCACTCCAGCAAAAAGTACAGCAAGTCCACCGGCCGAAGACCTATCCCAACTGCAGAGATGGCCAATTCCTGTAGATTGGAACCGCATTCCATTTATTCCCAGTTTAAAAGACAATGCTTTCAATGTTGTTAGGGACTACGTGGATATATACCCATCATGGGAAGATTATTGTGAAGACAAACACCATTTTCACATCTTCCTGTCCAACTTACGTGTAAGTGCTATTATTCATGGCTATTATTTTCCTGTTTTCTGCTGATTGAACACATCAATGATTTATATTACATTGTTGTAACTAGGCGGGGGTCAATCTGGATAGTCATGACGAGCAAAGCTTGCTTGTGCTTTTCAAGGAAGCATTGCAGCAGTATCGATGTTACCTGAGGAAATCACACTTTGATGGCAAGTCTATAAACGAATTCCTGGTGAAGTCTCCTGTGCTAAATTTAGAAGACATTGAATGGAAAAACCTTGTTATGCACTGGCTCGTTCCTAGGATGAGGTATTGTCTACGAAATCACATGACAATTTGAACTTCTACTTTTCCGCATGTGCCTTACGGATCTTTTTTGCAGGAAATCTGATCGAAGAAGAATTCCGGTTTGAAAAGAACGACAGGATATCTCAAATATGCTGCCCGCTGCTTTGCTCTTGTTAGTACCTGTTGTCCTGTATCACTGTACTTGCATACATACCTGGTTCATTATGTGACAGCACTATGCATGATAGCTTGCTTATCAATTGTTCGCTCTAAATTATCTGATCTGTATGAACGGTTACATTAGTGTAGAATATATCCAATGCCAATGTTTTTTTAGCTCTGCATTGTTCTTGTAAGTACATGTTATCCTTTATCAGTGTACTTATAATGACAGGTAGTTGTTCATGTACCATCACTCTGCAGCTTATTTTCCTTTGCCCTCCATTTTCTACACATCATATCTATATTTACTCTTACCATAAGGTTGGTACTGAAGAAGTTTAGCTGTGCATTGCTCTTGGCTATACCTTTTGCCTATATCGCTGCACTTACATTTATAGCTACTTGGTTATGTAGCATCACTCTTCATCTTATCTTAAATATTCTCCATTTTTTCGTATATTATCACATCTATATTTACTCTTAACAAAATGTAGAATAAAGGCAATGCTTTTGAAGAAGATTCTGTGGTAAACTTCTTGAATTCCCCCCCCCCATCAGCATGGACAAGGCCTTTATAGAGCTATCTTCACCAATAATGTAAGTTTGTCCATCTCAAGCCTTCAAACTTTGTTGTATATATTTGGTTAGGCATGACTGCAACAGTTGTTTATTTTTGGTGTTTGCATCAAATTGCTTGTTTAAAGTTTATTATATGTAGTTCATAAACAAAAGTTCGTCCTTTATCAATTTAAGTTTTCAGTTGTACAACCAAGTTCCTTCTTCATACCATGTAAATTAAACTATACAGAGCAAGTGATCTTCTTTTGCACTGCATGTATGCTTCTGTTCTTCATTTGTAATCTAGTGGTGTGGTGAACCTACCCACTACAACACAATGTCGTATTCTGCAATGTCTTAACTATGAAAAATGTCATATCATTCTACTATTATTTAAACCGTCTCTTTATTTGCCAATCTGAAATGGTATAAATTGACAGCACACTAACCATTGATACTTATGAGTTCTTGATCTGTAATCCAGTGGTGTCGTGAAGCTGCCAACTCCTTCACAATGTCATTTCCTGCCATGTCTTGACCTGAACAATATCATATTGTGTTAATGCAAATTTAAACTGTGTCACTTTATTCGTCAGTAAGAAATGTGATGAATTGTCAGACTAATACTTTTATGTGCAAAACATGTCATCTGTCTGCTTGTTTATCTTTCAGAGTGAGGAAGATATAAGTGTTGAACAAGCAGTCTCATCATCTTGCTCAGCTGCTTGCGCTGCAGCTCCCCAGCAAGGATAACCTTTCTTGAACTCTATTGAAGTGTTGTCGGTTTTGTATATTATTTTGTCGGCGTGTTTATTTGCACTGGTGGCGATCTTTGATGCCCAGTGTATGTAATCTGTTGTCTGCTTGTGCTTTATTATCATAGTGGCGAACTTTGATGCCCAGTGGATGTAATATGTCGTAATTTCTTTATTGTATAGTATAGTTTTTTTCTTATTCACGATGCTGCAGTTATTTTACTGTATATATATCATGTCTTCACAGTAAACCGGCCAAACCGTAAAATTACGGTACATAATCAGGCCATCATGCAATCACGATGTAGGTTGGGCCTGAAACGTGTCGATCAGCTCACGGGCCGGCAGCAGCCCGAAATGAACCCCGGTCCATGATTGTGCGAATCAAATCACAGGCTTTTAATAGGCCGAAAAATTGTCTCGGTCCTTGTTTGGCCCAATTAGATATCGGTTGCGAGCAGGCCGGATGCAAATCGGGCCGTAGTTAGGCCCAACTATATGACGGGCTTTTAACAGGCTGAAATTAATATAGGGCCGAAATGTTAAATGGGCCCTTAACAGGCCAAAACTAATATCAGGCGGAATTACTAAGTGGGCCTTTAGCAAGTGGGCCCAAAAGCATAGTGTCCAGTTGACGGGCCGAATCTGATATTGGCCATAATTAGGCCCAAAACCTCTTAAAGGGTCGGACCTAATCTGGGTCGTAATTTGGCCCAGAACGTGGTAGGCTTTTAACGGGCCGGATCTCATATGGGCCACTATTAGGCCCGGAGCGTGGCAGGCCATTAATAGACCGTATCAAATATGGGTCGGCATTTGGCCCAAAACATGGCAGCCAATTAACGGGTCGGCCTACTAGGGTCCTCAAAATCTTGTGGGCCTACAGCTGGGCCAGCCCATTAATGTCGGCGAAATCTCGTGGGCCTTTAGCTGGGCCGACACATTATGATCCGCAAGAATTTTGTGGCCTTTACCTGGGGCGGCCTATTATGGAACACAAAAATCTTGTGGGCCTGTACCTGGGCTGGCCCATTATGGCCCGCGAAATCTTGTGGGCCTGTAGCTGGACCAGCCCATTATGGTTCGCAAAATCTCGTGGGCCATTAGCTACGCTGGCCCATTATGGTCTGCAAAATCTTGTGGGCCTTTAGTTGGGCCGGCCCATTTAAACTTGTTGGGCCGTCCACGTGTCGACGTATCATAGGCGCCTTCTGTCTAGTGAGTGGATGACATCTGTCCCGACAATGAGCCGACACGTGTTTCCTCTAGCCAATGATGATTTTACATGTGGAAAATCCCCATTGGCCGGGTCTATTAACGGGTTATCGGATCCAAAACCCGACCTGATAGCTTAACTGCGTTCCGTTACGGTGGATGCCACGTGTCGGTCACCCTTGACGAAAGCACTTATGTGACGCGCGATTTATCGTCATGGAAATGGACACTTCCATGATGATAATTTTGGTAATGTCATGGAACACTTCTACGACAGCACAGGTATGACTATCTTGATTCTGTCATAAATTTGTCATGGATGTACATGCATGACAAAAAAGCAACCTACTGTGACAAACACGTATCATCACGGAAGTGTATTTTTTTGTAGTGCTTACTGAACATTTCTTGCCATTTCCTTCTGCTCCTCATTGGGTTCGACACTCTTACTTACCGAAACGACTGCAATAGATCCCCTATACTTGTGGGTCATCATAGTGGTACGCTAATCCTGTTCTGGAAGTCATGTTACTAGACCATGACGAACCTACGAACTATGAGGAAGCGATGATGAGCCAAGGTTCCGTGAAATGGCTAGAGGCCATGAAATCTGAGATGGGATCCATGTATGAGAACAAAGTGTGGACTTTGGTTGACTTACCCGATGATCGGTGAGCCATAGAGAATAAATGGATCTTCAAGAGTAAGATGGACGCTGATGGTAGTGTTAATATCTACAAAGCTCGACCTGTCGCAAAAGGTTTTCGACAAGTTCAAGGTGTTGACTATGATGAGATTTTCTCACTCGTAGCGATGCTTAAGTCTGTCCGAATCATGTTAGCAATTGCTGCATTTTATGATTATGAAATTTGGCAAATGGATGTCAAAACTGCATTCCTTAATGGATTTATTAAAGAAGAGTTGTGTATGATGCAACTAGAAGGTTTTTTTATCCTAAAGGTGCTAACAAAGTGTGCAAACTCTAGCGATCCATTTATGGACTGGTGCAAGCCTCTCGGAGTTGGAATATACTCTTTGATAGTGTGATCAAAGCATATGGTTTTATACAGACTTTTGGAGAAGCCTGTATTTACAAGAAAGTGAGTGGGAGCATGTCGATGTCAAAACCGGCGGATCTCGGGTAGGGGGTCCCGAACTGTGCGTCTAGGCCGGATGGTAACAGGAGGCAAGGGACACGAAGTTTTACCCAGGTTCGGGCCCTCTTGATGGAGGTAAAACCCTACGTCCTGCTTGATTAATATTGATGATATGGGTAGTACAAGAGTAGATCTACCACGAGATCGGAGAGGCTAAACCCTAGAAGCTAGCCTATGGTATGATTGTTGTTCTATATGTTGTCCTACGGACTAAAACCCCCCGGTTTATATAGACACAGGAGAGGGTTAGGGTTACACAAAGTCGGTTACAATGGTAGGAGATCTACATATCCGTATCACCAAGCTTGCCTTCCACGCCAAGGAAAGTCCCTTCCGGACACGGGACGAAGTCTTCAATCTTGTATCTTAATAGTCCAGGAGTCCGGCTGAAGGTATAGTCCGGCCATCCGGACACCCCCTAATCCAGGACTCCCTCAGTAGCCCCTGAACCAGGCTTCAATGACGACGAGTTTCGCGCGCAGATTGTCTTCGGCATTGCAAGGCGGGTTCCTCCACCAAGTACTTTATAGAAGATTTTGAATACAAAGATAGTGTCCGGCTCTGCAAAATAAGTTTCCACATATTGCCATAGAGAGAATAATATTTACACAAATGTAATCTGCTGGCGTATTCCGTAGTGTGACGCACCACGGCCAAGCCTTTATTCGAATCGTGTTATTATCCCACCTCAGCGCGTCATGCGAGGCGGTTTCCTTGGCACGTCTTGTTAAAGAAGAGATCGTGTCCCCTTATTCCGGGATTCTCATCAATACGGGCGTGGGTAACCCAACCACGCCATTGATTACGGCGCTTTGGGATAAGCGAGTTTTACCAGGCTGGTGGGGACACGTAGTTACGTCCACCCATATAAGGGGATAAGGATCCACCTTTTCACCTACGCCTTCTTCCTCCTTTGCCTATCCATTCTCGTGCACTCGAGCTCCAGCACCCAAGTCCGCACTCCCCACCTCAACCTTCTCCGGCCATGTCCGGAGCGGGAGGCAAGTGGATGGTCTCCTCCGTCACGGAGGGACACATCAAAAAACTGAGGAAGGCCGGATACTTGTCTAACGACATCGCATACCGGCTTCCCGAAGAGGGGCAGCTCCTCCCCACCCCAAGGCCCCATGAGAGGGTAGTGCTCCTTCCCCACTTCCTCCGCGGACTGGGCTTTCCTATCCACCCATTCGTCCGGGGACTCATGTTCTACTACGGCCTGGATTTCCATGATCTGGCCCCGAACTTCATCCTCAACATCTCGGCGTTTATCGTCGTGTGCGAGGCTTTCCTCTGCATCCGCCCCCATTTCGGCCTATGGCTCAAGACTTTCAATGTCAAGCCGAAGGTGGTGCGCGGCAACCAAGCGGAGTGCGGAGGCGCCATGGTGGGCAAGATGCCCAACGTCTTATGGCTTGAGGGCTCCTTTGTGGAGACCCTGAAGGGGTGGCAATCGGGGTGGTTTTACATCACCGAGCCGCGCGACCCTGAGTGGGTCGCAGCCCCCGAGTTCCGGTCCGGACCCCCAACGCGGCTCATGTCCTAGAAAGAGACGGGCCTGCCGTGGGGCAGCAAAGGAGAGGTGACTGGACTACAAACATGCATCCAAACCCCGATGGACAAGCAGCTCAAGCTTGTCAACGTAGTCCAGGTCATGCTCATCCGTCGGATCCTCCCGTGTCAACAACGGGCCTTCAATCTGTGGGAGTTCAACCCAGCGCAGCACCGAACTCTGAGCAGGCTCTTCGACATGACGTACGAAGATGCCTGGAAGGTGCTTTTCAAGGGCGCCGAGGCTCCCGCATCCGCTATCGAGGATCGCGGATTCAGCGTGCAGTGTCACGCTAGCGCGGTAAGTTGTTTGTACCTTTTACAGGGTATTAGTTTTTCATAGTTTAACTCTATGCGGGATCTAAGCTCCCTTACCTTTGACAGGTTTGGCAGGCGAAGTCCGGACAAATCGACTATTCGGCTCCTTTGCCCGAAGACCTAGCCGATGCCCGCTTGGCGAAGCTGCTGGTTCCGGCACACTATGTGGTGCCAGAGAAGAAGGCCACGAAGAAGGCCACAGGGACTCAAAAAAGTGCCCGGCGCCAGGAGGTGTCGGGTTCATCATCCGGCGGCTCCTAGGCGCATTCCTCCCGTGAAGACGAGGAGGAGGAAGAAGAGACCTCTCCCCCTCTAGCGGGGGGAGAGAAGAAAAGGAAGGCCGCCCTCACTGGGGAGGCCGGAGGGTCTAAGAAGGGGAAAACCCTTCCTCCGGACTACTCCACCGACGCCGACGATGACGGAGAGGAGTGGCCGCTCAGGGCCAAGCCCCTGGCGAAATCGTAAGTATCCGGATACCAGAGTAATTCATAGTATTCCTTTATTGCACAGCTTTCCCTTATGTCGAATATGATTATGCAGCCCACCCAAAGACCGGCTCGACGCGGTCGTCGAGCGGTTCACTGGACTCGTCGGATGTGAATTCACTTCCGACGGCTACCTTTCCCCTCCCTACGGACGACGTCGAAGTGTTGTCCCAACAGGTTCCAAGCCAGGAGGAGGAGGTCCTGGAGGCGCCGCAAGGCGACCTCCCAGACTGCAGGAGTAAAGGGGATAAAACCCCCAGGGCTCCAAGTCCAGCTCTAGGCCGGACACCGCTCCGGAACCTTCAAAGGTTCCAGAGTCCGGTGGGCGACCTCCTTCCAAGAGGAGCAAGCCCACCGTGCCGGTGACCCCCGTCCAACCGGAGGCACTGGACAATCTGTTGGAGGTGCTCAAAGGCGCCTCCATCGACGAGGAGCACCGCACCATTATGAGTGCGGTGGTCCAGAAGGTTCAGTCCGCCAAGAGCGGACTGACTGAAGCTTGTGCTAGCCTTGTAACAGGCTTTGAGGTAAGTAAAGAATGTGTAAATAATATTACCGCATAGACAGTAGCCCCTGATGCTCTGTTTGGTGTTCGGGAAGAAAATCCGAATAGAGGATCAAATAAAATTTGCAGGAGTCTAACAAAAAGGAGTCAATATGCGTATGCAGGCTTCTCTGCTGGCGTCCGCCGCACTGACTGCAGAAGTGGACACGCTAAAGCAGAACCTCGAGCAGTCCAAGCAAGAGCTTGGGCGTGCCAAGAAGCAGCTCAAGGATAAGGAAGGTAAGAAATACCTTGTTTTATATATATAGAAAAAAAATGTGCAATTGCAAAAAATGACAGGATTATCATGGCTATTGTAGGGGCCACGTCTGAGGTGGCGACCCTTAAGCAAGCGCTGTCCGAGGCCGAGAAGAGGGCGGCCACGAAGCGCACCGAGCGGGAGAAGTATGAGGCCTAGGTTGGCAAGGTGCGGCAAGAGCTCCAGGCTCTCATGAAAAAACATGAGAGTTTGGAGCTTGACTCAAAGACGCGAGCGTCCGAGCTCGCAATGGCTATTGAAAATGCCAAGTCTGCCAAGGCCGAATCCCAGAAGACCCTCCAGGAGTTGGATGAGGTGAAAAAGATAGCAGCGGTTAAGGCATTCTTTATGCAAAGTAAACACATAAACGTGAGTTACTTGTTACTTACCCGAATCCAGAGCTCTCCAGGAGCATTCGCAGATCTTCCCCGTAGCGTGTCCGATGCCACCGCATTCTATCGAGCCGAGGAGGGCAGCTCGACAGAGAAGGAGTTCTGGTCTCAGTATGCTGAGGCCGGACACCCCGTGCCCCTAAGCGACCAGCTGAAGCAACTGGTCGAGCTCCACAAGGCGGCCGAACAGGCCATGAACGGCCTCATGGTCCGGCTGTGGCCTGGAGAGGCTCTGCCTGGGAGCTATTTCGGGCTGGTGCGGCGGTTGGTGGGGGCCTGTCCAAGGCTCGAAGTCATCAAGTGCTCCGTTTGCATTAAAGGTGCCCGTAGGGCCCTTGCCCGTGCTAAGGTGCACTGGGGCAAGCTGGATGCTGAGAAGCTTGTGAAGGACGGGCCACCGCCGGGGAAAGAGCATCGCAAGCCCGAGAATTATTATACGGATGTTCTAAAGGGTGCCCGCCTTGTGGCGGATGAATGTTCCAGGGATGTAATTTTTGAGTAAAACTCGCTCGTTTTGTCCTGTGCGCTGAAAACTTGTTCATATGCGCTAAGCAATGCTCTTGGAATTTCAAATATTACCTTCTATGCGGCTATTTATCAATTCTGAGAGATGGCGAGTCATCGGCTTCTGCCCCCGTGCCGCTGGTGCTGGGGTGTTCGGGGATAAACCTGAGCGCTCTTTTTCCCATGTTTGGGTCCTTCAAGGGAGGCGCTCAGCACAACGAACAAGGCAATCAGGCTATAATGCGTGAACACTCTCACTTAGCCATAGAATTCTATAATTTTAAATTTCGGTGAAGCCCCTGGTATTCGGAAGACCGAGTTCGGGGCGCTATCCACGCCTTGGCCGGACAGAGCCGACTCATCGCTCTAAGCGGCATAAGTCTTTAGGGACTCGAAAAACCTCTCGAACAGTGACCAGCTCTCGCTTCATCATGACAGTCAGTTTTAGCTTTCTCTACTAAGGTGCTTGACCCAGCTCAACTGGGGCACAATCGCAGTAGTTCTCCTAGTGCTACCTTAGCCGACACAGCGGAACGTAAGGCACCAAAACATAGGAGCCGGGCAAACCCAACTATTGACCCAAGACATGATTCGGAGCCGATGCATATAATGCTATAAGTTCGGGGTGCCGCACTTGTTAAAGTGTTCGGACTTCTCACACCATATTGAGGGGTACTAAAGCCCCTGGCGTATTTTGGCTGTACCAAAGTGTACGTGTGCAACATGTCATTGAGGAACATATATTTGTAAAAAAAAGAGTAATGCAAAAATAGAGAAAAGCTATGCATTGTTTATTAAAAAGGGGCTGCGATCAAAGCAGAACGATACAAATAATGCGATAAGCAAAAGGTTGGACTATTTAACATGTCTGTTGCAGGTTGCGGAATGGTATGCGAAACAAGTATACTGCTCGGGATAGAGACCACCTGGGAGTTCCATAATGCGGCATGGCTTGTCTGCTTCCCTGGTTCTTGCATTGTTTGTGCGGCAATTGAACTGCCGAACAGGCCATCCGAAGAGTGGAGTCCTGAAAGTAAGAGAAAATAAAAAAATCGGCAGCCCCTGGTGCGGTTTAAGCCATGTTTCGGGCGTGCCGTGATGGTGCCCCTCCCCCTGTACCCATGGTATTTCTAGAGCGTAGTTATGTACGCGAAGTACTGGTGTCGCATTTTTGTGAGGGCTGGGCTTGGGGCCGTATTGCTACGCCTACTCGGAACGTGCCAGGCGGTCTTGTTGTAGGTTACTCCGGGCACGCTTGACGGTGTCCGGACGTTTAATGGCCGGACTGGAGAACTGCCTGGAGAGGCTGCTTTGTACTTCCGCTGCAAGGGCCGCCGTGTGCTCCTTCGTTCGGAGAGAGCGTCCGGTGTTTCCATTGACCGTAATTACTCCTCGAGGGCCTGGCATCTTGAGCTTAAGGTATGCGTAGTGCGGTACTGCATTGAACTTGGCGAATGCGGTTCGCCCAAGTAGTGTGTGATAGCCACTGCGGAATGGGACTATGTCGAAGATTAACTCCTCGCTTCAAAAATTATCCGGAGATCCAAAGACCACTTCAAGTGTGACTGAGCCTGTACAGTTGGCCTCTACACCTGGTATTATGCCTTTAAAGGTCGTTTTGGTGGGCTTAATCCTCGAGGGATCTATGCCCATTTTCCGCATTGTATCCTGGTAAAGCAGGTTCAGGCTGCTGCCGCCATCCATAAGGACTCTAGTGAGATGAAACCCGTCAATGATTGGGTCTAGAACCAATGCGACGAATCCGCCATGACGGGTGCTAGTGGGATGGTCCCTTCGATCAAAGGTGATCGGGCAGGAGGACCATGGGTTGAACTTTGGGGCGACTGGCTCTACCGCGTATACGTCCCTTAACGTGCGCTTCCGCTCCCTCTTGAGGATGTGGGTTGCGTATATCATGTTCACCGTCCGCACTTGTGGGGGAAAACCCTTCTATCCACTGTTGTTCGGCAGCCGAGGCTCTTCGTCATCATCGCTATGCAGCCCCTTGTCGGTATTTTCGGCATTTAACTTGCCTGCCTGCTTGAACACCCAACAATCCCTGTTGGTGTGATTGGTCGGCTTTTCGGGGGTGCCATGTATCTGGCACAAGCGGTCGAGTATTCGGTCCAAACTGGATGGGCCCCTAGGATTTCTTTTGAATGGCTTTTTCCACTGACTGGATTTATAGCCTCTGAATCCGGCATTAACTACC
The DNA here is from genome assembly GCF_002162155.2 of Triticum dicoccoides. NCBI lineage: Eukaryota > Viridiplantae > Streptophyta > Magnoliopsida > Poales > Poaceae > Triticum > Triticum dicoccoides. The sequence continues at coordinate 591,083,362 of NC_041384.1, read as the reverse complement.
GTATCCTCAGCATTGTCGCCGTTAATGCGGCGCTTCTGCTTGTTGCAACGCGACCTGCCACTGCTGTCCATGGTATCCGAATTACCAGGGTTCTTGGTCATATCGTTGCTACGAGCAAGCCAGTTGTCTTCTCCCGCGCAAAAGCGGGTCATGAGTGTCGTGAGTGCTGCCATAGATTTCGGCTTTTCCTGTCCAAGGTGCCGGGCAAGCCACTCATCACGGATATTGTGCTTGAAGGCTGCTAGGGCCTCTGCGTCCGGACAGTCGACTATTTGATTTTTCTTTGTTAGGAACCGTGTCCAGAATTGCCTGGCCGATTCCTCTGGCTGCTGAATTACGTGGCTTAGGTCATCGGCGTCTGGTGGTCGCACATAAGTGCCCTGGAAATTGTCGAGGAATGTGGCTTCCAGGTCCTCCCAACAACTGATTGATCCTGTTGGCAAGCTGTTAAGCCAATGCCGAGTTGGTCCTTTAAGCTTGAGTGGGAGGTATTTGATGGCGTGGAGATCATCGCCGTGGGCCATGTGGATATGAAGGAGATAATCCTCGATCCATACCGCAGGATCTGTTGTGCCATCATATGATTCTATGTTTATGGGTTTGAAACCCTCGGGGATTTGATGATCCATTATTTCGTCTGTGAAGCTTAGTGGGTGTGCGGCGCCTCTGTACTGGGCTATATCACGATGTAGCTCCAATGAGCTTTGTCTATTGTGTTCGGCCCTACCGGATTTGTTTCCGGCGTGACGGTTACCGTATCGAGTCGTGGGGCGCCCACGCGATCCGTAGATCGATCTTGTTTGCCTTGCCTTGTCCTCCAACATATCTCGCAGGTCTGGCGCATTTTCCCGTGCCTTGGTACGGGGTGCGGCTTGAGTAGAGGGCCGAGAGGCCTCTCTGTCGCGACCACGAGGTGGCCGGTCGACCGTATCAAGTGCTGGTGATGTAGGTTTAAGTGCTTCCTCCTCTAATCGGGGTAGCAACCTGCGCTTTGGGTAGCTCTTGGAGGGGCGTTCGAGTTTATGCTCCTCGGCCACAAGGACTTCAGTCCATCTGTCGACTAGCAAATCTTGATCAGCTCTAAGTTGTTGCTGTTTTTTCTTGAGGCTTCTTGCCGTGGCCATAAGCCTACGTTGAAAACGCTCTTGCTCGACGGGATCCTCTGGCATGACGAATTCGTCGTCATCGAGGCTTGCCTCGTCTTCGGAGGGAGGCGTATAATTATCGTCCTCGACCTCTCTGTCTGCCGCTCTCTCATGAGGGCTGGCTTCTCCATCCTCCTGTGCTGAATCTTGCTAGAGGGGGTTTTCTTCGGCACTCTATGGAGTATTATTATCTCCCGTGCTAGAATCGCCGTATTTGCTTTGGCGGGATTTTGAGCGGCGCCGCTGACGTCGGCGCTTAGGCTGTTTCTTGGAGGGGTCATCCTCCGTTGTTCCATCGCCATATCCTTCTTTTGGGGTGTCCACCATGTATATGTCATATGACGAGGTGGCTTTCCAGGGCCCAATAGGCGCTGGTTCTTCATCGTCTCCTACATCGGCGTCCATACCATCGATGTCTTCGGAGTCGAAATCGAGCATGTCGGTTAAATCATCGACAGTGGCTACAAAGTGGGTGGTGGGTAGGCTTTGAATTTCTTCATCGTCCGTATCCCAACCTTGCTAACCGTAGTCCGGCTAGGGCTCTCCTGATAAAGAGAGAGACTTTAATGTCTTCAGAATATCGCTGAAAGGCGAGTGCTGAAAGATGTCCGCGGCAGTAAACTCCATGATCGGCGCCCAATCAGATTCGATCGGCAGGAGCGCGAAGGGTTCAGAGTCCGGAGAGGAGTCCGGCTCCTTGGAGTCACGAGTCTCGCGGAGTGCGGGGCTGGTGTTCGGCTTGATCACCGTTGGGATCGCAGCCCCCAAGGCGGCGTCCAACCACCCATCCTCGATCGGCGCAGTTGGCTCCGAATTAAGGGTCGAAGCCGATGCGGGTGCGGCCTCCAGGGCACTGTTCGGTGGCAGAGCTAGATCATGCTCGTCTGGACAGTGTGGCGCGCTCGGCAGTGGCTCGAATCCGTCGAGGATCAAGTCCCCGTGGATGTCAGCCGTGTAGTTTAAACTTCCAAATCTGACCTGACGGCCAGGGGCATAGCTTTCGATCTTCTCCAGATGGCCAAGTGAATTGGCCCGCAGTGCGAAGCCGCCGAAGATGAAGATATGTCCGGGGAGGAAGGTCTCACCCTGGACTACATTGCTATTGATGATCGTAGGAGCCATCAAGCCTAACGGCGCCAACATAGAGGAACTCTCAATGAAAGCACCAATGTCGGTGTCAAAACCGGCGGATCTCGGGTAGGGGGTCCCAAACTGTGCGTCTAGGCCAGATGGTAACAGGAGGCAAGGGACACGAAGTTTTACCCAGGTTCGGGCCCTCTTGATGGAGGTAAAACCCTACGTCCTGCTTGATTAATATTGATGATATGGGTAGTACAAGAGTAGATCTACCACGAGATCGGAGAGGCTAAACCCTAGAAGCTAGCCTATGGTATGATTGTTGTTCTATATGTTGTCCTACGGACTAAAACCCCCCGGTTTATATAGACACCGGAGAGGGTTAGGGTTACACAAAGTCGGTTACAATGGTAGGAGATCTACATATCTGTATCACCAAGCTTTCCTTCAACGCCAAGGAAAGTCCCTTTCGGACACGGGACGAAGTCTTCAATCTTGTATCTTCATAGTCCAGGAGTCCGGCTGGAGGTATAGTCCGGCCATCCGGACACCCCCTAATCCAGGACTCCCTCGGAGCACTACAGCCTTTCTGATAAGTATATGTGAATGACATATTGTTGATCGGAAATGATGTAGAATTTTCTAGAAAGCATAAAGGAGTGTTTGAAAGGATTTTTTCAAAGAAATACCTTGGTGAAGCTGCTTACATATTGAGCATCAAGATCTATAGAAATAGATCAAGACGCTTGATAAGATTTTTCAATGAGAACATACCTTGACAAGATTTTGAAGTAGTTCAAAATGGATCGGTCAAAGAAGGATTTGTTGCCTGAGTTGTAAGGTATGAAGTTGAGTAAGACTCAAAACCCGACCACGGCAGAAGATAGAGAGAGAATGAAAGTCATTCCCTATGCCTCAGCCATAGGTTCTATAAAGTATGCCATGCTGTATACCAGACCTATTGTGTACCTTGCCATGAGTTTGGCAAAGGGGTGCAATAGTGATCTAGGATTAGATCACTGGACAGCGTTCAAAATTATCCTTAGAGGACTAAGGAAATATTTCTCGATTATGGAGGTGATAAAGAGTTCATCGTAAAGAGTTATGTCGATGCAAGCTTTAACATTGATCTAAATGAATCTGAGTCTCAATCTGGATACGTATTAAAAGTGGGGTCAATTAGCTAGAGTAGCTCCATGCAGAGCATTGTAGACATAGAAATTTGCAATATGAATACGAATCTGAATGTAGTAGACCCGTTCACTAAACTTCTCTCACAAGTAAAACATGATCACACCTTAGTACTCTTTGGGTGTTAATCACATGGCGATGTGAACTAGATTTTTGACTCTATAGTAAACCCTTTAGGTGTTGGTCACGTGGTAATGTGAATTATTGGTGTTAAATCACATGGCGATGTGAACTAGATTATTCACTCTAGTGCAAGTGGGAGACTGAGGGAAATATGCCCTAGAGGCAATAATAAAGTTGTTTTTTATATTTCCTTATATCATGATAAATGTTTATTATTCATGCTAGAATTGTATTAGCCGGAAACTTGATACATGTGTGGATACATGGACAAACAAGGTGTCCCTAGTAGGCCTCTACTTGACTAGCTCGTTAATCAAAGATGGTTAAGTTTCCTGACCATAGACATGTGTTGTCATTTGATGAACCAGATCACATCATTAGAGAATGATGTGATGGACAAGAGCCATAGATTAGCTTAGCATTATGATCGTTTAGTTTTATTGCTATTGCCTTCTTCATGACTTATACATATTCCTCTAACTATGAGATTATGCAACTCCCGAATACCAGAGGAACACCTTGTGTGCTATCAAACATCACAACATAACTAGGTGATTATAAAGATGCTCTACAGGTGTCTCCGATGGTGTTTGTTGAGTTGGCATAGATCAAGATTAGGATTTGTCACTTCGTGTAGCGGAGAGGTATCTCTGGGCCCTCTCGGTAATGCACATCACTATAAGCCTTGCAAGAAATGTGAATAATGAGTTAGTTGCAGGATGATACATTAGGGAACGAGTAAAGAGACTTGCCGGTAATGAGATTGAACTAGGTATGAGGATATCGACAATCGAATCTCGGGCAAGTAACATACTGATGACAATGGGAATAACCTATGTTGTTATACGGTTTAACCGATAAAGATCTTCGTAGAATATGTAGGAGCCAATATCAGCATCCAGGTTCCGCTATTGGTTATTGACCGGAGATGTGTCTCGGTCATGTGTACATAGTTCTCGAACCCGTAGGGTCTGCATGCTTAATGTTCGATGACGCTTTGTATTATGAGTTATGTGATTTGATGACCGAAGTTTGTTCAGAGTCCCAGATGAGATCACGGACATGACGAGGAGTCTCAAAATGGTCGAGAGGTCAAGATCGATATATTGGAAGGTTATATTCAGACACCGGAATGGTTCTGAAGTGATTCGGGTATTTACCGGAGTACAGGGGGTTTACTAGAACCCCCCGGGGGAAGGCCACATGGGGAGGCGCCCCCCTGAGGGAGTCCTGGATTAGGGGGCCTCCGGACCGCCGGACTATATCCTTTGGTCGGACTGTTGGACTATGAAGATACAAGATTGAGGACTTCGTCCCGTATCCGGATGGGACTCTCCTTGGCGTGGAAGGCAAGCTTGGCAATACGGATATGTAGATCTTCTTCCTTGTAACCGACTCTGTGTAACCCTATCCCCCTCAAGTGTCTATATAAACCGGAGGGTTTAGTCCATAGGACAACAACAATCATACCATAGGCTAGCTTCTAGGGTTTAGCCTCTACGATCTCGTGGTAGATCAACTCTTATAATACTCATATCATCAAAATCAATCAAGCAGGACGTAGGGTATTACCTCCATCAAGAGGGCCCGAACCTGGGTAAACATCGTGTCCCCCGCCTCCTGTTACCATCTGCCTTAGACGCATAGTTCAGGACCCCCTACCCGAGATCCGCCGGTTTTGACACCAACATTGGTGCTTTCATTGAGAGTTCCACTGTGCCATCACCGTAAGGCTTGATGGCTCCTTCAATCATCGGTAACGATGCGGTCCAGGGTGAGGTTTTCCTCCCCAGACAAATCTTCGTATTTAGCGGCTTCACACTGCGGGCCAACTCGCTTGGCCATCTGGAGCAGATCGAGAGCTATGCCCCTGGCCATCAGGTCATGTTCGGAAACTTAAACTACACTGCCGACATCCGCGGAGACTTGATCTTCGACGGATTCGAGCCCATGTCAGGTGCGCCGCACAATCACGGCGATTATGACGTAACTCTGCCGTCGGACAGTGTTCGGGAGATCACACCTGCAACTACTTCGGCCCTCAATCTGGAGCAAATTGCGCCATCTGAGGACGGGGGGATAGACCCCACCATGGAGGCCGCACTCTCAGTGGCGATGGAACCGGATACTGACTTCACCCCTTATGAGAGCCGTGTTGCAGAACCACTTGATTCGTCTCCGGCCACGGACTCCGAGCCGCTCGCGTCCGTGCCTATCGAATCCGATTGGGCGCCGATCTTGGAGTTCACCTCCGTGGATATCTTTCAGCACTCACCTTTCGGCAACGTGCTAAATTCATTAAGGTCTCTCTCCTTGTCAGGAGATCCTTGGCCGAACTATGTCCGGCTAGAATGGGATGCGGACGACGAAGAAATTCGTTGCCCACCCACCACCCACTTAGTGGCCTCTGTCGATGATTTAATCGACATGCTTGATTTCTGCTCCGAAGACATCGACGGCATGGACGACAATGCAGGAGAGGAACAGGAACCAGTGCCCATAGGGCGCTGGATAGCCACTTCACCACATGACATATACATGGTGGATACACCCAAAGAAAACAATGACGAAGAACAGTAGGATGCAGCGAATAATAGCTCCCTCGAGAAGCAAGCAAAGCGTCGGCATAGGCGCCGCTCAAAATCCCGCCTCGGCAAAAACTGTGATAACAGCGCAAGAGAAAATAACACTCCAGTCGACTCCAGAGGAAACGACGACCACATTGACCCAGCGGCGGAGCATGATGAAACTGCAAACGGCGAACATAGTACGGATCTGGTGTCCGAACACGGCGACGCCGAGGATAAACCTCATCAACCCCCCTCGGGGGAGGAAAACAGTCCGGACGAAGATGCACACATCATCCCGGAAAAGCACTGGAGAACAGAAAAAAAATCCCACCAAAGGTTAAAACAGTAAACATGATCCACGTGACGAAGAGGAGAAGCAAACATGCACTCTAAGACATACGCGCCGTAGAGCCCGTCACCCCTAAGTTCAACCCCTGGTTGGCCTACCCGATCACTTTTGATCGCAGGGATCACCCAACAAGCATCCGGCATGAAGGATTGGCTGCCTTGGTGTTAGACCCAATAATAACGGATACCATCTCACACGAGTCCTTATGGACGGCGGTAGTGGTCTAAATCTGATATATCAGGACACAGTCCGCAAAATGGGGATAGACCCGACAAAAATCAGCCAGAGTAATACTACCTTCAAAGGAGTAATACCAGGCCCAGAGGCCCGCTCCACGGGCTCTCTAATACTAGAGGTTGTATTCGGTTCATCCGACAACTACAGAAGTGAGAAGTTAGACTTCGACATTGCTCCATTCCAAAGCAGCTATCAAGCACTACTCAGAAGAATGGCTTTCGCTCATTTTAATGCGGTGCCACATTACGCTTCTCTTAAGCTTAAGATGCCTGGTCCACATGGCACCATCACAGTTAGTGGAAATATTGAGCATTCTCTACGCGCGGAAGAACGTGCGGCGGCTTTAACAGCCAAGCACTAGACGGCCTCACCAACCAGAATAAATGACAGGTCGTCAAGACCGCGGACACGGTTAGACGAGTCCGGCGCATCACTAGATATACCTGAGATTGGTTTGATGGTTAAACCCTCATAGACGGTACCAGGGGCTTCCCGCGTGTAATCAGGGCCAGTTCGGCTCAACTTGACTTATCTTGAATTTTAATGGTTTATCGAGAATAACCAATTTTTTGGCACGACAACTTTCACCTAAGTTCTTCTCTTTCATAGATGACTGATACGTCTTGCTCCATGCTATATTATCTACTGTTTTGGACTATATTGGGCTTTATTTCCACTTTTATATTATTTTTGGGACTAACCTATTAACCAGAGGCACAGCCCAAAATTGCTGTTTTTTGCCTATTTCAGTGTTTCGGAGAAACAAAAAATCAAACGGAGTCCAAACGGAATGAAACCTTCAGGAATGTGATTTTCTCATCAGATAAGACCCAGGAGACTTGGACCCTTCGTCAAGAAAGCGACAAGGCGGTCACGAGGGTGGAGGGCACCCACCCCCTAGGGCGCGCCCCCTGCCTCATGGGCCCCTCGAAGCTCCACCGACATACTCCTTCCTCCTATATATACCTACGTACCCCCAAACGATCGGGGATGGAGCCAAAAACCTAATTCCACCGCCGCAACTTTCTGTATCCACAAGATCCCATCTTGGGGCCTGTTCCGGAGCTCCGCCGGAGGGGGCATCGATCACGGAGGGCTTCTACATCGTCATCCAAGCCCCTCCGATGAAGTGTGAGTAGTTTACTTCAGACCTACGGGTCCATAGTTAGTAGCTAGATGGCTTGTTCTCTCTTTTTGGATCTCAATACAATGTTCTCCCCCTCTCTTGTGGAGATCTATTCGATGTAATCTTCTTTTTGTGATGTGTTTGTTGAGACCGATGAATTGTGGGTTTATGATCCAGTCTATCTATGAATAATATTTGAATCTTCTCTGAATTCTTTTATGTATGATTGGTTATCTTTGCAAGTCTCTTCGAATTATCAGTTTGGTTTGGCCTACTAGATTGGTTTTTCTTGCCATGGGAGAAGTGCTTAGCTTTGGGTTCATTGTGGTGTCCTTTCCCAGTGACAGAAGGGGCAGCAAGGCACGTATTGTATTGTTTCCATCGAGGATAACAAGATGGGGTTTTTATCATATTGCATGAAACTATCCCTCTACATCATGTCATCTTGCTTAAGGCGTTACTCTATTTTTAACTTAATACTCTAGATGCATGCTGGATAGGGGTCAATGAGTGGAGTAATAGTAGTAGATGCAGGCAGGAGTCGGTCTACTTGTCTCGGACGTGATGCCTATATACATGATCATACCTAGATATTCTCATAACTATGCTCAATTCTGTCAATTGCTCAACAGTAATTTGTTCACCCACCGTAGAATACTTATGCTCTTGAGAGAAGCCACAAGTGAAACCTATGGCCCCCGGGTCTCTTTCTCATCATATCAATCTCCATCACTTTATTATTGCTTTGCTTTTACTTTGCATTTTACTGTTCACTTTGCATCTCTATACCAAAAATACCAAAATATTATTTATCATCTCTACCAGATCTCACTTTCGTAAGTGACCATGAAGGGATTGACAACCCCTAAGCGTGTTGGTTGCGTTGAGCTATTGTTTTTGTGTAGGTACGAGGGACTCGCGTGTAGCCTCCTACTGGATTGATACCTTGGTTCTCAAAAACCGAGGGAAATACTTACGCTACTTTCCTGCATCATCCTCTCCTCTTCGGGGAAATCCAACGCAGTGCTCAAGAGGTAGCAATGACAATCGTGCTGCACCCGTCCAGGACACGGCACAACGGAGACACAGGCGCAGACGTGCAGCAGGGACCCGCTCAAAGGTTTCTTTTCAGATTAAGACCCTTGCGTAAACCTTTTTTTCTGTCTCTTGTTGTTCACATCCTCCGGATACTCAATACAACCGAGAAGGATGCTGGCGGTATTGGCATTTCACCACGTCAGAATATTGCACGTACCTGGACACTCGAGGCTTATTATTAAGGGCATTGTTCAGCCCGGAATATGTTATAAAGACCGAATACCTTAGGGAGTGTTCGGCGTCACGAGTTTGGCCTTACATGCATCAGCTCTGAATCATGTCTTTGGTCAAATGTTGGGTTTGCCTGGATCCCACGTTTTTCTACCTTACGTTCCGCTCTATCGGCTAAGGCGGCACCGGGAGAACTACTGCGATTGTGCCCTGGTTCATCCGGATGAGCACCTTAGTAGAGAAAGCCGAAAACTGACTGTCGTGATAAAGTGCAAGACTGGTCAACCACTCGATGACTTAGCGGAATCTTCGGGATTCCTTCGCATTAACAAAGGGCCGTTTCCTGGTCATGTACGTACGCGCACCGTCTTCGGACGAGCGCGGAGGTACCAGGGGCTATATAGTAGTCCCACCGTCAAACTCCTATGGCTAAGTGGAAGTGTTAAAGCAACATAGTCTGATTGCTCATTCGCTGCGCTACCACCTCCTTAATGGACCAAGACGTTGGACCAAGTGTGAATACGCGCGTTTTTTTTAACACCCCCGCATTATATGTGTGGGGGCTGAAGCCGACGACTACAAACTTTCAGGTTATATACATATATACATATACGGCCGCACAGGAGGCATCATAATACTTTCAGGAAAAAGTATAAACACAGCCTTTATAATTCAATAAAACATTGTTTTTACAATGGGAATACATGTCACTAGAACATAATATTCTTTGAGCACTGAGCCTCTATTGAACGAGCGCCTTCAAGGACTTCTTCAAAGTAGTGCTCAGCAGATACTCGGCCTACAGCCGAACTCTGGTTTGCAATAGCGGTGGCCTCCATCTCTACCCAGTATGTCTTGACACGGGCAAGTGCCATACGCGCACCCTCTATGCACGCCGACCTCTTCATAGCGTCGATGTGCGGCACAGCACCAAGGAACTATTGCACTAAACTAAAATAACTATTAGGCATTGGCCCTTCCGGCCACAGATGATCCACAACAGACCTCATGGCAAGCCCGGACAACCTATGGATCTCGGCCCACTCGGCCATTCGCTCATTCAGCAACAGTGGACGCACGGGAACATGGAACTGTGACCAGAATAACCTTTCCACTTCACGATCTTTTTGATCCTTGAAGTACTCGGCCGCATCAGCAGCACTGGTTGCCAAATCCATGTATGCATCTGCATAACTCCATAGTTGATCAAGAGGGGCATACTTCGGATCTCCGAACTTCGTCCGCAACAAAAAGGGCTTCCCAGCCGTGATATCTCCAGCTTGACGCAGCTCCTCCTTCACCGCTCTGATTTTAGAGCGGGCTTCCTTGGCTGCTACCATGGCCTTCGCCAGGTCCGTTGCCTTTGCTCAGTTTTCTTTTTCGAGAAGCTGGTAACGGTCGGTGGCATCTTTCAACTCAATGGCCATCTTGGCTATTTTTTCCTTGCTTTGGCAATGCGCAGCCTATTCGGCCCTCGGCTCTTCGACCGCCTTTAGAACGGCCGCATCACTATTCCTGGCTTGTTCCTTGGCTCGAGCAAGTTCCGCCCGAAGGGTCTCCACGGCGGCAGCTCCATCTGCAGTCACAACATATTAAAGATACTAGCATCATGCTCCTCTTACTATGTGTTGATCACCGGAGAAATCACATACCCTGTGCCTCGTCGAGATGCTTGTTGACAAGCACGATGTCGGCATCTGCCGCATCAAGTTGCCGCTTCACCTCGGCAAACTCACTAGTCTGACTAGCCACCGGACCTTCAGCCACCTGCACATGAAGGCGGCATGATTATTACCTAGGGCTATGATCCTTGGTTTCCCTCCATTCTTGACGGCAACCAGAGTCTCAAGGGCTACTATCTACATAGGGCACACCTAACATGTGCGGTACTGTCAAAAACATACACTATTTCACGTACCTCAAAGCCTTTCGGCAGACTCATAAAAGCTTCATGCAACCCTCTTTCAGCAGATGAAATCCTCTCAATTATCGTACCCATTAGCGTACGATGCGCTTCTGAGATGGTCGCTCGCTCCAGAAGATCCTTCAGTGCGTTCAATCGCACACCGGACGGTTCCGGACTCTTTCTGTTGCTCTCTTTAGGAGCCGAATACTCAGGACTTCGGGTGGCTGAAGGATTACCCTCTGGCCTTGGCAGATCAGGAGAAACCCTTCGCGACGACACTTCAGGGTCGCCCGCCTCATGAGGCGGGGTGGCATGGGGAGGTGTTTCGTTCTCCATCATCTCCGGAAGAAGATCTCCCGAAGACGAACTCTGTCGAGAAGGGCTACGATCCGAACTACAAGATATATGCTTCAGTTATTGTCTTCAGAAGTAATGTAGGATATTTTTACTATTAAGTACTTTTTGTTTACTTACAGCTCGGTAGAGGGATGATCCCCTTGCGGGCACTGTGCGGCAAGAGTACCCTCCAAGGCAGGATCCTCTGGCGAAGATTTCTTCCCTCGTTTGGAAACCTTTGTTTCCGGGTCTTCAGAGGTGGTCCTCTTCCTTCCTTGGGGAGAGGGAATTTCAGATTCTTCTTCCTGGTTATCATCCTTCACGAAGGCACTAATTCCACCGGTTTGGATGAATAATGAGTGAGGCCTGCTTTCAGCCTCTTTATTTCCCCCTTTATCTTCCCCTGAGGGCGCCTGATAAGGCGCCGGCTTGAGCATTCTAGCTAGTACTGGATCGGCCGAGCCTTCGAGAAGGGGGGCCGAACACCTGATCATCTTCGCGTTTGTTACCCAGTCCTGGTCAAAGAGCGACTTTTCAGAATGATGTTATGATAAATAAAAAGACAGCGTGTTCGGCCACGGGATTACTTACTTGGGTATCTGGGCGTTTACAGCTCAGACCCGCATCCTTGGTGGTGTCCGGACACTTTATCTGTGGTCCAAAGAACAATTTGTACATCTCTTCGAGTGTCATGCCGAGGAAGTGCTGAATAGTTCGCGGTCCTTTCGGGTTGAACTCCCACATACGGAGGGGTCGATGTTTGCAAGGCGGGACTCAATGAACTAGCATGACTTGCATTACCGTGACCAGGCTGACATCTCTCTTGAGGAGATCTTGGATGCGACTCTGCAATATCGGCACATCATTTACTGGCCCCCAGTCCAGCCCCTTGTTGATCCATGACGCCAGTTATGGTGGGGGCCCGAGCGAAAGGCAGGGGCGGCTACCCACTTGGTACTCCGGGGAGCTGTGATATAAAACCACTCCCGTTGCCATAAACTGGACACCTCTGGGAAGGAACCCTCTGGCCATGGAACATCAGCGCCTTTTCTTATTACGGCACCTCCGCACTCTGCGTGTCGCCCCCCAATCATCTTCGGCTTCACATTGAAAGTTTTGAGCCATAGGCCGAAGTGTGGGGTAATGCGGAGGAAGGCCTCACACACGACAATGAACGACGAGATGTGAAGGATGGAATCTGGGGCCAGGTCATGGAAGTCCAGCCCATAATAGAACATGAGCCCTCTGACAAAGGGATCTAGAGAAATGCGTAGCCCTCGGAGGAAGTGAGAGATGAATACAACACTCTCGCCGGGTTCGGGAATGGGAATGACCTTCCCTCGAGTAGGCAGCCTGTGCGAGATTTCGACGGTCAAATATCTGGCCTCTCTTAGCTTCTTGATGTCTTCCTCTATGACAGAGGAAGGCATCCACCGACCTTGAAGGTTGGTTCCGGACATGGTTGAAGGTCCGAAGCACCTGACCTGAGCCTTGGGTGTTGGAACTCGAGGCGGGGGAAGGATTCGATTGAGTACGAGAGGGTAAAAGGACAGGCCTTGGCCTCTTTATAAAGAGGGTGAATATCAAGCGTCCTCCTCATGGTCGTTTGGGACTTGCCTAAAATCGAGGAGTCAAACCAACGGGCACGATTGAGTTACCCATGTCTGTATTGATGAGAATCCCGTAATAAGGGGGACACGATCTCTGCTTCGACAAGACGTGTCAAGAAAACCGCCTCGTGATATGTGCAGTGCTGGTTGAGAAAAACGGTTCGAATAATGACCGGGCCGTGGTGTGATGTCATGTTGTCAAACGTGTCAACAGATTAGATTTGTGGAAATATTATTCTCTCTACGGTGTTATGTGGAACTTGTTTTGCAGAACCGGACACTATCCTTGTGTTCAAAATCGTCTATGGAGTATTCGGAGGAAGAACCCGCCTTGCAATGCCGAAGACAAATCTGCATGCCAGACTCATCGTCATTGAAGCTTGGTTCAGGAGCTACTGAGGGAGTCCTGGATCAGGGGGTCTCCGGACCGCCGGACTATATCCTTTGGCCGGACTGTTGGACTATGAAGATACAAGATTGAGGACTTCGTCCCGTGTCCGGATGGGACTCTCCTTGGCATGGAAGGTAAGCTTGGCAATACGGACATGTAGATCTTCTTCCTTGTAACCGACTCCGTGTAACCCTAGCCCCCTCCGGTGTCTATATAAACCGGAGGGTTTAGTCCGTAGGACAACAACAATCATACCATAGGCTAGCTTCTAGGGTTTAGCCTCTACGATCTTGTGGTAGATCAACTCTTGTAATACTCATATCATCAAAATCAATCAAGCAGGACGTAGGGTATTACCTCCATCAAGAGGGCCCGAACTTGGGTAAACATCGTGTCCCCCGCCTCTTGTTACCATCCGCCTTAGACGCACAGTTAGGGACCCCCTACCCGAGATCCACCGGTTTTGACACCGACACCCCCCTTGCCCAAGCTGAATTGGACTAGGGGAAGGGGGCGTCCCCCCTCTTTCCTTCTCCCTCTCTCTCCCTTCCCCTTTTCCTCTCCGGTGGAAGGAAGGAGGGGGGCCGACTCCCCACTCATGGCGCGCCCCCCTAGGTCAGCCACCTCCTCCTCCCCCCCCCTTTATATATGGAGGTGGGGGCACCCCAAAGACACAACAGGCAATCTCTTAGCCGTGTGCGGTGCCCCCTCCACAGTTCAACACCTCGATCATATCATCATAGTGCCTAGGTGAAGCCCTGCGCCGGTAACTTCATCATCACCGTCACCACGCCGTCGTGCTGACGGAACTCTCCCTCTTCCTTAACTGGATCAAGATCTCGAGGGACGTCATCATGCTGAACGTGTGCTGAACACGGAGGTGTCGTACTTTGGGTACTTGGATCGGCTGGATCGTGAAGGCGTTCGACTACATCAACCGCGTTACTAAACGCTTCCGCTTTCGGTCTATGAGGGTATGTGGACACACTCTCCCCGTCTCGTTGCTATGCATCTCCTAGATAGATCTTGCGTGATCGTAGGAAAAAGTTTGAAATACTGTGTTCCCCAACAATTTGCACTAAAAGTTCATAAATATTCAGAAAAATCCGTATTAAATTTTCAGGGCATTCTGACAACTTTTATTTTTGGGTCATTTTTTATTGCATGGGAAATTCAGAAAACAGACAAAACATGGCATTTTATTTTATTTAACTAACAAAAACAAACAACAAAAGGTAGGGACATAAGGTAGTGCTTACTAAATTCATCAACTTCATACCTCTCGAAAATGATCCATGAATAAGGTTGATCAAGTCTTATTAACGACCACTTTTGATTAGCATGAAACTGAAGAACTTTCTTAGATCACTAAGTTACCTCAACGGGGATATGAATGTCCCCAACAAAGCATTTCATATTTATTTTTCACAGTAGGTAAAGGTAGTTGAAAACTTCCAATAGTGATTGTCGGAGATTTTTCAATAACATTAATACCATTCACTTGGAATTGTTTCTTCGGAAAGTGCATTGTATGCTCATTACCATTGATATGAAAAGTGACCTTGCTTTTATTGCAATCAATAACAGCCCCTGTAGTATTCAAGAAGGGTCTACCAAGGATAATCGACATGTTGTCGTCCTCGGGCATCTCAAGTATAACAAAGTCAGTCAAAATAGTAACATTAGCAACAACAATGGACAGTTGATTTGTCAGCCATTTGCAAAAAGATGTTTCATTAGGTGTGCGCTTATTCAAATCAAGTCTTTTATATAAAGATAAAGGCATAACACTAACACCAGCTCCCAAATCACATAAAGCAGTTTTCACATAATTACTTTTGATGGAGCAAGGTATAGTGGGTATTCCCGGATCTCCGAGTTTTTTAGGCACTCCATCTTTAAAAGTATAATTAGCAAGCATAGTGGAGATTTCAGCTTCCGGTATTTTTCTCTTATTGGTGATGATGTCTTTCATATACTTTGCATGAGGAGGCATTTTCAAGATATCAGTCAAGCGAGTACGCAAAAAGATTGGCCTCGACATTTCAGGAAGGCGTTCAACTTGTTCATCATCTTTCTTTTTAGTTGACTTAGGTGGAAAGGCCATAGGTTTTTGAACCCACGGTTCCCTTTCTTTACCGTCTTTTCTAGCAACAAAGTATCTTTTATCATATCTTTTATTCTTAGGTTGTGGGTTATCAAGATTAACTGCAGGTTCTATCTCAACATCATTGTCTGGTTCTTCATTATTTGGTTGACTATCTTCATGAACCTCATCATTAACTTTTTCATTATCAAAAGGTGAGTGTTCACTACAAGGTTAAGTTTCAGCATCAGAGACAGAAACTTCATTATCATTATCGAGAGGTTTTTCTACTTCAGGTTCACTAGAAGCATGCAAAGTCCTATCATTTTTCTTCTTCTTTTTCTTTTTAGAAGGACTAGGTGCATTAATTAGTGTTAACTCTGAGAGTCTTCATTGATGCATCCAAACCCCATGATATGATACGCTCTATCACACATAAGCCTCCTTATATCTTCCTCAAAACAGCCACCATACCTACCTATCATGGCATTTCCATAGCCATTCTGAGATATATTGCCATGCAACTTCCATCGTCATCATATACATGACTTGAGCATTCATTGTCATATTGCTTTGCATGATCGTAAGATAGCTAGCATGATATTTTCATGGCTTGTCCCTTTTTGATATCTTTGCTATGCTAGATCATTGCACATCCTGGTACACTGCCAGAGGCATTCATACAGAGTCATACTTTGTTCTAGATATCGAGTCGTAATATTGAGTTGTAAGTAAATAAAAGTGTCATGATCATCATTATTAGAGCATTGTCCCAGTGAGGAAAGGATGATGGAGACTATGATTCCCCCACAAGTCGGGATGAGATTTTGGATGAGAAATAAAAAAAGAGGCCAAAAAGAGAGTGAGAGCCCAAAAATGAGAAAACAACAAAAAAATAAGAGAAAAAGATAGAAGGGGCAATGCTACTATCCTTTTACCACACTTGTGCATCAGAGTGGCACCATGTTCTTCATATAGAGAGTCTCTTGAGTTATCACTTTCATATACTAGTGGGAATTTTCATTATAGAACTTGGTGTTGGGGAACGCAGTAATTTCAAAAATTTCCTAAGCACACGCAAGATCTATCTAGGTGATGCATAGCAATGAGAGGGGAGAGTGTTGTCCACGTACCCTCGTAGACCATAAGCGGATGCGTTATGACAATGCGGTTGATGTAGTCGTACATCTTCATGATCCGACCGATCCTAGCACCGAAGGTACGGCACCTCCGCCATCTACACACGTTCAGCTCGGTGACGTCCCACGAACTCTAGATCCAGCTGAGTGTCGAGGGAGAGCTCCGTCAGCACGACGGCGTGATGACGGTGATGATGAAGTTACCAACGCAGGGCTTCGCCTAAGTACTACAACGATATGACCGAGGTGGAAATCTGTGGAGGGGGGCACCGCACATGGCTAAGAGATCAACTTGTGTGTCTATGGGGTGCCCCCTCCCCCATATATAAAGGAGTGGAGGAGGGGAGGGCCGGCCCTCTCTATGGCGCGCCCTTGGGGGAGTCCTACTCCCACCGGGAGTAGGATTCCCCCCCTCCTTTCCCTGGTAGCAGTAGGAAAGAAGTAAGGAAGGGGGCCCGGGGCCCCACCCAATTCTGATTGGGCTAGGGGGGCACCCTCCACCTTGGCCTTCCTCTCCTCTATTCCACTAAGGCCCAATAAGGCCCATATACTCCCCGGGGGGTTCCGGTAACCTCCCGGTACTCCGGTAAATGCCCGAAATCATTCGGAACCATTTTGATGTCCAAACATAGGCTTCCAATATATCGATCTTTATGTATCGACCATTCCAAGACTCTTCATCATGTCCGTGATCATATCCGGGACTCCGAACTATCTTCGGTGTTTCAAAACACATTGACGATGTCCTGGACTAGGGGGTACTCACCACGTCATCTCCCGATCTGTTAGATTGGGCCGAGGACCCCCACGGCCGTATACTCATGGGCCAGTTCAAACAGCTGCCACATACATGGAAGATTCCACAAGACTTGGTGATCAAGACAAGGACTCCTCCCCACCGGCCTATTCGGCTAGGACTCTTGTTATCCTAGGCCTCTGGTGCATTATATAAACCAAGGCAGGCTAGTCGATAGATCATATACAACAATCATACCATAGGCTAGCTTCTAGGGTTTAGCCTCTACGATCTCGTAGTATATCAACTCTTTTAATACTCATATCATCAAGATCAATCAAGCAGGACGTAGGGTATTACCTCCATCGAGAGGGCCTGAACCTGGGTAAACATCGTGTCCCCCGCCTCCTGTTATCATCGATCCTAGACGCACAGTTCGGGACCCCCTACCCGAGATCTGTCGGTTTTGACACCGACATTGGTGCTTTCATTGAGAGTTCTGCTGTGTGATCGGCAAAAGGATCAATGGCTCGCCCGCAGGTCAACTGCGACGCCGACTTCTTCATCACCAGCTCGGCCAGTCACCTTGGCTGGACCGAGGACTGTGCCCTACATCCGATCGTCATATTCGGTTGAGGGCCTTCATCAACATCAAATCTGATCTTTATCAAGATCATGGAGGAATTATCCAGGGAGCCCGGGGGCTCAACATCAACATTGCCCTCGGGGGACCGTGCTGTTTTTTTGGACAGCGAACTCGTATACGCCTCCACCGCCTCCTCAAGTGTCGTTTTAACGATTCCTTCAATGGAATTGTGCGGAATTGAGTCTACAACAACCCTGGAAAAATTCGTCGAATTCCGATGGAGGAATCTCTGGCAATCCGCGATATACTGGAACCCTGTCAAATCTGGACGGGAATCTGGACGGGAATCTGGACGAGTTTAGGGCGTGCTGTCCAGCCTCTAGCTCGGACGTCCTATGGAAGATCCAACTGTTGATCGGCTGTGGAATTCCTATATCTACCACCCCTCAAAATTTCAGCTCGATCCGACCGTCCAAACTTCAGGAACCTTCCAATTAGTGCATCACTTTTCGGATCTAT
Source organism: Triticum dicoccoides (assembly GCF_002162155.2). Taxonomy (NCBI): domain Eukaryota; kingdom Viridiplantae; phylum Streptophyta; class Magnoliopsida; order Poales; family Poaceae; genus Triticum; species Triticum dicoccoides. The sequence continues at coordinate 591,064,966 of NC_041384.1, read as the reverse complement.
TTTCTGCGCGAAAACGAATCCGACCCAAGTTCGTCTTTTTTATGAATGGGGTTTCGGACATCCTTTTTGAAGAAAGTTTTGTATGGTGTATTGTGTTTTGTTCCCGAACACATCTCACTAACTTTAAAATCTTTTGAACATGATCTTCACCATCATGCTGGTGTCAAACCAGTCCGGCAATATTGCTCCACGGCTGCCGACATGCGCTAGACACGTCGTCACTTTGTTGAGCCGAGCTTAAACTTCTTCGGATTATCATCTCGGCAAGCCGAACGGGAGTTCGGCATCGCGAAGAATAAATCATCACCAACATCGTCGCCCCACGGATTACACGGAGCGGGCACACCGGCATCGCCGCACGGTCACATCATCAAGCCGGCATTGACCACGTCACAACCTGCATCGGCAGGGCCGCACTGTTGCTCCTTCAAGCCGGTGTCCATCACGCCGACCTACTTCGACTCATCGGCGGACATCGAGGCTTCAACATCTTGGCTGGACCGGGGGCTTCGCCATCTCTTCATCAACCTACGCCGGAGACTTCGGCGTCACTAGCCAACCAGCTCTGTCATGTTAGTTGGACCGAGGGCGTTGCCTCAGCAAGCCAACCTTTTCCAGCATCACCATGCCGTCGCTTTATCGCCCATCAGGCAATGGGTGTGCGGATCGAGTCCCAATTTTGGGAATCACCTTTCTTCGGATTGCTACAACAAATAAACCAGGTGCTATTAATCCTAGTATTTTTGCTTGTTTGGGTTCATTTTTCCCAAGGAATTATTACTCCGGTTTGTCCATCGTATGTACGCAGGTCTATCAAATGGTGGCCGCATTAACGACGATCGCATGGTGGTTCGGTCAGTTTCCGTATATAGTCCGGCAAACGCCGCATCCGAAACTCGGACCGACCTGTGAATTCAGGCTTTGCCATGCCTTTACCGCATCACGCCGACGCCCGGCATCGACATTGACTTCGGCTCCAAGCCATATTTCTTTTATTTCTCACTTTGCATAAATTATTTATTATGCAATGATTTTTTTATACTATTATCTCCGGTTTGCACCATTTTTGTGCACAGGAAAATGATCCGGGTTGGGCAGTATCGTCAACTCGGCGTACTGACGTACCACGCCACCTCGGCTAGATGGGGGGCTTCGTCAACACTTCATTACCCCATGCGGGGACTTCAGCATCACTCTGTCGGCCTGCGTTGACCGTGCTATGTCACCACTTCGGAGTGCCGAGCTCTTTGCTCCGCCACCTTGGGACCGGCTTGGGGGATGGAACCTTATCTCGCATCAAACTCGGACCGTGTCATCAAATACCAAACACAATAACCAGCTAAGTTGCCTTCATGCTCAAAGTTTTAAATTTTTAACTTGTGTTCGGTTCGACCAAGCATTATACCTTTTTGGAAAAAAGTTGCTTGTGAAAAATCTCCTTGTCAAAACTTTGTTTGTGGCACACAAATTCAAATACCCCATTTACTTGGGGGCTTCCTTTATGAAGCTTTTCCTCTTGCATATGATTATACGTGTACGGCTTCGTTCCTAGTTCATGTATTACGCCACAATATGCACCATATTGACTTAAGCGATTTGCAAGCTGGGTTGCCTCGCTCCTGTGTTTACCCCTACGTTCCCGATAGTTCAGCTAGGGAGTAAAGGGAGCACCTCTACGATTGTCACGGTCGGGTCATCCGAGCTGGTCCTCAGACTGGGTGAAGCCGAAACCTAGCACTCTTATTGTTTTCAATTATGGTTGGCACACAACGGAACTCATGAGTACAAAAAATCTATTGCACAAGTCTCATAGTAACAATGAGCACCAAAGAAAGGTATCAGTGGGGGTACTATTTTCTTCGAATATGCTTCTTACACTTCGTCAGTAATATAGCATAAGTTCCCTGAGCGCGCTTTGTCTGTTACAGCATGGCCTGATTGCCTGGTTATCGGAAACATCGTCGATATTCTCGATAGGTGGAGTACATAACACATTTCGTCCCTTGACCGAAGAGGGAGAAGCCGACGGTCGGTTAAGACGCGTATAAAGTTCGGGTGAACACAGATATGATATAAGTACTTTGGTACATACAATCATTATACATAAAATTCTTTTACCCGTCACTTGGGGGCTCTTAAATTTATATGAGCCGTTTTATAGTAAGTGTTCTTCTTCTTAGTCGTTGCAAAGTTATTATATTATTATTATTATTATTATTATTATTATTATTATTATTATTAATATTATTATTATTATTTTTATTTATCACTCCTTTTTTCGACACGAGTGTGTGGTCACTAGCCGGGGAGCCTAATTTCCCTCTCAAAGCCGCTAGAGTTTAGTTTGCTAAACTGGCCTATAGAGAAGTACTCCGCCTTCGGGATAGGAGGTTGAAGCCGCAGGCTGACCCGCTTGAAGTCTTTAGATAGGATGTGTCATGTTAAAACACGACAGAAGCACTTTTTTTCTAAAGTCCAATTTTCAGATTGGCACCGAACACTTGATCTTGTTCGGACGTCAGGTTTTCACTGACGTTTTTTGGTTTTCCAAGCCTATGGCACTTTTTAACTATTTATGTGTTTCCAGCATAAGTCTTGCAATGCAACGCCGGACACCTTTAGAGATTCGGCAAAAACATTCTCGGACACTACTATATATGCATCGGTTTCGAATTGTGTCTTCGGTCAATAGTTGGGTTGCCCGACTCCTGTGCTTGCCTCCTACGTTCCGCTTTGTTTGGCTAGGTGTGCAAAGGGAGAACCACTGTGATTGTGCTTCCAGCTCGCATGGTTAAGCACCTCAGTGGAGAAAGCCGAAAACTGACTGTCACAATAGGCGTAAACTGGTCAGCGATCCGATGACTATGTTAAATGACGGGCCATTCATAACATTGGCCGAAGTGTTTACGGCTTGACCTCGGATGTTGCCGAACACTAACCGGGGTCTCATAGCTAGCTTCCCCAGTTTAAAGCTCCTATGACTAAGCAAAAGTTATAAACCCCGCATATCTAATTGCCTTGTTTCTGCTAACACAACCGCCTTCGGGCACCGAGACATCGGCTAAGGGTTGTTTTGTTATTGCGGAAACACCCTGCGTAGTATCTACCAAGGGGTAGAGGCCGACTATGGGCCACTTTCAACTGATAAACAGTCGCAATGGAGTCAAAATAATGATGTAAAGTACCTGGATACATAGAATCATTACACATAATCTGTGATTTTACTCTGGATATCGATCCTTAATTGGACCACCCGTGCCCACATTAAGGCTCGGGGGCTATTGGGCTTTGCGCTCATTATTTACAAATATTAAAGGGGCACAACGATCCCCTGATCTGGTGTTGCCACCCGACCAGTGTCTCGAGGGCTACTGCATTGCCTATTCAATGCAGAAAATTCAAAGGGCTCAGTGTTCGGCTTGATCGAACTATGGGAAAGCGCGTCTTTAGACAATAATAAGTACCATCTGGACCTATCTGGCATCAAGCTAATATATCACAGCGACTTCTCACGACCCTCTCTCAGGGGCCCGTTCGCCGATCACTATTATCTCTAATATATTACACTGCGTTTTTTATTCCTATGTATGCTGTCGAGCTAGGAGTTAATCCTCAAGCCAATTTCGCGCATCGACCTGAGTCTCAGGGGCTACTGGGAATAGCGGTTTTATGCTTGCCTTCAGGTGCATCTCGGGTTTTAGACTGATACACACCTTGAGGGCTACTGGATATACATCGGGAGAGAATAAACTGCACCAGTTAACAATATTCACAAAAAATCAGCCCGCGGTCGGGGTGGTGCACCACCTTGGAAGCAGTCCGTCATAAAGCTCGGGCGCTAGCGGCTAGCTCCATAGAGGGCATTTCCGGCATTAAGCTCGGCTAAACTCCGTCAACTTTTTTGGACCAAGATGATCTATGACATCTTGGATATAGTCCGGCGTTGGAGCTTGGACACAGTCCGGCGTTGGAGCTCATATACATTTCGGCGTTGGAGATCGGAAGCAGTCAGGCATTGGTGCTCGACTGCAAAAGATACCTCGAATGCAGTCCGGCGTTAGAGCTCGGATGTAAGAGGACACTGCCTCCCGGGAACAACTTCAAACCTGAGATGTGGCATAAAAATAACAAGGCATTGATAAAGGCCGGAAACTTAGAGGGGCTCCTCAGATACCCGACGTGTAAACTCGTCGAATGCATTTCGGTGATCCTCAAGATCGAAGATGAGAAGATTTGTTGAACCAGTTTTCAAGACCGATAACCAAAGATGAAGAACAGTTCAAAAGAATTGAGAAGCGTCCCTAACTTGAAGACCGGATCAGGGGGCTACTGACGGTGTCCTGGACTAGGGGTACTCACCATGTCATCTCCCGATCTGTTAGATTGGGCCGAGGACCCCCCCCCATGGTCGTATACTCACGGGCCAGTTCGGACAGCTGCCGCATACATGGAAGATTCCACAAGACTTGGTGATCAAGACAAGGACTCCTCCCCACCGGCATATTCGGCTAGGACTCTTGTTATCCTATGCCTCTGGTGCATTACATAAACCGAGGCCAGGCTAGTCGATAGATCATATACAACAATCATACCATAGGATAGCTTCTAGGGTTTAGCCTCTACGATCTCGTGGTAGATCAACTCTTGTAATACTCATGTCGTGGTATTCTCACGGGGGGCTTGCGAGTCGACAGATGCCACAAGGGCTTAGTGTGTGGGTAAGACTGCTGCTGATAGGACCGGGAGCGGGTATGCGAGTAGCACGCGCTAGTTTACCCAGGTTCGGGGCTCTCCGGAGAGATAACACCCCTACTCATGCATGTCTTAGTATATCTGGTATATCTGGTACAAAGTGCTCCTGGAGCTGTATCTGAGATCAGTGCCAAGGGCATCTGATCTCGTATATGCATGCGTATGGCCGGCTCTAGTGGCCAAGTATGGCCATGGCTTGTGGCCGTGAGTGGCCTTATGGCCAAATGAATGTGGCGTGAGCGAGTGGATGGATGGATATGTGCCCCTTTTATAGTGTGGGCTAGCTTAGTATGTAAGCTATGTGGGTAGCTTAGGAAGTAAGCTAGGTAGTGGCATGGGAACAAGGGGGCATGATGGGGTGTCATGCTTGTCCCCTGGGTCACTTCATAAATAGTGCCAGGGGACAAGTGACACTATACATGATGACATGAGGTACAGCCATCTCGTCCGCGGAATGGCCGCCACATCGGGGTCTTGTCGGTGTCGGGTCGGGTTGCAGTCGGCAGCCGGCTGGTTGGCGCAGTTGATAGCCGGCTGGTTGGCGCAGTCGGCAGCCGGCTGGTCAGAGCAGTCGGACAAGGAGCCGGCAGGAGCGGCCGGGCAGTCGGACTGAGGGGCTTTGCTAGCCCCGATGTCTTGAAATATCGTCTTGCCGTCCTCGGGGTACCCGTGGTCGATTACTCCGACAGTAGCCCCAAGCCTCCAGGCAACTTGGCAAAGTTGGGCGGAGGTTTTTTGGCGAGTGTTCATGGAGATGATCATGAAAAAAGACAAAGTTAGTCCATGCGGATATATCAAATGTTTGTTTTTAGCATTGCAAGTTTTATGCGGAGGGTGCCGACTCGGTTTCGTCTGAGCCCCCTTAATCTTTTTCGTGTTCCCTCCGCTTTTTGGCTTGTGCTCTTGCTTGCCGGACAGACGCTCTGCGGTCTGTGGCTAAGAGTGGGCCGCGAAGTGGAGTGTACAGTACTCAAAGTCTAGGAGCATATTCAACCGAGTAGATACTTGTAAAGGAAAACGGCCGGGTCGCCCGAACCATTTTTCTTCTTGGACGTTTTTCGCGTGGGTGGCCTCCAGCGTTCACCCTTGCTAGCCGGACAGCCGCTCTGCGGTCTGTGACTAAGGGTGAGCCTTTGGTACTGCGCACGCTACAAAGCCGTCTGCGGGAACTAATGTCTCGGGCCAAGCGGCCAGCCCCCGGGCCAACTCTGGCTGGTGACGGGGCGAACAGTGATGCAACTGTAATAAAAAATGCGGAGATAGCACCCGAGCATCGCTCGGGGTTATCCGTGCTTGCGTGATGCAAAATTATGCGGGTGAGGAGCTCACATTGATTTTTGTGTAGTCGCGGTCGTCGAAAACAGCCGGCGCGACTCGGCGCTCGCGGAGCGCGTTGGAGCACCCGCTGGGTGTAGCCTTCGAGCCCCCGGGTGCTCGAAGGGGGGTTCCGACCGGTCAGGCTCGACCGGCCAGGCGGCGAGGCGTCTTGCAACGTCCTTTTTCTTCTTTTCTGCCGGCTGGGGGAGCCGGACAGAACTCTTCTCTTGTTTGCAATCTTCGCGGGGGCGCGCCGGCGCACCCACTGGGTGTAGCCCCCGAGATTCGGGCCGACTGCTGAGCAGTCGGGCCGGATCTTCTGGCAACTATTTTTTCTTCTTCTTCGCGGTACCGTGTCAGCGCACCCGCTGAGATAGCCCACGAGATTTGGGCCGACTACTGAGCAGTCGGGTTGGATCTCCCGGCAACTACTTTGTCTTCTTCTTCGCGGGGGCGCGTCAGCGCACCCGTTGGGTGTAGCCCCCGAGATTGGGGCCGACTGCTGAGCAGTCGGGACAAATCTCCCGGCAGCTACTTTGTCTTCTTTTTTGCGAGGGCCTCCGAGCCTCCGGGCGCTCGAGGAGGGTCCAGCCGATCGGGCTTGACCGGCGAGGTTGCGAAGCGGGGCTAGCCGGACGGGCCCCTCAGCCGGCGGCTGGCCGCGAGCCAGTCGGCCGAGTGGCGACGTGGGCAGGCGACCGGAGCAGCTGACAGAGTCCGCGCAGCCGGCCATGCACGCAGCTGCTGCCGGCCACGCACTCGGCCATGCATGTGGCCGTTCAACCGGCCATGCATGCATGCATATATATCTTGTTTTCTCTTGTTTTTTCTCTTTCTTTTTTTTGCAAGGCCAGCCTGCTGGGGCAGTCAGCCTTTGACTTTTCTACCTGGCCCCGTTTCTTCTTTCTCTTCTTAGGCAGCCGGCCCTGCGAGGGCGCCAGTCGGCGCGAGGCAGGAGGCGGGAGGTCGACGGGCATGCGAACGCCGGCTGGAGCGGCGAGTCGGCCAAGGCGGCGCGAGGCGGGAGCCGACCAAGGCAGCGCGGGGCGGCCGGCCGAAGCACCACGACCCGGCAGACGGCGCGGGAG
>NC_041384.1:591053433-591057459 GCF_002162155.2 Triticum dicoccoides | reverse complement strand
TGCACGCGCGCGGACCTGGAGGCGCAGCACGAGGGAGCGGCCGGAGTGGCGGGGCGGGCCAGCTCGTATGGAGCCGGCGCGACACCGGGTCGCGGAAGCCGGACGGCGCGAGGCGGCAGCCGGCTGGAGTTGAGCCGGACGCCGGACGGGGCCGGGTCACGCACGGGGATGCGGGCGGAGGAGCCGGACCCAGCGGAGGCGAGGTGGGGCGCTGGAGTCGGACGGCGACTCGCGGTGCTGCAGAAGCAAGGCTTGCGCGGAGCAGCGCGACGGGTGAGGACGCGGCGCAGGCGGCAGAGGTGCACACGACCGGGATGCGAGCGCAAGCCGGCGTGGCCGGGTCGCGGCCGAGTCGGAGGAGAGCGGAGGCTCCAAGGAGAAGCCGGCCGCGGAGGCCGTTGCGGCAGCTGCAGGGGATGCCGGCTGCGGGGCAGCAGCCGGCGCCGTGTTGCGCACGGGCACGGGGAGCCGGCCAGGAGTGTGACGATGCAGGTGACGTTGTGGTACTGTGGACGACGACGCAATACTGCTGATGATAATGAGCACTGCAGATGAACAGCGCGCGCCTACGCAGCGACAGTGGACGGGGGATGGCCGTCACATCCATGGTGTCCGATGGGACGCAGCAACGAGACGCGGCGGTTGACTTCGGGGTGGGCGGTGGCGCACGCACGGAACCCACAGCGAGGTTGAGCGCGAGGCAAAGCGCAGCAGCGGGGAGGTTAGGCTGCAGCGCGGCCACGGCGGGAAGGCGGAGGCGCGCGGCTGCGGTACAATGGTAGGGAAAAGCAGCAGCGGCAGGGCTACGGCAGAAAGCAGCGGCAAGCAGTGTCGCCAGCATGAGCTGCGGTAGCAACGGGAAACCACAGAGGGGCAGGCATGAAGGGGTCCAGGCCGGAGCGAAGCCGGAGCGGCGCGCGGAGGCGGGGCAGCTGGCCGGAGTGAGGAAGCGCGGCCGCGAACGGAGCAGCCAGAGCATGTGTCACGTACGAGCGGTGTCTGGCCATTATCTGGGGACTATCCGGTGAATATCTGGGTAATATATGGTTTGTGTCTGGGTAGCATCTGGCTAGTGTATGGCTATGCTTTGACCATTGTTGGCTCACATCTAGCTAGCTTGTAGAGATGAAACATGGAGGAGCGAAGGCGCGTTCCGACCAGAGCAAGGCGCAGAGCGGAGGGGAGCAAACGCGAGCGGCGCGTGGGTGGCCACGGCCGACCGAAACGAGGCCCCGCGCGCGACACGCGCGCGGACGGACGGTCGGCGTTGCGGTGGTGGTGAAGAAGGCAAGGCCGATGGCGAGGTCACGCCGCCCCTCACGGCCATTCCGGGGGCATGTGGATGTCGAGCCCCCGACCGCTATCAGAGAGGCGGCGCGACGCCGCGATGATGAAGATGAAGATGGTCCCGCCCGGACAGCGAAACCAGCAGCAGCGTGGTAGCATAGTAGTAGTACCACCCCACGGTGGGCGCCAACTTTCGTGGTATTCTCACAGGGGGCTTGCGAGTCGACAGATGCCACAAGGGCTTAGTGTGTGGGTAAGACTGCTGCTGATAGGACCGGGAGCGGGTATGCGAGTAGCACGCGCTAGTTTACCCAGGTTCGGGGCTCTCCGGAGAGATAACACCCCTACTCCTGCATGTCTGAGTATATCTGGTATATCTGGTACAAAGTGCTCCTGGAGCTGTATCTGAGATCAGTGCAAAGGGCATCTGATCTCGTATATGCATGCGTATGGCCGGCTCTAGTGGCCAAGTATGGCCATGGCTTGTGGCCGTGAGTGGCCTTGTGGCCAAATGAATGCGGCGTGAGCGAGTGGATGGATGGATATGTGCCCCTTTTATAGTGTGGGCTAGCTTAGTATGTAAGCTATGTGGGTAGCTTAGGAAGTAAGCTAGGTAGTGGCATGGGAACAAGGGGGCATGATGGGGTGTCATGCTTGTCCCCTGGGTCACTTCATAAATAGTGCCAGGGGACAAGTGACACTATACATGATGACATGAGGTACAGCCGTCTCGTCCGCGGTATGGCCGCCACGTCGGGGTCTTGTCGGTGTCGGGTCGGGTTGCAGTCGGTAGCCGGCTGGTTGGCGCAGTTGGCAGCCGGCTGGTTGGCGCAGTCGGCAGCCGGCTGGTTGGCGCAGTCGGCAGCCGGCTGGTCAGAGCAGTCGGACGGGGAGCCGGCTGGAGCGGCCGGGCAGTCGGACTGAGGGGCTTTGCTAGCCCCGATGTCTTGAAATATCGTCTTGCCGTCCTCGGGGTACCCATGGTCGATTACTCCGATAGTAGCCCCCAAGCCTCCGGGCAACTTGGCAAAGTTGGGCGGAGGTTTTTTGGCGAGTGTTCATGGAAATGATCATGAAAAAAGAGAAAGTTAGTCCATGCGGATATATCAAATGTTTGCTTTTAGCATTGCAAGTTTTATGCGGAGGGTGCCGACTCGGTTTCGTCCGAGCCTCCTTAATCTTTTCGTGTTCCCTCCGCTTTTTGCCTTGTACTCTTGCTTGCCAGACAGCCGCTCTGTGGTCTGTGGCTAAGAGTGGGCCGCGAAGTGGAGTGTACAGTACTCAAAGTCTAGGAATAGATTCAACCGAGTAGATACTTGTAAAGGAAAACGGCCGGGTCGCCCGAACCATTTTTCTTCCCGGACGTTTTTCGCATGGGTGGCCTCCAGTGTTCACTCTTGCTAACCGGACAGCCACTCTGCGGTCTGTGACTAAGAGTGAGCCTTTGGTACCGCGCACGGTACTAAGCCGTCTGCGGGAACTAACGTGTCAGGCCAAGCGGCCAGTCCCCGGGCCAACTCTGGTTGGCGCCGGGGTGAACAGTGATGCAACTGTAAAAAATGCGGAGATAGCACCCGAGCATCGCTCAGGGTTATCCGTGCTTGCGTGATGCAAAAATATGCGGGCGAGGAGCTCACATTGATTTTTGTGTAGTTGCGGTCGTCGAAAACAGCCGGCGCGACTCGGCGCTCGCGGAGCGCGTCGGCGCACCCGCTGGGTGTAGCCTTCGAGCCCTCGGGTGCTCGAAGGGGGGTTCCGGCCGGTCAGGCTCGACTGGCCAGGCGGCGAGGCGTCTTGCAACGTCCTTTTTCTTCTTTTCTGCCGGCTGGGGGAGCCGGACAGAACTCTTTCCTGTCTGCAATCTTTGCGGGGGCGCGCCAGCGCACCCGCTGGGTGTAGCCCCCGAGATTCAGGCCGACTGCTGAGCAGTCGGGCTGGATCTCCCGGCAACTACTTTGTCTTCTTCTCATGGGGGCGCGTCAGCGCACCCGCTGGGTGTAGCCCCCGAGATTCGGGCCGACTGCTGAGCAGTCGGGCCGCATCTCCCGACGACTACTTTGTCTTCTTCCTCGCGGGGGCGCGTCAGCGCACCCGCTGGATGTATCGCCCGAGATTCGGGCGCTCGAGGAGGTCCCGGCCGGTCGGGCTTGACCGACAGGGGGCGAGCGGGACGCGTCCGAGCCGGCGCTCTTGCCGGCCAGACATTGAAGCTGGTAGGCAGGCCGGGTCGCGGCTAGCCATCCGAGTGGCGAAGCAGGCGGGCGGATAGACGAACGTTTTTCCTTCGGATACACTTTTTTCCTAAGTCGACTTGAGCAGTCGGCCACATTTCTTTTTCTCTTGATGGGTTGGGCAGTCGGCCCTTCTTCTGCACGAGTAGCCGATTGCATGCCTCTCTATCTTCTTCTCTCTCTTTTTTTACCAGTCCGCGGGCTAGGCACCCGGCGTGACTTTTCTCTCTTCAGCCGGCTAGCGGCTTTGACTTTTCTTTTATCTTCTTCACATTGGCTCAACAGTCGGCAGGAGCGGGCAGGGAGCTGGCAGTCGGCCAGGCCGGCCGGGTGGTCGGTGAAGCCGGGTGGTGGGCGGAGTCGGCCGTCCGGGTGGCGGGAGCCGGCCGCGCAGGCGCGGATGGGGAGTCGGTAGCCGGGTGGCGGGACTTGGGCGTCCCGGCGCGCGGAGGGGCGGAGGCGAGGCGTCGGCGACCCGGCGGCCGGGTGCTGGCGAAGCCGGCCGAGG
>NC_041384.1:590999560-591052921 GCF_002162155.2 Triticum dicoccoides | reverse complement strand
ACGCGGGCAGCGCTGGGCGAGGCGAGCCCGAGCAGCCGGCTAGCGGGCGCGCGGCGACCCGGGAGCCGGGTGCGGCTGGGCAGAAGGGCCACGCGAGCCGGAGCGACGCATGGGCAGACGTCGGCGACCCGGCGTCCGGGTGCTGCAGGAGTCGGCGAGGCGGAGTCGACGCCGCACACGGAGGCCGGCTGGCGGGGCGAAGCCGGCGCTGGGCGACCCGGCGACGTGGCTGGGCGCCGGAGGCTCAGGCAGAGCAGGAGCCCGTCGGGGCGGAAGGAGGCCAGGAGGCGCGTGGACGCGGATGGAGCCGGGGCCAGCTAGTGGCGCGCGCGACGGGAGCCGGACGGACGGGCGCGTCCCAGCCAGGGCGGAGGTGACCTGGTAGGGGCAGACCCGGCGGATGATGCAGGAAGTCGGCGCGGGCGTAGCCGGCCGGACGGGCATGGTGACCCGGCAGTCAGGCATGGGCGAAGCGGGCGGAGCCTGTGACCGAGTCGGCGCGGACGCTGGAGGCTCGCGGCGAGTCGGGGCGCATGCGGATGCGGCGAGTCGGACGCGGGAGCCGCCGGGTGGGGCGAGGTGGAGACGCTTCAGCCAGGCGGAGGAGAGGAGTCGGCCCAATGCGGGATGTAGGCGGAGTCGGCCGCAGGGCAGGCCTGGCAACATGCTGAGCCGGCCGGAGCTGTGAGAGCCGGGCCGGGACGGGGCCACAGCTGGCGCGGGCAGAGGAGCGCGCAGGGGCGCAGCGGCCGGGCGCGAAGATGGCGGCAATGACGCGAACGCAAGCCAGCGGGCGGGCAGGCGAAGTAGGCGGACGGGCACGGAGGCGGAGCATGCGCTCGGGAGGCCGAGAGCAGTCGGCCACATGCGAGGATGGACCCGGCGGCCGGGAGGCCGACAAGCAGCAAGGAGCGCGGCGGGCATGACGGGCACCCAGCCATGGGCGGAGAAGGCCGCGTGGAGGCCGGCACAGGGCGGCGTGAACGCGATGCGGTTGTGCAGGGGCCGGCCGGAGTGTGGGGCACTGGGGAAGAGCCCGGACGGGAACGCAGCAATCCGCAGCGGCATGGGCGCGGCCGTGCAGGATCTTGACTGGGAGGCAGCAAGCTGCAGCAGCACTGGCATGGCCGAAGATGCACGAGGCAAGACGCAGTGCAGGTGCTAACAACAGGTCATGTCGTTGCTTGCGTAGTGTATGGATGGTTTGACCATTGACTTCCGTCTAGCTAGCAAGCATAGATGATATATGGAGGAGTGAGCGTGTGTTTTGGCCGGAGCAAGCCACAACGCGGAGGGAAGCAAACGCGAGCAGCGTGTGGATGGCCACGGCCGACCGAAACGAGGCTCCGCGCGCGGCTCACGCTCGGACTGACGGCCGACGTTGCGGTGGTGATGACGAAGGCGCGGCCGACGGCGAGGACGCGCCGCTCCTCACGGCCATTTCGAGGGCGTGTCGATGTCGAGCCCCAGACCGCTATCGGAGAGACGGCGTGACGCCGCGGTGGTGAAGGCGAAGAGGCCGACGGCGAGGACGCGCCACCCCTCGCGGCCGCTCCGGGGGCGGGTCGATGTCGAGCCCCCGAGCGCTACCGGAGAGACGGCGCGACGCCGCGGCGGAGGCGATGAAGAAAAAAGGGTCCCGCCCGGACTGCGAAACCAGCAGCAGCGCGGTAGCATAGTACCGCCCCACGGTGGGCGCCAACTGTCGTGGTATTCTCACGGGGGGCTTGCGAGTCGACAGATGCCACAAGGGCTTAGTGTGTGGGTAAGACTGCTGCTGATAGGACCGGGAGCGGGTATGCGAGTAGCACGCGGTGGTTTACCCAGCTTCGGAGCTCTCCGGAGAGATAATACTCCTACTGCTGCATGTCTGAGTGTATCTATCTGGGGTGTACATCGGGCAGTACAAAGTGCTCCTGGAGCTGTATTTGAGCTCAGTGCCATAGGCATCTGGCTTTGCATATGTCTTATATGGGTGTATGAGCTAGCTAGGAAGTGGACATGAGAGTGCTCCACCGTGAGTGGCATGTATGCATGCGTGAGGGAATTCATCCTCCCTGGATGGATGGATGTGAGCCCATATATATAGTGTGGAGCTAGCTTGATATGTATGCTATGTGGGTAGTTTAGGAAGTAAGCTAGGTAGTGGCATGGGAACAAGGGAGCATGATGGGGTGTCATGCTTGTCCCCTGGGTCACTTCATAAATAGTGCCAAGGGACAAGTGACACTATACATGATGACATGAGGTACAGCCGTCTCGTCCGCGGTATGGCCGCCACATCGGGGTCTTGTCGGTGTCGGGTCGGGTTGCAGTCGGCAGCCGGCTGTTTGGCGTAGTCGGCAGCCGGCTGGTTGGCGCAGTCGGCAGCCGGCTGATCAGAGCAGTCGGACGAGGAGCCGGCGGGAGCGGCCGGGCAGTCGGACTGAGGGGCTTTGCTAGCCCCGATGTCTTGAAATATCGTCTTGCCGTCCTCGGGGTACCCGTGGTCGATTACTCCGACAACTCATACCATCAAGATCAATCAAGCAGGATGTAGGGTATTACCTCCATCAAGAGGGCCCGAACCTGGGTAAACATCATGTCCCCCGCCTCCTGTTACCATCAATTCTAGACGCACAGTTCAGGACCCCTACCCGAGATCCGCCGGTTTTGACACTGACGCACATAAACTCATAATACCAATCGGCACCGAATGTTAAGCGTGCGGACCCTACGGGTTCGAAAACTATGTATACATGACCGAGACTCATCTCCGGTCAATAACCAATAGCGGAACCTAGATGCTCATATTGGTTCGTACATATTCTACGAAGATCTTTATCGGTCAAACCGCATAACAATATACGTTGTTACCTTTGTCATCGGTATGTTACTTGCACGAGATACGATCGTCGGTATCTCAATACCTAGTTCAATCTTGTTATCGGCAAGTCTGTTTACTCATTCTGTAATGCTACATCCCGTAACTAACACATTAGTAACATTGCTCGCAAGGCTTATAGTGATGTGCATTAACGAGAGGTCCCAGATATACCTCTCCGATACACTGAGTGAAAAATCCTAATCTTGATATATGCCAACTCAACAAACACCATCGGAGACACCTGTAGAGCATCTTTATAGTCACCCAGTTACGTTGTGACGTTTGATAGCACACTAAGTGTCCCTCCAATATTCGAGAGTTGCATAATCTCATAGTCATAGGAACATGTATAAGTTATGGAGAAAGCAATAGCAGTAAACTAAACGATCAAAGTGCTAAGCTAACGGATGGGTCAAGTCAATCAACTCATTCTCTAATGATGTGATCCCGTTCATCAAATGAAAACTCTTTGTCCATGGCTAGGAAACTTAACCATCTTTGCTTAACGAGCTAGTCAAGTAGAGGCATACTACTGACACTCTGTTTGTCTATGTATTCACACATGTACTAAGTTTCTGGTTAATACAATTCTAGCATGAATAATAAACATTTATCATGATATAAGGAAATATAAATAACAACTTTATTATTGCCTCTACGGCATATTTCCTTGAGTCTCCCACTTGCACTAGAGTCAATAATCTGGATTACATTGTAATGATTCTAACACCCATGGAGTCCTGGTACTGATCATGTTTTGCTCGTGAGAGAGGCTTAGTCAACGGGTCTGCAACATTCAGATCCGTGTGTATCTTGAAAATCTCTATGTCTCCCTCCTTGACTTGATCGCGGATGGAATTGAAGCGTCTCTTGATGTGCTTGGTTCTCTTGTGAAATCTGGATTCCTTTGCCAAGGCAATTGTGGCGGTATTGTCACAAAAGATTTTCATTGGACCCGATGCACTAGGTATGACACCTAGATCGGATATGAACTCCGTCATCCAGACTCCTTCATTTGCTGCTTTTAAAGAAGCTATGTGCTCCGCTTCACACATAGATCCCGCCACGACGCTCTGCTTGGAACTGCACCAACTAATAGCTCCACCATTCAATAAAAAACGTATCCGGTTTGTGACTTAGAGTCATCTGGATCAGTGTCAAAACTTGCATCGACGTAACCGTTTACGATGAGCTCTTTGTCACCTCCATATACGAGAAACATATCCTTAGTCCTTTTCAGGTATTCCGGGATGTTCTTGACCGCTATCCAGTGATCCACTCCTGGATTACTTTGGTACCTCCCTGCTAAACTAATAGCAAGGCACACATCAGGTCTGGTACACAACATTGCATACATGATAGAACCTATGGCTGAAGCATAGGGAATGACTTTCATTTTCTCTCTATCTTCTGCAGTGGTCGGGCATTGAGTCTGACTCAACTTCACACCTTGTAACACATGCAAGAACCCTTTCTTTGCTTGATCCATTTTGAACTTTTTCAAAACTTTATCAAGGTATGTGCTTTGTGAAAGTCCAATTAAGCGTCTTGATCTATCTCTATAGATCTTGATGCCCAATATATAAGCAGCTTCACCGAGGTCTTTCATTGAAAAATTCTTATTCAAGTATCCTTTTATGTTATTCAGAAATTCAATATCATTTCCGATCAGCAATATGGTATCCACATATAATATCAGAAATGCTACAGAGCTCCCACTCACTTTCTTGTAAATACAGGCTTCTCCAAAAGTCTGTATAAAACCATATGCTTTGATCACACTATCAAATCGTATATTCCAACTCCGAGAGGCTTGCACCAGTCCATAAATGGATTGCTGGAGCTTGCACACTTTGTTAGCACCTTTTGGATCGACAAAACCTTCTGGTTTCATCATATACAACTCTTCTTTAAGATATCCATTAAGGAATGCAGTTTTGACATCCATTTGCCAAATTTCATAATCATAAAATGCGGCAATTGCTAACATGATTCATACAGTCTTAAGCATCGCTACGGGTGAGATGGTCTCATCATAGTAAACTCCTTGAACTTGTCGAAAACCTTTTGCAACAAGTCCAGCTTTGTAGACAATAACATTACCGTCAGCGTCAGTCTTCTTCTTGAAGATCCATTTATTCTCTATGGTCTGCCGATCATCGGGCAAGTCAACCAAAGTCCATACTTTGTTCTCATACATGGATCCCATCTCAGATTTCATGGCCTCAAGCCATTTTGCGGAATCTGGGCTCATCATCGCTTCCACATAGTTCGTCGGTTCATCATGGTCAAGTAACATGACCTCCAGAACAGGATTACCGTACCACTCTGGTGCCGATCTTAGTCTGGTTGACCTACAAGGTTCGATAGTAACTTGATCAGAAGTTTCATGATCATCATCATTAGCTTCCTCACTTACTAGTGTAGGAATCACTGGAACTGATTTCTATGCTGACTACTTTCCAATAAGGGAGTAGGTACAATTACCCCGTCAAGTTCTACTTTCCTCCCACTCACTTCTTTCGAGAGAAACTCCTTATCTAGAAAGGATCCATTCTTAGCAACGAATATCTTGCCTTCGGATCTGTGATAGAAGGTGTACCCAACAGTCTCCTTTGGGTATCCTATGAAGACGCATTTCTCCGATTTGGGTTCAAACTTATCAGGTTGAAGTTTTTTCACATAAGCATCGCAGCGCCAAACTTTAAGAAACAACAACTTGGGTTTCTTGCCAAACCATAGTTCATAAGGCGTCATCTCAACGGATTTTGATGGTGCCCTATTTAACGTAAATCCAGCTGTCTCTAAAGCATAACCCCAAAACGATAGCGGTAAATCGGTAAGAGACATCATAGATCGCACCATATCTAATAAAGTGTGGTTACGACGTTCGGACACACCATTACGCTGTGGTGTTCCAGGTGGCGTGAGTTGCGAAACTATTCCATATTGTTTCAAATGAAGACCAAACTCATAACTCAAATATTCACCTCCACGGTCAGATCATAGAAACTTAATTTTCTTGTTATGATGATTTTCCACTTCACTCTGGAATTCTTTGAACTTTTCAAATGTTTCAGACTTATGTTTCATCAAGTAGATATACCCATATCTGCTCAAATCATCTATGAAGGTAAGAAAATAACGGTACCCGCCGTGAGCATCAACACTCATCGGACCGCATACATCAGTATGTATTATTTCCAACAAGTCTGTTGCTCACTCCATTGTTTCGGAGAACGGAGTCTTAGTCATCTTTCCCATGAGACATGGTTCGCAAGCATCAAGTGATTCATAATCAAGTGATTCCAAAAGTCTATTAGCATGGAGTTTCTTCATGCGCTTTACACCAATATGACCTAAACGGCAGTGCCATAAATAAGTTGCACTATCATTATTAAACTTATATCTTTTGGCTTCAATACTATGAACATGTGTATCACTACTATCAAGATTTAGTAAAAACAGACCACTCATCAAGGGTGCATGACCATAAAAGATATTATTCATATAAATAGAACAACCATTATTCTCTGATTTAAATGAATAACCGTCTCGCATCAACCAAGATCCAGATATAATGTTCATGCTCAACGCTGGCACCAAATAACAATTATTTAGGTCTAAAACTAATCCCGAATGTAGATGTAGAGGTAGCGTGCCGATGGCGATCACATCAACTTTGGAACCATTTCCCATGCGCATCATCACCTCATCCTTAGCCAATCTTCGCTTAATCCATAGTCCCTGTTTCGAGTTGCAAATGTTAGCAACAGAACTAGTATCAAATACACAGGCGCTACTGCGAGCATTAGTAAGGTACACATCAATAACATGTATATCAAATATACCTTTCACTTTGCCATCATTCTTCTCCGCCAAATACTTGGGGCAGTTCCGCTTCCAGTGACCAGTCCCTTTGTAGTAGAAGCACTCAGTCTCAGGCTTAGGTCTAGACTTGGGCTTCTTCACTTGAGCAGCAACTTGCTTGCCGTTCCTCTTGAAGTTCCCCTTCTTCCCTTTACCCTTTTTCTTGAAACTGGTGGTCTTATTGACCATCAACACTTGATGCTCCTTCTTGATTTCTACCTCCACAGCCTTTAGCATTGTGAAGAGCTCGGGAATTATCTTATCCATCCCTTGCATATTATAGTTCATCACGAAGCTCTTATAGCTTGGTGGTAGTGATTGAAGAATTCTGTCAATGACACTATCATCGGGAAGATTAACTCCCAGCTGATTCAAGTGGTTGTGGTACCCAGACATCCTGAGTATATGTTCACTGGCAGAACTATTTTCCTCCATTTTGCAGTTGTAGAACTTATTGGAGACTTCATATCTCTCAATCCAGGCATTTGCTTGAAATATTAACTTCAACTCCTAGAACATCTCATATGCTCCATGACGTTCAAAACGTCGTTGAAGTCTCGGTTCTAAGCCATAAAGCATGGCACACTGAACTATCGAGTAGTCATCAGCTTTGATCTGCCAGGTGGTCATAACATCTGGTGTTGCTCCTGCAGCGGGTTTGTCACCTAGCGGTGCTTCCAGGACGTAATTCTTCTGTGCTGCAATGAGGATAATCCTCAAGTTACGGACCCAGTCCGTGTAATTGCGACCATCATCTTTCAACTTAGCTTTCTCTAAGAACGCATTAAAATTCAATGGAACAACAGCACGGGCCATCTATCTACAACAACATAGACATGCAAAATACTATTAGGTACTAAGTTCATGATAAATTAAAGTTCAATTAATCAAATTACTTAAGAACTCCCACTTAGATAGACATCCCTCTAATCATCTAAGTGATCACGTGATCCATATCAACTAAACCATGTCTGATCATCACGTGAGATGGAGTAGTTTTCAATGATGAACATCACTATGTTGATCATATCTACTATATGATTCATGCTCGACCTTTCGGTCTTAGTGTTCCGAGGCCATATCTTCATATGCTAGGCTCATCAAGTTTAACCCGAGTATTCTGCGTGTGCAAAACTGGCTTGCACCCGTTGTATGTGAACGTAGAGCTTATCACACCCGATCATCACGTGGTGTCTCGGTACAATGAACTGTAGCAACGGTGCATACTCAGGGAGAACACTTATACCTTGACATTTAGTGAGAGATCATCTTATAATGCTACCGCCGAACTAAGCAAAATAAGATGCATAAAGGATAAACATCACATGCAATCAATATAAGTGATATGATATGGCCATCATCATCTTGTGCCTTTGATCTCCATCTCCAAAGCACCGTCGTGATCACCATCGTCACCGGCTTGACACCTTGATCTCCATCGAAGCATCGTTGTCGTCTCGCCAACTATTGCTTCTACAACTATCTCTACCGCTTAGTGATAAAGTAAAGCAATTACATGGAGATTGCATTTCATACAATAGAGCGACAACCATATGGCTCCTACCAATTGCCGATAACTCTGTTACAAAACATGATCATCTCATACAATAAAATTTAGCATCATGCCTTGACCATATGACATGAAAACATGCCCTGCAAAAACAAGTTAGACGTCCTCTACTTTGTTGTTGCAAGTTTTACGTGGTTGCTACGGGCTGAGCAAGAACCGTTCTTACCTACGCATCAAAAACCACAACACGGTATAGTGATTGCTTTTTGATCTTCAGAAAGAACCCTGTTCATTGAATCCGATTCAACTAATGTTGGAGAAACTGACACCCACTAGCCACCTGTGTGCGAAGCACGTCAGTAGAACCAGTCTCGCGTAAGCGTACGCATAATGTCGGTCTGAGCCGCTTCATCCAACAATGTCGCTGAATCAAGAATCAACTAGTGATGGCAAGAAATATGTATATACCCACGCCCACAACTCCTTTGTGTTCTACTCGTGCATATAACATCTACGCATAGACCTGGCTCTGATGCCACTGTTGGGGAATGCAGTAATTTCAAAAAAATTCTACGCACACGCAAGATCTATCTAGGTGATGCATAGCAACGAGAGGGGAGAGTGTTGTCCATGTACCCTCGTAGACCGTAAGCGGAAGCGTTCTGACAACGCGGCTGGTGTAGTCGTACGTCGTTACGATCTGACCAATCCTAGCATCGAAGGTACGGCACCTCCGCGATCTGCACACGACCGATCTACACCAACAACTTCACCGCCGTCATCACAAACTCTCTCCCCCTCTATGCAGCGGTGTAACATCTCTTCTCCCCGTTGTAATCTCTACTTAAACATCATGCTCAACGCTATATATTATTTCCCAATGATGTATGACTATCCTATGATGTTTGAGTAGATCTGTTTTGTCCTATGGGTTGATTGATGATCGTGATTGTTTTGAGTTGCATGTTTTATTATTGGTGTTGTCCTATGGTGATCCCTGTGTCGCGCAAGCATGAGGGATCCCCGTTGTAGGGTTTGCAATATGTTCATGATTTGCTTCTGGTGGGTGGCGTGAGTGACAGAAGCACGGACCCGAGTAAGTAGGTTGTTTGCGTATGGCAGTAAAGAGGACTTGATACCTTATAATGCTATGGTTGGGTTTTACCTTAATGATCTTTAGTAGTTACTGATGTTTGCTAGAGTTTCAATCATAAGTGCATATGATCCAAGTAGAGAAAGTATGTTAGCTTATGCCTCTCCCTCATATAAAATTGCAATAATGATTACCGGTCTAGTTATCGATTGCCTAGGGACAAATAACTTTCTTGTGTTACGAAAAGCTCTCTACTAAAATTAACTTAGTTGTTTCTTTATCTAAACAGCCCCTATCTTTTATTTACACGCTCTTTATTATCTTGCAAACCTATCATGTTACACCTACAAAGTACTTCTAGTTTCATACTTGTTCTAGATAAAGCGAACGTAAAGTGTGCGTAGAGTTGTATCGGTGGTCGATAATACTGTAGGGAATATTTGTTCTACCTTTAGCTCCTTGTTGGATTCGACACTCTTACTTATCGAGAAAGGCTACAATTGATCCCCTATACTTGTGGGTTATCACCCCATGTCGCCTCATTTGAAATTTTAGAGGTGGCATATGCAAATTTACTTAGAACGGCAGGGTAATACCACATATAGGTAGATATAGTGGACTCATCTGGAAAAACTTCCGTTTTAAGGATTTTTATGCACCAGCAGTATTCTCTCTTAGTACAAGCGAAGGCTAGCAAATAGGACGAGAAGCGACCAGCTAGAGAGCGAAAACGGTCATGAACATGCATTATGAATAATTAACATTTAATACTAGCATGAGTAGGATATAAACACCATGAAAATAAATATCATGGAGCCTATGTTGGTTTTGATTCAACTACATGCATGAACATGTGCCAAGTCAAGCCAGTTGAAACATTCAGAGGAGGATACCATATCATGATACTACATCACAATCATTTTAATGCATGTTGACATCCAAGATAAATCATTATCCACTCCTAGATACTTAAGCATGGCATGAGTAACTATAATATCTTATTGTCATTGCAAACATGTTTAATCATAATATGTTGAATCATGGATACTAAGTTAAACATATTTACAAAACAAAAATAAGTTCAGTTCATACCCGCTTTTCCCTGCCATAGTCACTTCATCAAATATCGTCATTATTGCCTTTCACTAGCACGACCGAACGATATGAAAATAATAATAGTGCAAGGGTGTCGTGGACTAAGATGGAATATGCAACATTTTATTCAGAGGGGGAGACAAAATAATATGGGCTCTTTATTAGATCAATAATAATGCATATGACAGCCACTCAACATTTTCAGCGTGGTCTTTCCTTTGGTATGATCCAGTAAAATAAAAGGGAAAAGAATTTCAAAGAAACGCACTGAAATATTTTTGGAGTTTTTAGTTTTTTCTGGAAAATGAAACAAAAGAAGGAAAAACAAAAACAATAAAAACTATTTACATGGGAGATCTCCCAACAAAAAAAGAAATGAGAAATCTTTTTGGGTTTTCTTTTAATACTTCAACTAAATAAAACTATAAAAAATGAAAAGAATCAAGAAATATTTTTGGATTTTCTCAAAGTTTTTCAAACACACAAGAAGAAAGCAAGAAAATAAATCTAGCATGGATAATACGATGAAAAAGTATGAACACCGACAACTAGAATGAAATGTGTGAACATGAATATAATGTCGGTGGAAATACGTACCCCCCCCCCCAAGCTTAGGCTTTTGGCCTAGCTTAGTAATCACCACCTGTAGTAGCCATCCGGTCCCATATGGAAGTGTTGTGACGGCGGCACTTGAGCATCCCACTCCTAGGGCTCCTGCTCGGCCGCTGCCTGGTTGTTCCGGTAGGCAATAATGTCCTCTAGCATGACCCTGTATCCGTTCCTGGTAATAGAATCAAACAAAGCTGGTGCAAGCAACCGGATAATATCACAGGTTTTCACACTAAAAACAAAGTTATAGCGAATGTTATGAAAATAATCTGCATCATCAATAAATTGGTGATCCACTATCGCCTGGTGGTCTAGATAAACGCGGTGCAAACGATAGTCATGTTGTCATATCTGAACATTAAAGTGACTCACTAAGCGAGTGGCATAAGTACCACCGTGGATTTTGCCCTTAGTTTTGTTAAGGTGCATACGACGTGCAACATAGCCCCTAGGCTAAAGGTGTGATCATTATGTAGTGCATGTCATAAAATGGCGAGGTCGGGAGCACTGAGTGCACCGGCCATCTCTTTAGTAGTCAAACACTTCGCATTTAATAAAGCAAGGTAATGCACAGAAAGAAACTGCAAACTAGTGGCGGTGGCTTTCGACGCGCCTCTTTCCTCACCCATTGTCAAAGTGAGGAGGAAGTCCTCAAACTCTGCTGGTCTAGGCTCTATTAGTTCCCAGTCAGAAGGAGTCAGACATATCTCACAAAATTCAGATAGTGGTATCTGACGGGTTTCAGAATATAAATTAAACCACACCTCTGGAGGTTCATGCCTATTCAGAAAATAAAATGCACAAAGGAGTTCATGAGGATGTGGTGTTGGTCACACTCATTTGCGAGGAAGTTGGTTAGACCGGCATTTGCAATGAATTGGGCAAACTCTTGATGGAACCCGGCCTCGTCCATGAAGGCATTATGTGGCCATTCGCATGGCCTCACTTCTACCATTCTCGGGGTGTTGAGGTCATTGTTCGATGATTCCCAAATGACTCCCTTGTCATTCTTTTTGGAGGAAAACTTCTGGAAGATACTCATCCTTTCCTATGAATAAAATTCTGAAATTTTTGGCCACAAATGTTTTGTCAACCAAACTTCACAAGAATGATAGCAACTACTCATATGCATGCATAGAGGCTATATTAAGCATTCAAACTACTTAGAACTCTAAAAATTCAACATGCAAGCTCATCTACAGTAGCACCAAGAGTAGCTAAATATTCAAAAGTTAAACCACTAGAACAAAAACTAATTGGACCAATGGAGGAGTCACATACGAAATAGCAATCTCCCAAAACAGTTTTGGAAATGGAGCTTCAAGCAAAGAGATCAAAATCCACAGGTTTGAGAGCATGAACACGAGAGAGGGAGAGAGAGAGAAAGAGTGATTTTTTCTGGAGGTAGGAGATGGCATGGGCTAAAGGGATAAGTGACAAGGGCCACGTGGGGCCCACCACCCACCAGGGCGTGCCTGGGCGTGCCTGGGGTGGCTGGCGCGCCCTGCTGTCTTGTGGGCACCACGGGCACCCCCTCGTGATGTTATTTGTACCAAAAAATCTCAAATATTCGGGGGGAAAATCATGCTAAAATTTTAGGTCATTCTGAGCACTTTTATTTTTGACCACTTTTTTTATTGCATGGAAAATTCAGAAAATAGGGTAAAAATGGCATTTTATTTTATTTAACTAAGAATAACATAAAACAAAAGGTAGGGACAGAAGGTTGTGCTTACTAAATCCATCGACCACATGTCTCTCGAAAACAATCCATTAATAAGGTTGATCAAGTCTTTCTCTCCTATTTTTTTCTCCAAACATAGGATTTTATAGCGTCGGAATTAGGGTCAGAGGGGTCTCGAGGGCCCCACCACCCACTAGGGCACGCCAGAGGGGGGTGGCGCTCCCTGGTGTCTTGTGTGCAGCGAGGGCCACCCCTCAAGTGGGTCTTGGTTCCAGTATTTTTTATTTATTCCAAAATAATTCTCCAAAAAGTTTTGTTCCATTCTGAGAACTTTTATTTCTGCACAAAAACAACACCATGGTAGTTATGCTGAAAACAGCGTCAGTCCGGATTAGTTTCATTCAAATCATGCAAATTAGAGTCCAAAACAAGAGCAAAAGTGTTAGGAAAAGTAGATACGATGGAGATGTATCACACTTTTTGCTATTACACTCGCTACACCATTAGCTTTACATCTTTGGATAACTTACAACTTGCAGTCATATTCTTTAAACCTCTCAAGATACAAAAGTTTGATTCATGTGCTCGCTGTGGGATCGATACTCTTACTTTGAAAAAGCTACAACTAAACCATGTGCACTTGTAGGACATCAAGTTTTTTCTGTTGCCATTGCCGGGGAGCTGAGAGCTTTTGATCTTTGCCTTAAGTTTGGTTTGAATTACGTGTGGTGAGTTATTTGCAGATCTAGAGCAACCATGGCTGAGTTCGGACACCACTACCAGTTCAAAGCCATGTGCCTTAGTGGACCACCTATGCAGGAGATGTTCACACCATTGGGTCCCAACCCCACCGGTGTAGCTTATGAGGTGAATCCAAGTGTCCTTGAATTATTGCACAGTAAGCGATTTAAAGGTGAGGAAGGTGAGGATCCTTGTCAACATTTGCAATTTTTTGATGGCATATGTGGGGCATTCAAATTAAATGCTTTTGACTCGGATGATTTGAAACTTAAATTATTCCCTCACATTATGGCTGGAGCGGCAAACAAAAGGTTAGTGTCTCACACTGCATGTACCTTTGATACATGGGATAAACTAACAGTAGTCTCACACTGCATGTACTTCTTGTAAAAGCTACTGATAGAGGAGCCCATATCATAAAACAGTAGTACCTTGCTCCTTTGGCAGTACTTCTTATTTTGGGCTTTGTGATATGGGCTCCTCTATTAATGTGATACTTATACTCTCTATGCTAAACTTCATGATGAAACCTATGCTTGTGATCTGTAGTTTACAGATATGGAGATAAATTAGCTGATGAAACTTTGAGGAAACCTTATGGCATAGTCCCCGATGCTTACAACATTCTAGGAACCTTTACATATCCAGTAGACTTTGTTGTTATGGAAATATCTGAAGATGATTTTTGCCCTATTATATTTGGAAGACCTTTGGTTAACATTGCAGGTACAAATATCGATTGCACGAGGGAAGTTGTCTCTCTCAAGTATGTGAAAGAGGTAAGATAATTTCATTTATCAAGGTTTAAAAATCACCCCCAACCAAAAGAACATGACAACAATGAAGAGGAAACTAATGCCATATTGGCTTCCATTTACTTTGGAACTCTGGAAGATGAACTAGAGCAGAGTTTAACTGACTATGAAAAGAGCCTTGAAGACCCAGCTAAAGTGGAGACTGATTAGCATCGGAATGAAGCGCCAATACAAGATCCAGTTGCTAACAAACAATATGAAGTACTAGGAAAGAAAGGCAATGAGGGACTTCCACCTCCTAAATTAAAACCTCTACCAAAAGAACTAAGGTATGAGGTTTTAGATGAAACGAACAAATATCCTATAATTATAAGTGCTAACCTTTCAGATGTGGAAAAAGGGAGGCTAATGAAAACTCTGACGAAACATAGAAAGCCTTTGGATATTCAATGGATGGCCTGAAGGATATAATCCCTTCCATATGTACTCATCAAATATACATGGAGGAAGGGGTTGAACTAGTGTGCGAGTGCCAAAGGAAATTGAATCATGAAATGAAAGAGGTGGTGAGAAAAGAAGTAGTTCACCTACTTCATGCAGGTATATATGCCCCATGTTTGAAACTAAGTGGGTGAGTCCAGTTCATTGTGTGCCCAAAAAGGGAGGGTTTATTGTAGTACCTAATAAGCATAATGAACTAATCCCCATTAGAACAATAGTTGGGTATAAAATGTGCATTGATTTCAGGAGACTAAATAAGGAGACATCAAGGATCATTATCCTCTACCATTTATTGATCAAATGTTGGAGAGGCTGGCAAAGCATACTCACTTTTGCTACCTATATGGATATTCGGGGTTTTCACGGATAGCGGTGGACCAAGAGAAAACTACCTTTACTTGTCCCTTTGTTATGTACTCTTATCGTTGTGTGTTGTTTGGCTTGTGTAATGCACATGCTACCTTTCAAAGATGTATGAATGCTATCTTTGCTAATTTTGTTGAAGAGATCATGGAAGTTTTCATGGGCAATTTTTCTGCCTATGGGACTTCTCTCAATGATTACCTTTACAATCCTAATAAAGCTTTGCGGAGGTGTGAGGACACTAATCTAATTTTAAACTGGGAGAGGTGCCATTTTATGGTTAATGAATGTATTGTGTTGGGACATAAAATATCTGGAAAACGTATTGAGGTGGATAAAGCAAAAAATAGATGCCATAGAAAAGCTCCCTTATCCTCGAGACATAAGAGGAATAAGGAGTTTTCTCAGACATGCTGCATTCTGCAGACGCTTTATTAAAAACTTTCCTACTATTTCAAAACATTTGACTAACCTGTTGCAGAAAAGTGTTCCATTTGTGTTTAGCGATGAGTGCAAGGCTTCTTCTGAGAAACTCAAACATGCCTTACTCAATGCTCCCGTTATTATACCTTCAAATGGGGACCAACCTTTTGAAGTGGTTTGTGAGATTGATGGCCATGCATTAAGTCCGGTGTTGGGCCAACAAGAAGGTAACATGTTTATTATTATTTACTATGCTAGTCACACTCTTATGGAGGCTCAAAGAAATTAGGCTAATAATGATAGAGAGTTGTATATAGTGATTTTTTCTTGTGAAAAGTTCAAGCCCTACATCACTGACACCAAAGTCATATTATACACAGATCATCAAGCAATAAAGGAAGTCCTTGATAATAACGATATGAAGCCTCGATGGATGAGGTGGTCTCTTCTTTTCCAGGAGTTTGACAGTGAGATATTAGATCGCAAGGAGATAAACGATGCATTAACGAATGTCTCCCTTATATAAGAGAAGAAGGAGTACCAAGGAACAGGAATATGTATCCCATATGGAACGGTGGTGGCCTTGGATCAGGCAACCACCCGTACCTTCGGGGATACTGGGCTCCCACTTGTTGCATTGGAAGAATCATTCCTCAAACTCAGGGTGAGAGAATAAAGAGATGTCGATTTATTTGATTATACTAATCCTTTGCACCCCAGTAAACTCCAAAATACATCTTCATCACTTCATCCCCAAAGAGAGAAGAAACTGGCACAAGGACGTATCTTAAAAACAAGCGATGGAAGAGGCATGGAACTCGCGCAGGTTCTGCTAAAAACCTTAAGTGTTGCTTGATACGTCTCCAATGTATATATAATTTTTTATCGTTCCATGCTATTATAGTATAAATTTTGGATGTTTATCATGCAATTATATATCATTTTTTGGGACTAACCTATTAACTTAGTGCCCAGTGCAAGTTGCTGTTTTTTGCTTTTTTGGCTTTTCAAAAAATCAGTACCAAACGAAGTCCAAACGCTATGAAACTTTTTGATGAATTTTTCTAGACCAGAAGGGACCCTAGAAGCTTCGGGAGAAGACCTGAAGAGTCATGACAGAGCGACAAGCCTACCAGGCACGCCCCGGGGGGGCGCCCCCGGGCTTGTGGGCCCATCGTGGCACCTCTTGACCTAATTTTAACTCTATAAATTCCCAAATATTCCCAATACATCAGAGAGCCTCCCGAAACACTTTTTCCGCCGCCGCGAGTTTTTGTTCTTCCGAGATCCCATCTGGAGTCCTTCTCCGGTACTCTGCCGGAGGGGGAATCGGTCACGGAAGGCTCATACATCATCTTTGCTGCACTTTCGATGATGCTTGAGTAGTTCACCTCAGACCTATGAGTCCATAGCTAGTAGCTAGATGGCTTCTTCTCTCTCTTTGGTCTTCCACACAATGTTCTCCTTGATGTTCTTAGAGATCTATTCAACGTAATCTTTTTTTGCGGTGTGTTTGTTGGGATCCAATGAATTGTCTGTTTATGATCAGATTATTCATGAATATTATTTGAGTCTTTTCTAGATTCTTGTATGCATGATTATTATAGCTTTGTATTTCTCTCCGATCTGTCCATTTGGTTTGGCCAACTAGATTGATTTATCTTGCAATGGGAGAGGTGCTTTGTGATGGGTTCGATCTTGCGGTGCTCAATCCTAGTGACAGAAAGGGACATGACATGTATTTGTTTCATTATCATTAAGGATAAAAAGATGGGGTTTATTCATATTGCTTCAGTTTACTTTATCTACACCATGTCATCATGCTTAAGGCATTACTACGTTCTTTATGAACCTAATACTCTAGATGCATGCTGGAAAGTGGTCGTTGGGGTGGAGTAATAGTAGTATATGCAGGCAGGAGTCGGTCTACTTGTCTCGGACGTGATGCCTATATACATGATCATTGCCTTGAATATAGTCATAACTATGTGTTTTTCTACCAATTGCCCAACAGTAATTTGTTTACCCACTGTATGCTATGTTCAAAAGAGAAGCCTCTAGAGAAAACTATGGCCCCTGGGTCTATCTTTATCATATATTAAAAACCATAAATACCTTGCTAAAATTTATTTACCGTTATTTTATTTTGTGTTTCTGTTTATCTATCTACCATTATCAGACTTGATCCTTGCAATTAACCGCCGAGGGGATTGACAACCCCGTTGATCGTGTTGGGTGCAGGTGCGTGTTCTTTTGTATGTAGGTGTTGTCCATGAAGTCTTGTGCGGTTCTTCTAATGGATTGATAACCTTGGTTCTTAACTAAGGGAAATACTTATCTCTACTATACCGCATCATCCTCTCATCTTCGAGGAAATTCGAACGCAACTCACAAGTAGCATTGATGTATTTAGTTTCATTTTGTTTTCCTATAGAAATTTATTTGTTTTCTGAGTCATACGATCGGCCATACAATCGCTTGCGATTGCATAAAATGCCATCGTTCGCTCTATATTGCTGGGTGGTTTGGGCAATGGACCAAACGACCAGCCATGTGATTGCACTATGGTCGTATGGAAGGTCGTCGATGGCTCTATCACCCAGAACTAACATTTATCTTCTTGAAAAAAACTCTCACAGGGCGCAGGAAGGTGAACGAGCGCCCATGCGGGCTTCGTCGAACATTTTGTATGAAAGGAACTCGATCGAAGGAATCCATGCGACCCCATGTGCAAGCGTCCACGGTCGTATGGAAGGTTGTCAATCGTTATTTCTTTCCGATCCTTAACAAAATTTCACCCGATTATGTGTGGTTAGTTTCCGGTTCTTTTTAACTTCCTTATCTTGTTAAAACATATGCCCCTAACCTCTTAGATATAGAGCCCTTGCCTGCTTCATCAAAGCTAACAAACCAATCTAGTCAAAGTCTTTTCTAGTTTTGAAGTGAAGGAAGCAATGGTTCATTCATGGGATGAGAGGCAAACCTCCTCTCGAGAATAGGATGATTTAGAGCAAGAAGGCCATGAATCTCCGACAAGCAAGAGGTAGAGGACCCGTCATGTTCGAGAGGGGTCCTCCTCCGAGGAGGAGGAGGATCCTAAAGGGGAAGATCCCTTCGAGGTAGAGGAGGAGGAACAAGAGAAGAAGTCGGAGGCCATCCCCATCGGATCCCTCGTGGTCATCACCACTAGGAACCGACTCAACTTTGTTAAAGACACTCCAATCATCATAGGTAAGTGTGGTTTTAGCAATTGCACTATCCATGAGCCGGTTGGAGAGTCCGAGGAGATCGACCCCAAGGCACGCAAGATGCACACCATCAGTGCATGCATTCAGGAGGGACCCCCAAGGAAGAGGTGCACAACCAATCCTGCACCATCTGCACAGCCCAAGGAACAAGTCAATAATTTTAAGATTGAAACTAAAATTATGACTGAGAAAATCAGGGAGATGGAAGTGGTGTTGGCTACTAAGAATCGTGAGGCTCTAAACAAGAGCTTGAGGATCATCGCCAACCAAGATGAGATGCTACACATGTACCGTTCTTGTATAACGGACTTGGAGGTCACCAACAAGCTTCTGATTAACGCCCTTACCGGCACACCACTCCGCCTCCAGATAAGAGCACTTGTATCCATAAAAAGTATACTAAATGAATCCAACCGGCTTAGCATGTTAAGCTTGGGGGGTTGAAGCCCTTTGTATCCCTTATCACTCTCTAGTTACATTTCAGTTGAAGTTTTTGCTTACTTGAATAAATGCAGACAATCATGCTTTTTCTTGATAGAGCGAGGAGTCTTATCCAACGATTCATGGATGTTTAAATGGATGTAGTATTATGATGTTTTGTCTGAAATTTCATTGAATGATAGGTCTTGTTGTATGCTAAATAATTCTGCTTAAAGAGGATGATTATAAGTCTTCCACATCTTTAGTATCGATAGGAAAGAAGAGGTTAACAACTTGATGGGATAAATCACCTTTATTTCAGTTTTTCTTGTAGTTGCTTGGTGAAGTTGGAAAACTCATGATCTGAGCATGCAAAAGAATAAATTGCTTTTACGGTAAAAATAACAATAGAAACAAAAACTGAATGACTTATGCTAACACCCAGTGTCAATGCAAAGAATCAATCATATCTCTACAAGTCATGCCCAAAATCAGGGAAAAGAAAATTTCAGTGACATGGGATAGGATTGGTTCTTCAAGAAAAACGGGAAGAAGGGAATTGTATTTACTAAACATAAACCGGGGTAACTTGTTTGGCCGAAAGAATGAAGAAATTATCGCTTAGAGTTGAAGCATGTCTTCTTGACGATAGATAGTAAGGTGTGGAAGCCTTCATGCTCATCTAATTAATGCAAAGATAATGTAGTGCAGAGAGGGATCTGTCATATAATGCAAATTCTAAAATCTCATGATGGACTCATTCATTTTTGATATCCATGGCTTATGAAAAGGATGACTTGTCTTCTTACAAGCTGTGGTATTTTTCTCGGGACGAGCAAACCTTACAGGTTCAGGGAGTTGATGAGTCCAATTTGTGTGGTAATTTTGGTTTTTATTTTGCGCATTTATAATAGGCCTTGCGGAATTTTATTGCGTACACGTACTTCATTTGTTATTTCCGATATCAAAATCTCATGATGGACTCATTCATTTTCGATATCCATGGCTTATGAAAAGGATTAAAGAGGAAGCGATGGTGGCAGCTCCAGAGCAAAAGACGGTCAACCATAAGACTGAAGCGCTCGTATGAGCGGTTGTATCATGTGCCAGGAGAACCACCTCGTCAACTATTTCCACCCCGTGAAATCAGGTCGGGGATAAGATGCCGAAAGACGCTAGAAACTCATCCAGAAGGAGGAACCCTAGCCTCCATATTGATACGGAGGGGAGCTTACCGAGGAGGAGATCATCATCTTCATCACCATCCACAAGGAGGGCTTCAACATCATCACTGTTGTCATCATCATCATCCACTTCCTCTTCATTGTAACTATCAGGGGAAACTGATCCACGAACACCTATGGGGCCGGCGGACCGGGCCCCTTTCGGTTCGGCGGGGGGGGCGGAGATCGCACGAAGAGCAGATCGAGGCGAAGCACATGAGCAGTTTACCCAGCTTCGGAGCTCTCTGGAGAGATAACACTCCTACTGCTGCTTGTCTGGTTGTATTATCTTGTGTTCTTGCTCCAGAGAGAGCGTAATCTTTTTCTGGGTTCCGAACTAGTCGAACTTCGCGAACCAGTCGACCCGAACCCCCTCTACGTTGCGCATGGGCCTCCTTTTATACGCTAAAGGGGTCACCGACAGGTGGCAACGCAGAGAAGGGTACAAATGTAAAAAGTGAGGTGGTTGGTACAGTTACTTGTACAGTGCACCCTACCTAACTCTGACAGCAGGGGACAAGGGCATTAAATGCCCGTCTGAGTCGCCCAAACAGTGCAGAAAAGGACCATTAGGGGCGCCACCGTTCGCCACGATGGCGATCTTGCCAGCTTCGCATGCCACTGCGCACCGCTGGCTGCACAGCCTCTCGCCACGCGCGCCTGGAGAGGCCCCCAGAGCGACACGTTGGTGGATGCGCTGGAGCGTGGGCACAGAGTGGCCGCCTGCCGCGGCAAGCGCCTTGCCGCTGCTGTTATCTTGTCGGGTCCGGAGGCTTGTCGCTCACCGGGCCTCGAGGTACCTTGGTTGGTCTTCCCGGCAAGCTCCTCTTGCCGGGGCCTTGTTGCCTTGCCGGAGCGCGTGGCGCGTCGCGGCAAGTTCCTTGGAGTGCCTCGGTTGGCCTTCCCGGCAAGCTCCTCTTGCCGGGGCCTTGTCTCCTGAGCTTAAATACTTTGTTCTTGAATGGCTCCAAGGGAACCATGGAGGATCTTGGTGTTAGCCCGGCAAGCCTTGCCGCGGGGTGCTGCAACTGCCCGTGCACAAGTTCGGGGTACTAGGGTACCCCTATTCTAGTACACCGACAGTAACCCATCAAGAACCCTACTGAATCGACTTGAGTGTTACATGTGTAATCCCTCCATGTTCACCATTACCACTTGTATGATGTGTGTTGCCTCCATGTGTGAGTAGTTCATGTAGTTCTCAGGGATAGGGATGAATCCTAGCGTGTAATAGATCATTTGATACTAGGATTTAATATCCTCTTTGCATGTTTATGTTAATGATCTTCTTGATATTGGGTGAACTCAACCATATAAGGTATGCCGGTTGTGGACGAAAGGTTATTACTATTGGCGGATCGGCTGGTTGCAAAGGTAGGTGGCGTGATAGGCCCTATCTCTCTTCGTCCTGGACCGTTGCGACAGGGGGTAAAACAGAGACCACTTATAGCCTATAGGCTACGTCCATGGGGACCCTTTTTCCCTTAATCACCGTTTGGTAACCAGAGTGGGGAAGAATGGTGGTGGCGTACATGATACGGGGTTGCCGAGTGTATGCACGTGTCTGTATCGACTCTGCCCAAAAATAGAAATATGCAAATTGGCTTAGGAATCCGATGTAGCATTGTGTTTAGGCAACACTAGAGATTCACGCTAGTGGGGAATCCAGACTCCTTGGGAAAGCCTTAATCTCACTTTTCTCGCAGTTTTTACTATTACACTCGCTACACCATTATCTTTACTGCTGCTTTGCATAACTTACAACTTGCAGGCATATTCTTTAAATCTTTGAAGAGACAAAAGATTGATTCATGTGCTCCCAGTGGGATCCATAATCTTACTTCGAAAAAGCTACAACTAAGCTTTGTGCACTTGCAGAACATCAGCAAGCATATAATATTAACACATAGTCTTACTCAAAAGTAAATAGAGTAGCTCACAGCCGAAGTATAAAAGTATGGAACGAGATATAAAATCTTTTACAAGCCCATAGAATAATCAAAGATAACACGAGGGCTTGCAATGTCTCCAAGCACAGGAATCCTGATAGTGTTGGGGATCGTAGCAGAAATTCAAAATTTTCCTACGTGTCACCAAGATCAATCTATGGAGAGACTAGCAACGAGAGAGAGGAGTGCATCTTCATACCCTTGAAGATCGCAATGCGGAAGCGTTACAAGAACGTTGTTGGTGGAGTCGTACACGCAGCGATTCAGATCGCGGTAGATTCCGATCTAAGCGCCGAACAACGGCGCCTCCGTGTTCAACACACGTACAGCCCGGTGATGTCTCTTGCGCCTTGATCCAGCAAGGAAAGAGGGAGAGGTTGGGGAAGACTTCGTCCAGCAGCAGCACGACGGCGTGGTGATGGTGGAGGAGTGCGGGACTCCAGCAGGGCTTCGCTAAGCACTACGAGAGACGAGGAGGGAGAGAGGTAGGGTTGCGCCAAGAGGGAGATCAAATCATATGTTGGGCAGCCCCCAATACCTCAAGTATATATAGGGGAAGGGGAGGAGCTGCGCCCCCATCTAGGGTTCCCTCCCTAGGGGTGGCGGCAGCCCCAAAACCCATCTAGGGTTGCGGCCAAGGGGGGGAAGAGAGGGGGCGCCCTAGGGTGGGCCTTAAGGCCCATCTGGACCTAGGCTTTGCCCCCTTCCCACTCTCCACGCGCCTTGGGCCTTGGTGGGGGCACACCAGCCCACCTGGGGCTGGTCCCCTCCCACACTTGGCCCACGCAGCCTTCTGGGGCTGGTGGCCCCACCTGGTGGACCCCCGGGACCCTCCCGGTGGTCCCGGTACGTTACCGATAGCACCCGAAACTTTTTCGGTGACCAAAACGGGACTTCCCATATATAAATCTTTACCTCCGGACCATTCCGGAACTCCTCGTGACGTCCGGGACTCCGAACAACATTCGGTAACCACGTACATACTTTCCCTATAACCCTAGCGTCATCGAACCTTAAGTGTGTGGACCCTACGGGCTCGGGAACCATGTAGACATGACCGAGACAACTCTCCGGCCTATAACCAACAGCGGGATGTGGATACCCATGTTAGCTCCCACATGTTCCACGATGATCTCATCGGATGAACCACGATGTCAAGGATTCAATCAATCTCGTATACAATTCCCTTTGTCTATCAGTACGATACTTGCCCGAGATTCGATCGTCGGTATCCCGATACCTCGTTCAATCTCGTTACCGGCAAGTCTCTTTACTCGTTCGGTAACACATCATCCCGTGATCAACTCCTTGGTCACATTGTGCACATTATGATGATGTCCTACCGAGTGGGCCCAGAGATACCTCTCCGTTACACGGAGTGACAAATCCCAGTCTCGATTCGTGCCAACCCAACAGACACTTTTGGAGATACACGCGGTGCACCTTTATAGCCACCCAGCTACGTTGTGATGTTTGGTGCACCCAAAGCATTCCTATGGTATCCGGGAGTTGCACAATCTCATGGTCTAAGGAAATGATACTTGACATTAGAAAAGCTTTAGCATACGAACTACACGATCTTGTGCTAGGCTTAGGATTGGGTCTTGTCCATCACATCATTCTCCTAATGATGTGATCCCGTTATCAACGATATCCAATGTCCATGGTCAGGAAACCGTAACCATCTATTGATCAACGAGCTAGTCAACTAGAGGCTTACTAGGGACATGGTGTTGTCTATGTATCCACACATGTATCTGAGTTTCCTATCAATACAATTCTAGCATGGATAATAAACGGTTATCATGAACAAGGAAATATAATAATAACTAATTTATTATTGCCTCTAGGGCATATTTCCAATAGTCTCCCACTTGCACTAGAGTCAATAATCTAGTTCACATCACTATGTGATTGTAGAGAATCCAACACCCATGGGGTGTGTTCATATCTTGCTTGTGAGAGAGGTTTATCAGTCAATGGGTCTGAACCTTTCAAATCCATGTGTGCTTTACAAATCTCTATGTCATCTTGTATATGCAGCTACCACGCGCTACTTGAGGCTATTCCAAATAACTGCTCTACTATACGAATCCGATTTACTCCTCAGAGTCATCCGGATTAGTGTCAAAGTTTGCATCGACGTAACCTTTTACGACGAACTCTTTTACCACCTCCATAATCGAGAAAATTCCTTAGTCCACTAGTTACTAAGGATAACCTTGACCGTTGTCATGTGATCCATTCCTAGATCACACTTGTACCCCTTGACTGACTCATGGGTTGGCACACTTCAGGTGCGGTACACAACATAGCATACTTTAGAGCCTACGTCTAAAGCATAGGGGACGACCTTCGTCCTTTCTCTCTATTTTGCTGTGGTCAGGTCTTGAGTTTTACTCAATACTCATACCTTATAACACAGCCAAGAACTCCTTTGCCGATCTATTTTTGAACTCCTTCAAAATTTTGTCATGGTATGTGTTCGTTTGAAAGTACTATTAAGCGATTTTGATCTATCCTTATAGTTCTTGATGCTCAATGTTCAAGTAGCTTAATCCAGGTTTTCTATTAAAAACACTTTTCAGAATAACCCTGTATGCTTTCCAGAAATTCTACATCATTTCTGATCAACAATATGTTAACAACATATACTCATCAAAAATTCTATAGTGCTCCCACTCACTTCTTTAGAAATACAAGTTTCTCATAAACTTTGTATAAACCCAAAATCTTTGATCATCTCATCAAAGCGTACATTCCAACTCCGAGATGCTTACTCCAGTCCTTAGAAGGATTGCTGGAGCTTTGCATACTTGTTAGCATCTTTCAGGATTGACAAAACCTTCTGGTTGTATCACATACAACCTTTCCTCAAGAAAAAACGTCGAGGAAATAGTGTTTTGACACCCTATCTGCAAGATTTCATAAATAATGCAGTAACTGCTAACATAATTCCAACAGACTCTTAGCATCGCTACGAGTGAGAAAGTCTCATCGTAGTCAACTCCTTGAACTTGTCGGGAAACATCTTAACGACAGGTCAAGCTTTCTTAATGGTGCCACTTATCATCATTGTCCGTCTTCCTTTTAAAATCCATCTGCACCCAACAGCCTTACGACCATCAAGTAGTTCTTTTCAAAGTCTATACTTTGTTTTATACATGGATCCTCTCTCGGATTTTATGGCCTCGAGCCATTCATCGGAATCCGGGCCCACCATCGCTTCTCCATAGCTCGTAGGTTCATTGTTGTCTAGCAACATGATTTCCAAGACAGGATTACATACCACTCTGAAGTAGTACACATCCTTGTCGACCTATGAGGTTTGGTAGTGACTTGATTCGAAGTTTCATGATCATTATCATAAGCTTCCACTTCAATTGGTGTAGGTGCCACAGGAACAACTTCCTGTGCCCTGCTACACACTAGTTGAAGTGACAGTTCAATAACCTCATCAAGTCTCCACCATCCTCCCACTCAATTCTTTCGAGAGAAACTTTTCCTCGAGAAAGGACCCATTTCTAGAAACAATCACTTTTGCTTCCGGATCTGAAATAGGAGGTATACCCAACTATTTTTGGGTATTCTATGAAGATGCATTTATCCGCTTTGGATTCGAGCTTATCAGCCTGAAACTTTTTCACATAAGCATCGCAGCCCCAAACTTTTAAGAAACGACAGCTCAGGTTTCTCTAAACCATAGTTCGTACAGTGTCGTCTCAATGGAATTGTGTGGTGCCCTATTTAAAGTGAATGTGGTTGTCTCTAATGCCTAACCCATAAACGATAGTGGTAATTCGATAAGAGACATCATGGTATGCACCATATCCAATAGGGTGCAGTTATGATGTTCGGACACACCATCACACTATGGTGGTCCAGGCGGTATTAGTTGTGAAACAATTTCCATAATGTCTTAATTGTGTGCCAAACTCGTAACTCAAATATTCATCTCTATGATCATATCATAGACATTTTATCATCTTGTCACGACGATCTTCAACTTCACTTTGAAATTACTTAAACCTTTCAATAATTCAGACTTGTGTTTCATCAAGTAAATATACTCAGCATCTACTCAAATCATCTGTGAAGTAAGAACATAATGATATCCACTGCGTGCCTCAGCACTCATTGGACTGCACACATCAAAAATGTATTACTTCCAACAAGTTGCTTTCTTGTTCCATCTTACTGAAAACGAGGCCTTTCAGTCATCTTGCCCATGTGGTATGATTTGCATGTCTCAAGTGATTCAAAATCAAGTGAGTCCAAACGATCCATCTGCATGGAGTTTCTTCATGCATATCTACCAATAGACATGGTTCGCATGTCTCAATCTTTTCAAAAATGAGTGAGTCCAAAGATCCATCAACATGGAGCTTCTTCATGCGTTTTATACCAACATGACTCAAACGGCAGTGCCACAAGTACGTGGTACTATCATTACTATCTTATATCTTTTGGCATGAACATGTGTATCACTACGATCGAGATTCAATAAACCATTCATTTTAGGTGCAAGACCATTGAAGGTATTATTCAAATAAACAGAGTAACCATTATTCTCCTTAAATGAATAACTGTGTGGCGATAAACATAATCCAATCATGTCTATGCTCCACGCAAACACCAAGTAACAATTATTTAGGTTTAACACCAATCTCGATGGTAGAGGGAGCGTGCGATGTTTGATCACATCAACCTTGGAAACACTTCCAACATATCGTCATCTCACCTTTAGCTAGTCTCCGTAGCCTTTTACTTCGAGTTACTAACACTTAGCAACCGAACCGGTATTTATTACCCTAGTGCTACTAAGAGTACTAGTAAAGTACACAATAATATAATGTATATTCAAAATACTTCTGTCAACCTTGCCAGCCTTCTCATCTACCAAGTATCTAGGGTAGTTCAGCTTTAGTGACCGTTCCCCTCATTATAGAAGCACTTAGTCTCGGGTTTGGTTCAACCTTGGGTTTCTTCACTAGAGCAGCAACTGATTTGCCGTCTCATGAAGTATCCCTTCTTTCCCTTGCCCTTCTTAAAACTAGTGGTTTTACTAACCATCAACAATTGATGCTCCTACTTGATTTCTACTTTCACGGTGTCGAACATCGCGAATTGCTCAAGGATCATCATGTCTATCCCTGATATGTTATAGTTCATCACTAAGCTCTAATAGCTTGGTTGCAGTGACTACGGAGAACTATCACTATCTCATCTGGAAGATTAACTCCGACTTGATTCAAGCGATTGTAGTACTCGGACAATCTAAGCACATGCTCAACGATTGAGCTTTTCTCCCTTAGTTTGTAAGCTTAAGAAACTTGTCAGAGGTCTCATACCTCTTGACGTGGGCACTAGTCTGAAATCCCAATTTCAGTCTTTGGAACATCTCATATGTTCTGCAACGTTTCAAAAACGTCTTTGGTGCCACAATTCTAAACTGTTAGTATTATGCACTGAGCTATCACGTAGTCATCAAAACGTGTATGTCAGATGTTTCCTAACATCTACAGACGACGCTCGAGGTTCAACGCACTGAGCGGTGCATTAAGGACATAGCCCTTCTATGCAGCAATGAGGACAATCCTCAGTTCACGGACCCAATCCGCATAATTGTTACTGTCAACTCTCAACTAAATTTTCTCTAGGAACATATCTAAAACAGTAGAACCAAAGCGTGACCTACGACATAATTTGCAAAGACCTTTTGACTATGTTCATGATAATTAAGTTCATCTAATCAAATTATTCAATGAACTCCCACTTAGATAGACATCCCTCTAGTCATCTAAGTGATACATGATCCGAATCAACTAGGTCGTGTCCGATCATCACGTGAGACGGACTAGTCATCATCGGTGAACATCTTCATGTTGATCGTATCCACTATACGACTCATGTTTGACCTTTCGATCTTCCGTGTTCCGAGGCCATGTCTGTACATGCTAGGCTCGTCAAGTTAACCTAAGTGTATTGCATGTGTAAATCTGGCTTACACCCGTTGTATG
Organism: Triticum dicoccoides; assembly: GCF_002162155.2. Taxonomy (NCBI): domain Eukaryota; kingdom Viridiplantae; phylum Streptophyta; class Magnoliopsida; order Poales; family Poaceae; genus Triticum; species Triticum dicoccoides. The sequence continues at coordinate 591,024,551 of NC_041384.1, read as the reverse complement.
CGAACGTTAGAACCTATCACACCCAATCATCACGTGGTGCTTCGGAACAACGGACCTTAGCAACGGTGCACAGTTAGGGGGGACACTTTCTTGAAATTTCAGCGAGGGGTCATCTTATTTATGCTACCATCGTTCTAAGCAAATAAGATGTAAACATGACAAACATCACATGCAAATCATAAAGTGACATGATATGGCCAATATCATCTTGCGCCTTTGATCTCCATCTTCGAGGCGCGGCATGAACACCATCGTCACCGGCATGACACCATGATCTCCATCATCATGATCTCCATCATTGTGTCTTCATGAAGTTGCCTCGCTAACTATTACTTCTACTACTATGGCTAACGGTTAGCAATAAAGTAAAGTAATTACATGGCGTTTTCATTGACACGCAGGTCATAAATAAATTAAGACAACTCCTATGGCTCCTGACAGTTGTCATACTCATCGACATGCAAGTCGTGATTCCTATTACAAGAACATGATCAATCTCATACATCACATATATCATTCATCACATCCTTTTGGCCATATCACATCACATAGCATACCCTGCAAAAACAAGTTAGACGTCCTCTAATTGTTGTTGCATGTTTTACGTGGCTGCTATGGGTTTCTAGCAAGAACGTTTCTTACCTACGCAAAACCACAACGGTGATATGCCAATTGCTATTTACCCTTCATAAGGACCCTTTTCATCGAATCCGATCCGACTAAAGTGGGAGAGACAGACACCCGCCAGCCACCTTATGCATCAAGTGCATGTCAGTCGGTGGAACCAGTCTCACGTAAGCGTACGTGTAAGGTCGGTCCGGGCCGCTTCATCCCACAATGCCGCCGAATCAAGATAAGACTAGTAACGACAAGCAAATTGAACAAATCATCGCCCACAACTACTTTATGTTCTACTCATGCATAGAATATATGCATAGACCTAGCTCTGATACCACTGTTGGGGATCGTAGCAGAAATTCAAAATTTTCCTACGTGTCACCAAGATCAATCTATGGAGATACTAGCAACGAGAGAGAAGAGTGCATCTTCATACCCTTGAAGATCGCAATGCGGAAGCGTTACAAGAACGCGGTTGATGGAGTCATACACGCAGCGATTCAGATCGCGGTCGATTCCGATCTAAGCGCCGAACAACGGCGCCTCCGCGTTAAACACACGTACAGCCCGGTGACGTCTCCCACGCCTTGATCCAGCAAGGAGAGAGGGAGAGGTTGGGGAAGACTCCGTCCAGCAGCAGCACAACGGCGTGGTGATGGTGGAGGAGCGCGGGACTCCAGCAGGGCTTCGCTAAGCACTACGAGAGACGAGGAGGGAGAGAGTAGGGCTGCGCCAAGAGGGAGATCAAATCATATGTTGGGCAGCCCCCAATACCTCAAGTATATGTAGGGGGAGGGGAGGAGTTGCGCCCCCATCTAGGGTTCCCTCCCTAGGGGTGGCGGCAGCCCCAAAACCCATCTAGGGTTGCGGCCAAGGGGGGAAGAGAGGGGGCGCCCTAGGGTGGGCCTTAAGGCCCATCTGGACCTAGGGTTTGCCCCCTTCCCACTCTTCACGCGCCTTGGGCCTTGGTGGGGGGCGCACCAGCCCACCTGGGGCTGGTCCCCTCCCACACTTGGCACACGCAGCCTTCTGGGGCTGGTGGCCCCACCTGGTGGACCCCCGGGACCCTCCCGGTGGTCCCGGTACGTTACCGATAGCACCCGAAACTTTTCCGGTGACCAAAACGGGACTTCCCATATATAAATCTTTACATCTTTACCTCCGGACCATTCCGGAACTCCTCGTGATGTCCGGGATCTCATCCGGGACTCTGAACAACATTCGGTAACCACGTACATACTTTCCCTATAACCCTAGCGTCATCGAACCTTAAGTGTGTAGACCCTACGGGCTCGGGAACCATGTAGACATGACCGAGACAATTCTCCGGTCTATAACCAACAGCGGGATCTGGATACCCATGTTGGCTCCCACATGTTCCACGATGATCTCATCGGATGAACCACGATGTCAAGGATTCAATCAATCTCGTATACAATTCCCTTTGTCTATCGGTACGATACTTTCCCGAGATTTGATCGTCGGTATCCCGATACCTCGTTCAATCTCGCTACCGGCAAGTCTCTTTACTCGTTCCGTAACACATCATCCCGTGATCAACTCCTTGGTCACATTGTGCACATTATGATGATGTCCTACCGAGTGGGCCCAGAGATACCTCTCTGTTACACGGAGTGAGAAATCCCAGTCTCGATTCGTGCCAACCCAACAGACACTTTTGAAGATACCCGTAGTGCACCTTTATAGCCACCCAGTTACGTTGTGACGTTTGGTGCACCCAAAGCATTCCTACGGTATCCGGGAATTGCACAATCTCATGGTCTAAGGAAATGATACTTGACATTAGAAAAGCTTTAGCATACGAACTACACGATCTTGTGCTAGGCTTAGGATTGGGTCTTGTCCATCACATCATTCTCCTAATGATGTGATCCTGTCATCAACGACATCCAATGTCTATGGTCAGGAAACCGTAACCATCTATTGATCAACGAGCTAGTCAACTAGAGGCTTACTAGGGACATGGTGTTGTCTATGTATCCACACATGTATCTGAGTTTCCTATCAATACAATTCTAGCATGGATAATAAACGATTATCATGAACAAGGAAATATAATAATAACTAATTTATTATTGCCTCTAGGGCATATTTCCAACAGATAGAACACTCATCCCCCATTGGCATCGAGACACCAAAAAGAGAAAAGATGATGCTAACGCGAGGATCCAAGCTCGAGGAGGGCACTGGCAGCATAATCATCCTCATCCTCAGGGATATAGCAAAGGCGGGGGTTGGAGTAGTTTGTGGCAATATTGTCAACGTCCTCACGACTAGGTGGTCGAGCCTCTCTCTAGTGTTCTCTGCCTTAATTACCTTCAGCTCTCTCCACATCTTCTTCCTGCAGTTAACGTCCCTGATGTGAGGCCTGGCACTGGACTGACACATCTTGAACAAGTTGTTGAACCCATGGAAAAGCATGTTCTTCTCCTTCTTGTTGAACGGAGGAGAATAAGCAATAGTGTGAGCAAAGCCAGTGGGATCATGTGTGATGGCACCTCATGATGAGGAACCACCCACCTTAGTAGCAACAGACACCTTCCTGGGACTGGGCTTCTTATGCACTAAGTGTAGCATATCATCATGCACCTGAGGTCTGGAGTTGGTGAATCTAGTAGGCAGAGAGATAGGCAACTTCTGCAAAAGCTTATCACAGCCAGCAATCTTGGCCTCAATGAGAGCATGGATGAATAGTGTAAACACAGCTGACTTGTTGTCAAACACAGAAGTCCTCATCTCCTCAAACATGAAATCGAGCACATCGACCTTCTTATCCTCATAGTCATAGACAAGAAAGTCAATAGTGGTGCCCCAAAACTCATCAGACGAACCTGTCTTGGGGGACAAGGAGTTCTGGAAGATCTGACGAAGAGTGTCATATTTGGACAATAGCTCCCAGATATCGCCAACATCAGTAATATGAGTCCCCTCCTTATACGCAAAAGCAAGGTCCCTTCTGTGAGGAAAGTGTTGAAACATTGTGCCATAGCCCTCCTGAGGCTCAGAGGAGAACTAATACCCTGTGATAGTAGTTAAGTCAAATTTGGATGCCCTCAAAGTAGCACCCTGTGAGCGCCACACAAATGAACGATTAGATCTCCTGTCAAATACACGGTGGCATAGAACTATAGTATAAAGAACCTCATTGTAAGCCTTGTTGAACTACAAAAAGCGAAGCAAATCCATGCTTCACAGAACATGATACACATCAGGAAAAAGATCAGTGCGAGTGCGGATGTACTCCATATCCAGACTGCGTTGGGGAGCTACCTTGTGCTTCTTCACTCTTAGAACCTTCTCAAAAGTGCGGTGTTGAAACACTTTGGTCTTGTACCTGTAATATATGTTGGTTTGGTATTCCTGTTATCAAGTGAATGTGTGCCGTGAGATATGATCTCTGGGCTGGCGCACATCACAGTCAATTGAATGAATTTGTGTGTGACGGTGTCGATGCCAAAGATGATGTTGTCGAAGCTATAAAAGTTGGTGCGTCCAAACAGGTTTGCTAGACCCGTGGACATGTCGGGACAAAGGCACGCATCAGTGTTGTTACTTGTTAGTACCAAGTGTGCGTAGATGGGGACCATCATGAATTTACACCATGTTCGAGGGACTAGCAGAAGAGGCCTCTGAAACAGTTGTGGTGCAAAATGCCATGTGGGTAGAAGATGATGACGTTTCCCATGGTTCTCCAAGTAGATGAACTAGTCTGTGAAGAGACGATGACGCTAGCGAGGAGCGTGTATTGGAAAAATAAGGAGGTGTTTTCCATGGAACTCGAGGTAGCTTGAAGGGCCACATTGGTCGCCTAGAAGCACGGTGGCGGTGTGCAGGGATGGGGATGTAGACTATGTGCGGCAACACTACGAACCGAGGGAACAATGTAGCTGCCGCTCATGAGTCGGTGCTTCGATTTGTGATAAGCTCCTTACTCCTTCACCCAATTCCTTCCAATCTACATAACTGTGCTTTGATTCGTGATAAGCTCTACACAAAAACGATGCACGTCGATGTTGTGATTCCACTCCCACGATCGGTTACTAGTTTCGCTTACTGTAATTCTTCAATTTCATGTTCATGTTTGGGTCTTTACGATAGGCCGTTTGAAATTTCCTTTGAGTGGCTTCCCCTCACCATTCCACACAATTTTCTTGTTGTAAGTTTTTTGTTTCGACAATTGTAAACTACTAAATCTATATCTCCTACGAATCAACATGTGATTAAATAGTTAAGAGGGCAGTGATATTTTCAGTCCACCAAAATTCAAATCCTAGATTTGAGATTGATGCTCGCATTTTTTCAAACACCCCAGCCGCCACGACTGCATCTAGCAGACGGCCTGGTGACAATCGCGATTGAAACAAAGGACGAAGGATTGCCTTTTGCGACTGTAGAAGAATTTCTGTGGAATTCCTCCAGTGCACTCGTGAACTCTACATGAACATGCCGGACGCTTCGACAGTACCGGCCCCCTGTCTGGCCATTTTGCGTCCTAATTAACATCCATTTATTTTATCTGTGTACCCCGAGCTCTCGAATCTCCAATATACAAGAGCAGAACGAGTACTTTGGTTGAACGCCTGCAATAGTGGTAGAGTAGCAAGCAGAACGGGATTACGAAATCATGAAGCCAGAGCTGACAGCCATGACACTAAGCGAGCAATGGCACTGTGATAGAATTAATTTAATGTTATCAGGCTTGTTGAGGGAATCCAAAGAATGTGTAAGTGCCAATAGCAGCAAATGTTTTCTAAGCGCTCAAACAAAAATAGTACCAAGAGAACTGTAGGTCAGAGCAGAGACAACAGTAAAATAACAGCAAGCTAGTTCAAGAGAAATATCATGAAAACAAGATTCAGAACAGAGCATCCACATTCCACAGGTTTTAATCAGAAGCTACACAAGCATATAACAAGCCCCATATCTAATGCTCATACAGAAGTTCCCCGAGGCTGTTAATCAACATCAGCAGTATGCACTAACAACTAACATGGGTAGACTCAAGTTCGAGCTGCTACACCTACCACAGATGTCCTAAAGCTACAGCATTTACCAACAACCCTCTCCGTGAGGATTATTTTCCTTCTTGGCCCAAGCAGAAAAGATACCAGATCAGCAAGAACAAATTGACTATCGCTTTGATGGAGGCTTCTCATCATCATCACCATCATCATCACCGTCATCATCATCTTCATCCTCCGCGCCAGACCTCTTCCTCTTCGAAGAGGATTGCGCCTTGACAGAATCCTCACCATCCTCAGCATCATCATCCTCAATCTCCTCGTCCTCAGCACCATCACCATTTTCTTCTGGCTCAAAGTCACTGGAATGCTCTTCGTCTTCAGCACGGCCAAGCGGCTGCACCAGATATTCAGTTCCTAGCTCCTCCTGCCACAAACAACAGTGCAAGGGTCCAAATTAGTTTGACTGATCACAACGATGCTAGTTGACTATTATAGGAATGTTCATCACAGTTGAGAAGGGCAAACCAATTATTTGGTGGACAATCAACATAAATCAACTAGTGACAGATCAACATAAATTAGTAACAGTTTAACTACAGTTTGGGATCAGACTGACGTGCAATTTCTCATCATTCTGAATTATCCATAAAGGACATCTGAGATGAAATAATCATCATTTCCCATATAAAAGTGGATACTACTAACAAATTAGTAAAAAACCATAGGGGATCAGACTGACGTGCAATTTGTCACCATTCTTTTAAAAGCCCATTTAGGACATATCTGAAGAATTAATCATCATTTCCCCAATGAAGGTAAAACAAATTGACACAACAGCCAAGATAGCAAGCATAGCCTACATACAGCTTCTCACCAGTAGCCCAAAAAAATTCTACCTAGTAGTGCTTTGGATCAGATAGGCAAATCAGTAATTTTGCAACACATGGAGAGCTCTAGGCTCATCCTCAGAAACAGCCTCTGATATTCATCATCTCCTAGGCAAAATAGAAGAGAAAATATAAAGTATTTGAATGGTAATTTGGATCAGATAGGCAAATCAGTACTTTTGCAACATAGGTAGAGCTCTGAGCTCATCCTCAGAAACAGCCTCTGATATTCATCATCTCCTCAGCAAAATAAAGAAAAGAAAATGAAAGTGTTTGAATAGTAAGTTGGATCAGATAGGCAAATCAGTTATTTTGCAACATAGTAGAGCTCTGGGCTCAACCTCAGAAACAGCCTCTGAAATTCATCATCTCCTTGGCAAAATAGAAAATAGAAAATAGAAAGTGTTTGACTAGTGCTTTGGATCAGATAGGTAAATCAGTTATTTTGCAGCATATGAAGAGCTCTAGGCTCATCCTCAGAAACAGCCTCTGATGTTCATCATCTCCTCAGCCAAATAAAGAAAAGAAAATGAAAGTGTTTCACTAGTGCTTTGGATCAGATAGGCAAATCAGTTATTTTGCAACATAGGAAGAGCTCTAGGCTCATCCTCAGAAACAGCCTCTGATATTCATCACCTCCTCAGCAAAATAAAAGAAATGAAAATGGAAGTGTTTGACTAGTGCTTTGGATCAGATAGGCAAATCAGTCAATGTGCAACACAGGACAAGCTCTAGGCACATCCTCAGAAACAGCCTCTGATGATCCTCATCTCCAAGCACACATGGAACAGCGCCAGAAAGAAGGCCTACTACCAAATCTGACAGATCTACACTAAATAATTCGCATATATAGGTGTATTTGGATCTGAGTGAGAAACAAGAACTAGGCCTACTATCAAATCTGACAGATCTGCACCAAATTGGTTGCATATCTAGGTGGCTTTGGATCTGAGTTGGAAATAGTGAGATTTCCTGCAGGCAAGATACCTTGGAAGACCGCAAGGCAGATCTAGTACAGTAAGATAATTCATAGATGGCATATCATAGCCCCATCTCTATTGTGTGGCCTATAGGTTAACAGCTCAGATGGAAAACCATCCCTAAACAAGGATTTTTTTTTTCTTTTAACAACTAAATATAGCAAGTATATCGAAGGGGACATATACTTTGTCCTTGACTATTCTCGGAAAAGGGACGTGGTTCTGATCTGATGGGCTACACTGCAGACCACACAACAACGGACGGCCGGTGGATATGCCAATTGAATGTCAACTACCACACAATGGAAGGACAGGTAAAGGTTGAACGGTATAGCAGAGTACAGTCGACAAGATCTAAACGAACACAGAGCAGAAAAGCCTGCAGGTTGAGCAAAAGAAAAAAAATCCCAATTTCTAAATCTATCTAACTAGCCAGATGCAACTGTCATACTTACTTTTTACAGATCTAAAAATATTAATCGACAGCCACGAGAAATCCGGTTTCTTTGAGGAAAGCATGTATCAACAAGATCTGAAGACAGATCTGGAATTTCTCTAGCATAACGAAGTATATGTTCATAGAGTAAACGTAACCGAAAGTACTGAGACGGCACATATTTTAGATGCCAACAAAATTACAAGACGATGAGAAATTTATACCTCAGGCTCCTCCTCCTCGTCGACTTCGTCGTCGTCCTCCTCGTCATCATCGTCGTCGTCGTCGTCGTCGTCATCGTCACCACCCTCCTCTTCGTCGCCGCCGCCGTCGTCCTCGTCGGAGATGTCGACCACCTGCTGCGGCGCCGACCCCTTCTCCTCACCCTCCACCCCCTCGTCATCGTCATCTTCCCCATCGTCGTCGACTTCGTCGTCGTCGTCGTCGCCATCAACCGCCTCCTCCTCTTCATCTCCCTCGTCGTCCTCACCCTCATCATCCACATCCACCACCTCTTCCGCCGACTTTTTGGCGGCGGCCGCGGCGGCCTTGATGCGGGCGATCTCCGCCGCACGCTCGTCGCCTTCAACCGCCGGCTTCATCTCCTCCACTCTTCTACTACACACGAACTCTCGCGAGAAAATTTCTCCTCTGGTTTAAGTTGGTGTTGTGGTTGTGGAAAATTCAGGGGAAATTTTGGGCGATTTGTAGCCGGCGGGGAAGAACAAGAGGGCCGAGAGGCCTCTAGGTTTGGGCGGATGGGCCAGCGCAGATCCTGGTCGTTGGGTACAAGAACAGGCACCCGGATCCATGACGTGGCGGAGGATCGGACGGCTGCGAGGGATTTGTTCGTGGGTGGTGAGAGCTCGTGAGGTGGGGGGAAACGGCTAGGGCTGACGGCAGCGTAAGGATTTGGACGCGACTAACGCCAGAGCGACACTAGTGTGCTTTGGGCCAAAAACCGTCGTTCTTTAGGCCCATCCCATAGATGGTTGCGTTACACACACGTAACCAAAAGTTAGCCCACTCAGCAAAGGAAATTCCATTGCAAGTCCCACCAAACGGGACCTCCTGGGAACAAAATTTTGAAATTCTGAACATTTTCAAAAGTACACTTTTTGAAAAACATGAATAAAAATTGAAATTCCAAAAGGCGAATAAAGTAAGAAATTGTGAACAGCAATTGAAGATTTTGACCATTTTTGGAAAAAGTGAACAAAATTTGAAATTCTAAACACTTTTTTAAACAGAAAGTGTTTTTGAAAACATGAACAAAAAATTAAATTCCTGAGCATTTTTATGAACAAAATTTGAATATTTGTGGGTAAAATTTGGAACAAAAGATTGAAATTCCAAAAAATGAAAAAACATAAACTTTTTTTAATTTCAATTTTTTAAAAATATTTCGAACATTTTTTGCAAATTGAGAATTCATGAAAATAAAAAATGATAAATAGAAAACCAAAAAAACTAGAAAAACAGTTAAAAATAAACCTGACATTAAAATCCATGTTCAAGAACCTTCTAGAAGGTCCCCAAAACCGATAGAAAAAACGTAAACCTGTCGTTGTGCTAGCTAATGGTTTGACCTATTCTGTCGCTCGGTCACTCCTCTCCATATGAAGGGTCGACACTTTGTCACAACCAAATAGGGTTCTCCTACCAAACCTCATCTCCTTTTTTTGACACCTTAGGGTTTCTTGTTCCTTTCACTCATCGTTGATCGATGTTAGGACCTTTCTTTACCCCTTATCTGGATCCTTCTCTGTTTGTTTCGCCCGGGCTGACCAAAGGGAGATCTGGTACCCTTTATTGCCTTAGTGGTCTAGGTTGCGAAGGATTAGCATGGGATGTCTCGATCTAGTCTCCTTCCCGCCAGTAGCTCCCATGCATGGATCATCTGAAGTTCTTGAGCCGGCACATGAGCCTGACGTGCAAATTTATGACATCCATGACATCTGCGAACTATGACCTCTACATCTGCATGAGATGTTAGCCAGTAAAAGCCATGTCGAAAAGCCTTCACGACCAGAGACCTTGAGCCGGCATCATGACCACAATTGCCAGAATGAATTTCTTTGAGAATCTCATGGCCTTCCACAAGAGAAACACAATGCTGAAAAACACTTGTAATACTTCTCTTGTGTAACTCGCCATTGACTAAAGTCATAGACTTAGACCTCCTAATAATCTGACAGGCGATGGTTTCCTCTTCAGGGAGCTCGCCACAAGTAAGATAAGCCAGGTAAGGTATTGTACAATCTGGTGTCGTGGGGAAAGATGCAACAAGAGCTGCCTCTGGGACAGGAATAGCAACTTCTTCCTCCGTTGGTAGTTTGACCGACGAGTTATGCAAAACATCCAGGAAATTTTTTGGTGGAACGGGCTTGCAATGAGATCCCAGGCGAGACAACGCATCTGTTGCCTCATTGAGCTGGCGGTCAATGTGATCAACTTGGTATCCTTTGAAATGACCTGCGATGACTGAGGGAGTCCTGGATTAGGGGTGTCCGGATGGCCGGACTATACCTTCAGCCGGACTCCTGGACTATGAAGATACAAGATTGAAGACTTCATCCCATGTCCGGAAGGGACTTTCCTTGGCGTGGAAGGCAAGCTTGGCGATACGGATATGCAGATCTCCTACCATTGTAACCGACTTTGTGTAACCCTAACCCTCTCCGGTGTCTATATAAACTGGAGGGTTTTAGTCCATAGGACAACATACGCAACAACAATCAGACTATAGGCTAGCTTCTAGGGTTTAGCCTCTCCGATCTCGTGGTAGATCTACTCTTGTACTACCCATATCATCAATATTAATCAAGCAGGACATAGGGTTTTACCTCCATCGAGAGGGCCCGAACCTGGGTAAAACTTCATGTCCCTTGCCTCCTGTTACCATCCGGCCTAGACGCACAGTTCGGGACCCCCTACCCGAGATCCACCGGTTTTGACACCGACATTGGTGCTTTCATTGAGAGTTTCTCTGTGTCGTCGCCGTCAGGCTTGATGGCTCCTACGATCATCAATGGCGATGCAGTCCAGGGTGAGACCTTCCTCCCCGGACAGATCTTCGTCTTCGGCGGCTTCGCACTGCGGGCCAATTCACTTGGCCATTTGGAGCAGATCGAAAGCTATGCCCCCGGCCGTCAGGTCAGATTTGGAAGTTTAAACTACACGGCTGACATCCGCGGGGACTTGATCTTCGACGGATTCGAGCCACTGCCGAGCGCGCCGCACTGTCATGATGAGCATGATCTAGTTCTGCCGCCGAACAGTGCCCTGGAGGCCGCACCCGCATCGGCTTTGACCCTTAATTCGGAGCCAACTACGTCGATCGAGGATGGGTGGTTGGACGCCGCCTCGGGGGCTGCGATCCCAACGGCGATCGAGCCGAACACCAGCCCCGCACTCTGCGAGACTCGTGACTCCAAGGAGCCGGACTCCTCTCCGGACTCCGAACCCTTCGCGCCTCTGCCGATCGAATCCGATTGGGCGCCGATCATGGAGTTTACTGCCGCGGACATCTTTCAGCACTCGCCCTTTGGCGATATTATGAAATCACTAAAGTCTCTCTCTTTATCATGAGAGCCCTGGCCGGACTACGGTCAGCGAGATTGGGATACGGACGATGAAGAAATTCAAAGCCCACCCACCACCCACTTTGTAGCCAATGTCGACGATTTAACCGACATGCTCGACTTCGACTCCGGAGACATCGACGGTATGGACGCCGATGAAGGAGACGATGAAGAACCAGCGCCTATTGGGCCCTGGAACGCCACCTCGTCATATGACGTATACATGATGGACGCACCAAAAGATGACGACGAGGAGCGGAAGGATGCACCGAAGGCTTGTTCCCTCGAAAAGCAGTCAAAGCGGCGACGCAAGCGCCGCCCCAAATCCCGCCTCGACAAAAATAGCGATCACACAGACCCAGCGCTGGAGCAGGGCGAACCGCTGTCGGACAACGGCAATCCGGATAATCAGACCGAACAAACAAATCCTATCAAGGATAATGGTCCGGACGACATTACGCCGGACAGGCACCCAGAGCAGCAGACTGCCCGTAAAAGGCTTGTTGCCACCGCGAGGAGTCTGAAAAAGCAGAAGCAAAGGCTCAAGGCCGCGCAAGACACACTCCAAATCAGATGGAGTAAAATACTCAACATAGCAGCAAGGTACGGCGACAATCGCCCCTCCAAGAGCTACCCAAAGCGGAAGCTGCTACCCGAATTCGATGAGGAGGCCTCAGACCCCCACAACCAAATATCAAAGCAGCCACCTGGTCGGATAGACGACCCCTCTACCAACACAGAGCGGTATACAACGCCGCTCACAATACAACACGCGACCCATGCGAGGGCTCGCACCCAAAGGACGATGCAACAAGATCCATCTATGGACCACGCAAGCGCCCCCAGCATACAATGCAACACAACAAACATCCGAACAACGCGGTACACCCAGCTACAGGGGTGCCGCACACCCCCTATGTTTCACCGATGAGGTGCTGGACCATGAATTTCCAGAGGGATTCAAGCCCGTAAACATAGAGGCATACGACGGAACAACAGACCCTGGAGTTTGGATTAAGGACTACATCCTTCATATCCATATGGCTCGAGGAGATGATCTCCACGCCATCAAGTACCTACCCCTCAAGCTCAAAGGGCCAGCTCGTCACTGGCTCAAAGGCCTCCCCGAAAGCTCCATTGGAAGTTGGGAAGAGCTCAAAGACGCCTTTCGGGCAAATTTTCAAGGGACTTATGTCCGACCTCCGGATGCGGACGATTTGAGTCATATAACTCAACAGCCCGGAGAGTCAGCCCGAAAGCTTTGGAACAGGTTTCTTACTAAAAAGAACCAGATTGTCGACTGTCCGGACGCCGAAGCCTTGGCAGCTTTCAAGCATAGCGTCTGTGGCGAATGGCTCGCCAGACATCTCGGCCAAAATAAGCCGAGAATGATGGCCGCATTAACGAACCTCATGACCCGCTTTTGCGCAGGTGAGGACAGCTGGCTAGCCAGATGCAGCACCAGCGACCCTAGTACATCTGAAGTTAGAGATGGAAACAGGAAATCACGGCGCAACAACAATAACAAACGTCGGAATAAAGAAGACAGCACGAAGGGCACGGCAGTAAATGCTGGATTCAAAAGCTCTCAGCCAGGTCAAAAGCCGCCCCCTAAAGGCACCAGGGATGAACTGTCCAGCCTCAACAAAATTCTGGACCAAGTATGTCAGATCCATAGTACCCCTGGTAAACCTGCTAATCATACCCATAGAGAATGTTAGGTCTTCAAGCAGTCCGGCAAGCTCAACGCCGTACATAAGGGGGAGGATACACCAAGTGAAGACGAGGACGAGCCTCCCAAGCAAGACACGGCGGAACAAAAGAAATTTCCACCATAAGTCAAAACAGTAAACGTGTTACACGTGATCAAGGGAAAAAACAACACGGCACTCCCAGGAAAATATACCCAAGTGCCTGTCACCGCAAAGTCCTGCCACTGGTCGTCTCAACCGATCACTTTCGACCATCGCAATTACTCAGCAAGTATCCGACACGCAGGATGGGCTGCCCTGGTATTAGACCCAGTAATTGGCGGATATCACTTCACATGAGTCTTGATGGACGGCGGCAACATCCTAAACCTAATATATCAGGATGCAATCCACGGGATGGGGTTAGACCCAACACAAATTCGCCATAGCAATACTACCTTTAAAGGAGTAACGCCAGGCCCAGGGGCTCGTTGTACGGGCTCCCTCCTACTACAGGTTATATTCGGCTCCCACGATAACTTCCGTCACGAGCATTTAACCTTCCACGTCACTCTGTTTCAAAGTGGCTATCAAGCACTGCTCGGACGCGAAGCTTTCGCTCGCTTTAATGCAATACCACACTATGCCTCCCTCACACTCAAGATGCCCGGTCCACGTGGCATCATTTCAGTGAACGGAAATATCAAGCGATCTCTGCGCGCCGAAGTGAGTGCGACTGCCATGGCAGCCGCACACTAAAGGCGCCCGGACCAGTGAAAGCATCCAAATAGGTCATCAAGACCTCAGACACAACTAATCAAGTCCGGTGCCGCTATTTATACCGAATAAGTGGTCACACCCCTATTTGTCAATACAAGGGGCTCAACATGCGCAGACAAGTGGCAATTTCTTATCATCTTGAATTATACATGGTTTCTTTAAAAACTATCTTTTTGCACGACAACTTTTTCACTTAACTTCCTCTCTTTTACAGACGATCATCGTGCTACACCCGTCCAGGATACGGCACAACGGAGACACAGGCGCAGACGTGCAGTAGGGACCCGCTCCAAGGATTCTTTTTAGATTAAGACCCTGCGTAAACCTTTTTTACTGTCTCTTGTTGATACATATCCACCGTTGAGAAGGATGCTAACGTCTTGGCATGTGGCCATGCCAGAACAATGCACGTACCTGGACACAAGGGGCTTCGTACAAAGGCCATTATTTAGGCCCGGTTTATACCACAAAGACCTAATACCTTAGGGAGTGTTCGGCGTCGCGAGTTTGGCCCTATATGCATCAGCTCTGAATCATTGTCTTTGGTCAAATGTTGGGTTTGCCCGGCTCCTGTGTTTTGGTGCCTTACGTTCCGCTTTACCGGCTAAGGTAGCACCAGGAGAACTACTGCGATTGTGCCCTAGTTCATCCGGACGAGCACCTCAGTAGAGAAAGCCGAAAACTAACTGTCATGATATAGCGTGAGACTGGTCAACCACTCGATGACCTATGGGAATGTTAGAATTCCCCTGCCTTAACGAAGGGTCGTTTTCCGGCCAGGCATGTACGCACCCTGGAACCGGGAGAGTGCGGAGCCACCAGGGGCTATCTAGTAGCCCCACTGTCAAACTCCTATGGCTAAGTGAAAGTGCTAAAGCATTATAGTTCGGTTGCCTCGCTCGCTCCGCTATCACCTCCTTAATAGGACCAAGACATTGGGTTAAGTGTGAATGCGTGCTTTTGCGAGCACCTCCGCATTATATGCGTGGGGGTTGAAGCCGATGACTGCAATCTTTCAGGTTATACACATGTATACATAAACGGCCGCCCAGGAGGCATCATATTACTTTCAGGCAAAAGTATAAACATAGCCTTATAAAAATTTATAAAAGCATTTCGCTTACAATGAGATTACATATCACTCAAACATAATATTTTTTGAGCACTGGGTCTCTATCAAACGGGCACCCTCAAGAACTTCTTCAAAGTAGTGCTCAGCAGCCTTTCGACCTATAGCCGAATCCCGCGCTGCAACATTGGTAGCATCCATCTCCGCCCAGTATGCCTTAACACGGGAAAAGGTCATCCGTGCGCCCTCTATGCACGCCGACCTCTTCATCGCATTAATGCGCGGCACCACGTCAAGGAACTGATGCACCAAGCTGAAATAGTTGTTCGGTTTTGACCTTTCCGGCCATAGCTGATCCACAACAGACCTCATGAAGAGTCCGGACAACCTATTTAGTTCGGCCCATTCGGCTAATTGGTCAGTCAATGAAAGTGGACGCTCGGGAGAATGGAATTGTCTCCAAAACAGCTGGTCTACTTCACGGTTCGTCTGACCCTGGAAGTACTTGGCCGCATCGGCAGCGCTCGCCGCCAAATCCATATACACATCCTCCGAACTCCACAGCCGATCCAGAGGGGCATACCGTGGATCTCCGAATTTCCTCCGCAACATAAAGGATTTCCCAGCTACAATATCCCCGGCTTCCCGCAGCTCCTCCTTCTTTGCCCTCATAGCAGAGCAGAGGTCTTTTCTCGTCGCAGCAGCCTTCTCAAGGTCCGATGCCTTCGCTTGGTTTTCCTTTTCAAGAACCCGACAATGGTCGGCGGCGGCTTTTAATTCTATGGCCATCTTGGCCATCTTGTCTCGGCTCTCGCCATGCGCGGCCTTCTCGGCTTGCAACTCTTCGGCCGCCTTCAAAGCAGCCGCATTACCCAACCTCGCTTGTTCCTTGGATCGGGCAAGTTCTACCCGCAAGGCTTTCACAGTGGCAGCTCCATCTGCAGTCACAACATATTAAAGATGCTGGCATCATACTGCTCTTCCTATTGTGGCATTTACCAGATAATGACACTTACCCTGTGCCTCGTCAAGCCTTTTGTTAACAAGCTCGATGTCGGCGTCTGCCGCATCCAACTGCCGTTCTAAATAGGCAAACTCGCTAGTCCGGCTAGCCACCAGAGCTTCCATCACCTGCACATAGAGGCAGTATGGTTATTACCTGGGAATATGATCCTTTGTTCGTCGTTGTTTCCGACAATAACCAGTCTCAGGGGCTACTATCTACACAGGGCACACCTAGCATGTGCAGGACTATCATACATTCTTTTATGTACCTCAAAGCCTGTCAGTAGACTCATAAAAGCTTCATGCAATCTGCTTTCGGCGGACGATATTCTCTCCATCACCGTATTCATCAGCACTCGGTGTTCATCTGAGATGGCCGCTCGCCCCACCAACTCCCTCAGAACATCCGATCGCACACTAGACGGTGCCGGACTCTTTTGTCTGCTCTCTTCGGGAGCCGGACACTGGGAGCTTCGGGGGTCAATGGGATTATCTTCTGGCCTCACCGGACTCGGAGAGGCCCTCCGTGACGACACTTCAGGGTCGCCTGCTTCTAGAGCGGAGGAGTCCGGAGGAGGCGTTTCGCTCTCCATCATCTCTGGAAGAAGATCCCCCGAATACGAGCTCATTTGAGAGGGGCTAAGGCCCTAACTGCAAAAATATATGCGGTGGTTATCTTCTCAGAAGAAAAAGATGGCATATCTGTACTATTAAAGTATTTCGGGTCACTTACGACTCGCGGGAGAATTAATCCCCCTGCGGACTTTGTGCGGCAACGGCGCCCCCCAAGGTAGGACCCTCTGTGGGAGACTTCTTCCCCCATTTGGAAGCTTCGGCTTCCGAATCCCCGAGCGCAGTCCTTTTCCTCTTCTGGTCGTCTTCCTTCATGGAACCGCTCGCTCCCTCGGCTAGAATGGGCAGCGTTGGGGGCCCGTGTCCGCCCGCGTTATCCTCCACAGTATCTTCCTTCAAGGGCTCCGGGCAAGGTGCGGTCTGGAGCATCTTCTCCAATACCGGATTTTCCAAACCCTCAGGGAGGGGGGCCGAACACCGAACCAACTTTGCCTTTGTTTGCCAGTCCTGGTCAAAAAGTGAACTCCTAGAAATAACTTCGTAACAAAGGAGAGATAGTATGTTCGGCCGGAAGATGCCTTACCTGTTCGGCGGCGCGGTTACTACTCAGGCCCACGTCCTCGGTGATTTCCGGACACTCCACCTGAGGTCCGAAGAATGACTTGTACATCTCCTCGTGCGTCAGGCCGAGAAAATTTTGAATGACACGCGGTCCCTCAGGATTGAACTCCCATAGGCGAAGAGGCCGGCGTTTGCAAGGCTGGACTTGATGAACCAGCATAACTTGTATTACCGCAACCAAACTGAAATCTCCATTGAAGAGATCTCGAATGCGGCTTTGCAGTATAGGCACGTCCTTGGCTGGCCCCCAGCTCAGACCTCTGCTGATCCATGACATCAGTTGTGGTGGAGGGCCCGAGCGGAAAACAGGGGCGGCCGCCCACTTGGCACTTCTAGGAGCCGTGATGTAGAACCACTCCTGTTGCCACAATTCAGACACCTCTGGGATGGAACCTTTGGGCCACGGAGCTCTTGTCATCTTGCGTATTGAGGCACCTCCACACGCTGCATGTTGCCCCTCGATCATCTTTGGCTTCACTTCAAAGGTCTTGATCCAGAGGCCAAAGTGAGGGGTAACCCGGAGGAAGGCCTCGCACATGACAATAAATGTCGTGATATGAAGAAAAGAGTCCGAAGCTAGATCATGGAAGTCTAGCCCGTAATAAAACATCAAACCCCTGATGAAAGGATCCAGAGCAAGGCCTAGACCTCGGAGGAAGTGGGAGACGAACACGACGTTCTCGTTGGGTTCAGGGGTGGGAATAGCATGCCATCGGGGAGGCAGCCGATGCAAAATCTCGGCGGTCAGATATCTGGCCTCCCTCAACTTTTTGATATCTTCTTCCGTGACGGAGGAAGGCACCCATCAGCCTTGAAGGCTAGATCCGGACATGACTGAAGGTTCGAAGCACCTGACCTGAACTTCAGGCGTTTGAGCTTGAGGTGGGGGAAGGATTTGATTGAGCACGGGAGGGAAAAATAAAAGCCTTGTCCCCTTTATAAAGAGGGTGAATATCAAGCGTCCTCTCCGTGTCCGTTTGGACTTGCCTATAATCTAGGGGTCCTAGAAGCGGTTGGGTTACCCACGCCCGTATTGATGAGAATCCCGGAATAAGGGGACACGATCTCTGCTTTAACAAGACGTGCCAAGGAAACCACCTCGCATGACGCGCTGAGGTGGGATAATGAAACGACTCGGATAAAGGCTTGGCCGTGGTGTGTCACACTACAGAATACATCAGCAGATTAGATTTGTGTAAATATTATTCTCTCTATGGCAATATGTGGAAACTTATTTTGCAGAGCCGGACACTATCTTTGTGTTCAAAATCTTCTATGAAGTACTTGGAGGAGGAACCCGCCTTGCAATGTCGAAGACAATCTGCGCGCCGGACTCGTCATCATTGAAGCCTGGTTCAGGGGCTACTGAGGGAGTCCTGGATTAGGGGGTGTCCGGATGGCCGAACTATACCTTCAGCCGGACTCCTGGACTATGAAGATACAAGATTGAAGACTGCGTCCCGTGTCTGGAAGGGACTTTCCTTGGCGTGGAAGGCAAGCTTGGCGATACGGATATGCAGATCTCCTACCATTGCAACCGACTTTGTGTAACCCTAACCCTCTCCGGTGTCTATATAAATCGGAGGGTTTTAGTCCGTAGGACAACATACGCAACAACAATCAGACCATAGGCTAGCTTCTAGGGTTTAGCCTCTCCGATCTCGTGGTAGATCTACTCTTGTACTACCCATATCATCAATATTAATCAAGCAGGACGTAGGGTTTTACTTCCATCGAGAGGGCCCGAACCTGGGTAAAACTTCGTGTCCCTTGCCTCCTGTTACCATCCGGCCTAGACGCACAGTTCGGGACCCCCTACCCGAGATCTGATGGTTTTGACACCGACAATGACCGTAACAACGTGTCTGTAAGCCGCCATGAGAGGATCTTCGGAGCCCCAAGTCCCAGAGACCTATTGAGCAACTAAATCTGAGTCGCCCAGACACCTGACTCGGTCGAGGTTCATTTCCTTAGCCATACGAAGCCCATGAAGCAAAGCCTCATACTCAGCTGCATTGTTATTATAGGGAAAACATGAGTCTCAAAACATAACAAATTGTATCACCTCGTGGCGAAGTTAAGACAACTCCAGCCCCCGAGCCTTCCAATTGTCTGGAACCATCAAAGTGTATTGTTCGACACCTATTGTCTAGCTTCTCTTTGGGGACTTGTAACTCATTCCAGTCATTGATGAAATCCACAAAAGCCTGAGATTTGATAGTTGTCCAAGGCGCATGTTGGAAATATGCCCTAGAGGCAATAATAAAAGTATTATTATATTTCCTTGTTCATGATAATTGTCTTTTATTCATGCTATAACTGTATTATCCGGAAATCATAATACACGTGTGAATACATAGACCACAATATGTCCCTAGTGAGCCTCTAGTTGACTAGCTCGTTGTGATCAACAGATAGTCATGGTTTCCTGGCTATGGACATTGGATGTCGTTGATAACGGGATCACATCATTAGGCGAATGATGTGATGGACAAGACCCAATCCTAAGCATAGCACAAAGACCGTGTAGTTCGTTGCTAAAGCTTTTCTAATGTCAAGTATCTTTTCCTTAGACCATGAGATTGTGCAACTCTCGGATACCGTAGGAATGCTTTGGGTGTACCAAACGTCACAACGTAACTGGGTGGCTATAAAGGTGCATTACAGGTATCTCCGAAAGTGTCTGTTGGGTTGGCACGAATCGAGACTGGGATTTGTCACTCCGTGTAAACGGAGAGGTATCTCTGGGCCCACTCGGTAGGACATCATCATAATGTGCACAATGTGACCAAGGGGTTGATCACGGGATGATGTGTTGCGGAACGAGTAAAGAGACTTGCCGGTAACGAGATTGAACAAGGTATCGGTATACGGACGATCGAATCTCGGGCAAGTACAATACCGCTAGACAAAGGGAATTGCATACGGGATTGATCAAGTCCTTGACATCGTGGTTCATCCGATGAGATCATCGTGGAACATGTGGGAGCCAACATGGGTATCCAGATCCCGCTGTTGGTTATTGACCGGAGAACGTCTCGGTCATGTCTGCATGTCTCCCGAACCCGTAGGGTCTACACACTTAAGGTTCAATGACGCTAGGGTTATAAAGGAAGTTTGTATGTGGTTACCGAATGTTGTTCGGAGTCCCGGATGAGATCCCGGACGTCACGAGGAGTTCCGAAATGGTCCGGAGGTAAAGATTTATATATGGGAAGTCCTGTTTTGGTCACCGGAAAAGTTTCGGGTTTTATCGGTAACGTACCGGGACCACCGGGAGGGTCCCGGGGGTCCACCAAGTGGGGCCACCTGCCCCAGAAGGCTGCGTGGGCCAAGTGTGGGAGGGGACCAGCCCCTAAGTGGGCTGGTGCGCCCCCCACAAGGGGTCCAAGGCGCAAGGGAGAGTGGGAGGGGGCAAACCCTAGTCCAGATGGGCCTTAAGGCCCACCTAGTGGGCGCCTCCCCTCTCTCCCCCTCTTGGCCGCCTCCCCAAGTCCCATCTAGGGCTGGCCGCACCCCTTGGGGTGGGAAACCCTAAAGGGGGCGCAACCCCCTTCTCCCCTATATAAATAGAGGCCTGGGGCTGCCCATAACAGATGAGAACTTCTCCTCTTGGTGCAGCCCTACCTCTCTCCCTTCTCCTCATATCTCGCGGTGCTTGGCGAAGCCCTGCTGGACTACCACGCTCCTCCACCACCACCACGCTGTTCTGCTGCTGGATGGAGTCTTCCTCAACCTCTCCCTCTCTCCTTGCTGGATCAAGGCGTGGGAGACGTCACCGGGCTGTACGTGTGTTGAACGCGGAGGTGCCGTCCGTTCGGCACTAGGATCTCCGGTGATTTGAATCACGACGAGTACGACTCCTTCAACCCCGTTCTCTTGAACGCTTCCGCTTAGCGATCTACAAGGGTATGTAGATGCACTCTCCTTCCCCTCGTTGCTGGTTTCTCCATAGATAGATCTTGGTGACACGTAGGAAAATTTTGAATGTCTGCTACGTTCCCCAACAGTGGCATCATGAGCTAGGTCTATTGCGTAGATTCTTTGCACGAGTAGAACACAAAGTAGTTGTGGGCGTTGATTTTGTTCAATATGCTTACCGTTACTAGTCCAATCTTGTTTCGACGGTATTGTGGGATGAAGCGGCCCGGACCGACCTTACACGTACTCTTACGTGAGACAGGTTCCACCGATTGACATGCACTTGGTGCATAAGGTGGCTAGCGGGTGCCAGTCTCTCCCACTTTAGTCGGAACGGATTCGATGAAAAGGGTCCTTATGAAGGGTAAATAGCAATTGGCATATCACTTTGTGGTATTGCGTAGGTAAGAAATGTTCTTGCTAGAAACCCATAGCAGCCACGTAAAACATGCAAACAACAATTAGAGGACGTCTAACTTGTTTTTGCAGGGTATGCTATGTGATGTGATATGGCCAAGTTGTCAGGACCCCGACTCAATGCCACATCGATCTAGCATGTAACACCTCATATCACTTTGCGGCCTCACGCACGGTATCCCCACGGGTGTCGCCTTACCTTTGCCCGGGACCGTTTGCGCATTTTGGCACACGTATATGATGGTGTTGCTAGCATCCATATGATAAAGAGCCCGGGCTGACATGGCTAGTCGTAAACCCAAAGTGGCACTAACTTACAGGGACAGGCATCCATGACCCAGCATCGAACGTGTCGGTCATCAGCGAGTGAATCCAGGCTGTAGCACTGGGCTAGCAGGACTCCGGTGAACCGGGCTGTAGCGGGCTAGCAGGACTCCGGTATTCATCGCGTGACATTTCCCCGAAGGGACAGACACAGGATCGAAGAAGGACACATGCCGGCCGGCCTAAGTGTTCCGGAGCAGTAGCAAGCTACCAGGGCTCAGTGGAAGCACTAGGAGACATTTCCCGGTAAGAGAGGCTACTAAGAATAAACAACTAGATAGTCAGATCCCACACATAGCAATACACATTACACGTACGCATAACATGCAAGTATGTGCTGTACAACATGGCATCACAGCATAACTCAACAACTCATATAGATAAAGGCTCAGAAGAGCCGTCACGGTATTATTACAAACAGGGGTCACATGACCCAACAGTCAGAGCAATCAAGCAACAAGCGGAAGCATTACATGTCTGGGTACAGACATCTACAAATGAAAAAGGCTGAAGAGCCTGACTATCTACAACATCCGATCAAGATCGTAGCTGAGGTACTAGCTACTAGTCGAAGTCCACGAGAACACTAGTAAGACCGAAGTCTCCGCTGCAAAAACATAAATAAAGCAACATGAGTACAAAGGTACTCAGCAAGACTTACATCAGATCCTATCGTACATGCATTGGTATCAAGAGGGTAATGTGGGGTTTAGTTGCAGCAAGCCAGCTTTGACTCTGTGGCTATCCTATTCTACGACTACCAGAAACTCTGGAGGTGAAACAACGTACACGAGTCCACTAATCACCACACAATACACTACTATGGATTCGTCCCCGTCTCCCTACGAGAAGGCCATCCATAGCACTCACACTTGTCTTGAGCATTTTATAGTATCCACTTCAAGTTGTCTATGTACCCTGTAAGCATCCAAGAAGTCCATAACCGCGGACCTGGCTATTCGAATAGATCATGTTAACCCTGCAGGGGTGTACTTCTTCACACACGCTCTCGCCACTTACCGCCATGTACATGTCATGTATCTCGGCAACCTTCAAGCGGAAGCCTGGCGAGGGTGTCGGCCACGACCTGACTAACCACACAATACTCTAGTCCAGGTTTATCGCCTATTCGGGTTCCATCCGCAAGGAGATCCGGCCGGGGTGTCGCTCACGGCCCCAAACGATGTGAGCAGGGTTCCCGAGCCCACCAACCGGGTGCCACTCGGTACACCAGGCCACGTGTGCCTAGTCTGTCCCAAGCCCACCCTGCCGGGTGCCACTTGGTAGAAAAATAGCACTACCTACAAACACCAGAAACTAGTTGCGACTCCTGGACAGAGATCAAGTTGGTTAATAAGTCGAGAGGGCTTGGAGCGCCCGGAGCCCAATGTGTGGTAGTATCGAGTCATTGGACAACATACACAGAAATCAGGGCTTAAGGACGGTTCCAGTGAGACAACCCACCATGTACTCCTACATGGCCTCTCACCGCTACCTTTACCAAATCGTGTTCACACACCTCACTCTCAGCATCAGAACGTATCGTGACACTCCAATTCATTCCCAATGAATCAGACCTGACACAACTCTAAGCAATAGCAGGCATAGCATGGTAGGAACACATCAGTGGCTTCAATCAACTCCTACACATGCTAGTGGGTTTCAACTATTTACTGTGGCAATGATAGGTCATGCAGAGGAATGGGTTCAACTACCGCAACACAAAGTAGCAGATGAACCGTTGTTGTCCTAATGCAATAACTGAGAGCAGGAGCGAGAGAGTAGGGTTTTATCGAAATGAACAAGGGGGTTTGCTTGCCTGGTAAATCAACAAGGGAGGCACTGCTTCACAGACAGGTACTCTGGAACGTCTCCGGAGCAGGACCTATCGAGAAGGAACGGTGCCGGCAATCAAAACACAATCATATGCAACAATATGATGCATGAACATGGCATGTAGATGTGATGATGTTTGAGCTAATGCATCTAGTAAACATTTGGTTTGAAGTCCTTTTGAACCAAAGGTTCAAATGCATTTCTAAATTAAGTCTCTTATATATGCCCTAATGTGTTTTCCCATATTCAGCATGTATAAGTTGGTTTTTCATGCATGAAACTAGTACAGATGGAAAGATTGTATTTTTCTGATAATTTTTCATATATAAATTATTTAAATCTGAGCTACGGTTGAATTGTTATGAATTTTTGAAGTTTAAATCATTTTCTGGATTTTCTGAATTATTTTAATTCCAGAAAATATATAATTGCGTCAGCATGACGTCAGCACGACGTCAGCGGTCAACTGGGCTGGTCCGGTCAAACCTGACGTGTGGGACCCACACGTCAGTGACAGGGGGGTTAACAGGGGTTAATTAATTTAATTAAAAGGTTAGGGGGGGTCGGGCCCACTGGTCAGCGACCCTGGGGGGTCAAACCCGGTCAACTCGACAGCGTTTAGCCGCCGGCGAGGCCGAGCGCGGCGGAGGAAGTGCATTTGCATGTTACGGCCACCAAACGGGAGGCGGAGAGCATCTACGAGCTCCTGGGAACGAGCCGCAGCTCTTGGTGGTGATGTTTGAGCTCGGGGTGGCCGGAGACGTCGCCGGCGACGACTTTGGCGGTCGCCGGAGTTCGGGCGCCGATGAAAACGGCGCCACCGTGCACGGGAGGATCAACGGGTAGCAACTACGCGTTCTGCAGGCTCCCACAAAGCCAACGGGCATATGCACGGGGCCGATTGGCCACCGGAGCCTCGTCGGTGACGAGTCCGTGCAGCGGTGTGCTTCGGGCATCATGGTAAGTGGTGCTACAACGAGCGCTAGGCCGTGGGGTTAGGGGGAAACGACGGAGGAGCTCACTGGGAGGTCGAAGCGCAGCTCAGTGGGCCTGGGGACGACCTAGACGGCGCGAATCGAAGACGAGGTCACCGGCGGCCGAAGGTTGAAGAAGAGCTCGAAGTCGACGCTGCAGGGCTTCCGACGGGGCGTGGTTCGGTGAGGGGGTCGAGGACGACGTCGCGAAGCTCGTGGGCACAACCGAGGGGCGAGGGGGTGGCTGTGGCCGTGGTGGTTCTCGGCGGCGGCGGCGGCCGCGTTCGGTG
>NC_041384.1:590990994-590997681 GCF_002162155.2 Triticum dicoccoides | reverse complement strand
ACTTGCTCTTCTGCCTCCTGGATCATATCCGGTCCAAAGAATTGTCTTTCACCGGTTTCTGACCAGTTCAAAGGTGTTCGACATCTTCGTCCATAGAGAACCTCAAAAGGAGCTTGCTTGAGGCTGGATTGGTAGCTATTGTTATAGGCAAACTCGGCGAAAGGAAGACATTTCTCCCAATCCATACCGAATGAGATAACGCAAGCTCTGAGCATGTCTTCGAGAATTTGATTGACCCGTTCCACCTGACCACTCGACTGAGGGTGGAAAGCGGTACTGAAGGAAAGATGGGTTCCCATGGCAGTTTGGAAACTCTCCCAGAAATGAGAAGTGAAAAGGCTGCCACGGTCTGAATTGATCTCTAGTGGAACACCATGGAGTGACACTATTCGAGAAATATATAAGTCAGCAAGCTGACTAGCAGTGATACTCTCTCGAACAGGGAGGAAGTGAGCCACTTTGGACAGACGATCAACGACTACGAAGATAGCGTTATTCCCTCTCTTGGTCTTGGGAAAGCCGGTGATGAAGTCCATACTAACTTTATCCCATTTCCATTCAGGAATAGCTAAAGGCTGAAGGGTGCCAGCAGGTCTTTGATGCTCTGCCTTAACGCGACGACAAACGTCACATTTAGCAATGAACTCAGCGATTTCTCTCTTCATCCTAGTCCACCAGAACCTCTGGCGTAGGTCCTGATACATCTTAGTACTACCGGGATGAATCGTGAGAGGAGATTCATGCGCCTCCTTAAGGATCAATTGTCGCAGATGTTGATTCTTGGGAACCACCAAGCGATTCTCAAAGAAAACAACTCCACGATCATCCATAGAGAAACATCCACCAACTCCCTTCTTAATGTTTCTCTTGATCCGAGAAATTCCTGTGTCTTGCTTTTGAGCAGCGATAATCCGATCTTCAAGATCAGGTTTCGCCACCAGGGTAGAAAGGAATCCACGAGGAGCAATGTGAAGGTTAAGCTTACAGAATTCCTCATGGAGAAGTGGTTGGCCTTGCTGCAACATGAGATTGTTGCAATAGGATTTACGGCTTAGAGCATCAGCCATGACATTGGCTTTGCCTGGGGTGTAGGTAATCCCTAGATCATAATCTGTGATCAACTCCAACCAACGTCTTTGCCTAAGGTTCAGATCCGGTTGGGTGAAGATATACTTGAGACTCTGGTGATCGGTGTAGATCTCGCAACGTTTACCAAGGAGGTAATGTCGCCAGGTCTTGAGTGCATAGACTACGGCTGCAAGCTCTAGATCATGTGTAGGATAATTCTCCTCATGTGGATGCAACTGTCGAGATGCATAGGCAATCACATGACGATCCTGCATAAGAATGCAACCTAGTCCCTGTCGTGAGGCGTCGCAGTAGATAATAAAGTCTTTAGTGAAATCCGGTGGCACAAGTATGGGGGCAGAAGTCAGGCGTCTTTTCAGTTCCTGAAAGCTGTACTCACACTGTGGGGACCACTCGAACTTTTTATCTTTCTTGAGAAGTTCCGTGAGGGGTTTGGCTACTTTGGAGAAGTTCTCAACAAAGCGGCGACAATAGCTGGCTAGACCAAGGAAACTCCTAACTTGTTTAACGGTCTCAGGTGGAGTCCAATCGAGAACGGCTTGAACTCTCTCGGGATTGACAGCAATGCCCTTACCAGAGATTACGTGGCCTAGGTAGGTCACTTCTGGCAACCAAAATTCACACTTGGAGAACTTGGCATAAAGGCGGTGCTCTCTGAGTTTTTCTAACACAAGTCTAAGATGTTCGGCATGCTCTTCCTCGTTCTTCGAGTAAATAAGAATATCATCGAGGTAAACCACGACGAACTTATCTAGGTACTCCATGAAGATCGAGTTCATCAGGCGGGAAAATGTGGCTGGGGCGTTGGTTAGGCCGAAGGACATGACAGTGTACTCGTACTGGCCATAACGAGTGACAAAAGCTGTCTTGGGAATGTCCCCGTTTCTGATCTTGATTTGATGGTAGCCTAACCTTAAATCCATCTTGGAGAAGACTGAGGATCCAGCGAGCTGATCATACAGGTCGTTGATCCTGGGAAGCGGATACTTGTTCTTTATCGTGACCAAATTAACGGGACGATAATCTACAACCATCCGGTCCGTACCATCCTTCTTCTTGACGAAAAGGACGGGGCAAGCCCAAGGAGAAGAACTAGGACGGATGAAACCCTTTTGCAAGGACTCATCGAGTTGTTTCTTAAGCTCGGCTAGTTCTAAGGGTGCCATCTTGTAAGGTCTCCGGGAGATTGGAGCTGTTCCTGGGATAAGATCTATGACAAACTCTACTTCTCTGTCAGGTGGAACACCTGGCAGTTCCTCTGGAAAGACATCCGGAAAGTCACGGACTACCGGGATATCTTCAAGGTCTGGAAGAGGGCTGGCATTAAGAGAATAGAGCTGACGCTTTGCAACTCTAGTGGAGATGGTGACTATCTTGCCAGACGGGTGTGTAAGCTGAACAGATCTTGTGTAACAATCAATCTTGGCATGATGAGCTGTCATCCAGTCCATACCCAAGATGATGTTAATATCTGAGGACTTGAGGGCTACAAGTGATGCAAGGAATACAATTCTATCAACAAGTATTTTGTTACCATGGCTGATTCTGGTGGTCTGCCATCTAGACCCTGGGGTTTGGATTTCAAGCGGAGTTGGCATATCGCAAAATGACATGTCGTGCAAACGAGCATAGCCTTCAGAAATGAAGGAGTGAGATGCTCCAGTATCGAATAGAACTGATGCTGGGTGACAATTGACAAGGAGTGTACCAAGAACGACATCTGGATCATCATGAGCGTCTTTAGCTGAGACGTGATGCACACGTCCACGTTCAGTGGAAACTGACTTGACACTGATCATCTTGCGTGATGGCTTAACACAGCCAACAGTCTTCTCGGGCTGGGGTGGAGCATAACTAGTCTGAGAGCAGTCACGTGCATAGTGTCCTGGCTTCCCGCATGTGAAGCAAGTCCCTGAGGTTGGACGGGGACCCGCACTGACAAGCGGTCTACCAGTAGGCCTGGGTGGAACATACGACTGAGCTGGAGGAGGCACCACATGAGATGACCTCGGTGTATAACCGGAAGGAAGAGCGGAGTTTGGAACCCAAATCCGGCGTTTCAGGGAACTAGAGCCAGAGGAGGATCCCAAATCACGGGTGTGCTTACGAGACTCCTCGTAAGTGAGCTGAGCTGTCTCTGCATTGATGGCTTTGTTCACAAGAGCTTGGAATGTATCGCAATGATGCAGGTGAAGATCACGACGCAACTTGGGGTTGAGACCCTTCCGGAACCTAGCCTGCTTCTTAGCATCCGTGGACACTTCTTCTGTGGCATAACGGGCAAGGTTCTCGAACTCTCTGCTATAAGCATCAACAACCATCTTACTCTGGGTGAAACTACAGAACTCTTCTCTCTTGCGATCAATGAGGGCCTGGGGAATGTGATGCTCGCGAAAAGCCTGAGTGAAATCCTTCCAGGTAGGAATCTGGCCAGCTGGAAGCATAGCCTCGTAGTTCTGCCACCAAAGACTAGCAGGACCTTCCAGGTGGTATGTGGCATAAGTGACCTTGTCATCTTCAGCTACGCTCGCGGAACGCAGCTTATGGGTGATGCTACGGAGCCAGTCATCTGCATCGAGTGGCTCGATGGAATGATGAAAGGTAGGTGGGTGCAAGCGAATGAAATCATGAATGGTAGCAGACCCTTTGAACTGATGTGCGGTGTTCTCCTCGATACGTGCCAACAAACGGTTAGACTCACGCTTGTTCCTCTCCATCTCTAGCATGAACTCTGCCAGCGAAGGCTGGTCGGGAGGATTCTCATCCCTACCATCTCCATGGTTCCGGCTACGATTAAAAGAACTTGGTGACATCCTGCGAAACGAAACCCAGGGATGCAATCAACATTAACTATAGACTATAGAATGTAGGACAAGGAATTAATATCACTCGAACTCAGGAAAATTCCGGCAGCATAACGGCAGTAAAATGCTCAGAATGAGACATCATACTAAACATGGGGTGGTAACATACTTATCATCATCACTCAAGGTTCTGAGATAGTACTAAACAGACTACACCGGAAGTACTCGAAAACTGGGGTATGACTCTGATCAACCAATCCTATGGGACTACGGAGTAGTAACACGTGATCCTGATAGACGGAGGAGAAGCCTAGTTCCTTAACCCCGTCGGAAAGATAGGATGACTCAGATCAGAAGGCCATGAGGTAAAGGAGTAAAAAGAGCCTTACGTTCCTTCCCACAATCAATTCCCTTACATAACTAAAGAATTTCTAGACTCAACTTCGACCAGTATGGCTTGGTAAACCTACAGGCAGTCAGGCTCTGATACCAACACTGTCAGGACCCCGACTCAATGCCACATCGATCTAGCATGTAACACCTCATATCACCTTGCGGCCTCACGCACGGTATCCCCACGGGTGTCGCCTTACCTTTGCCCGGGACCGTTTGCGCATTTTGGCACACGTATATGATGGTGTTGCTAGCATCCATATGATAAAGAGCCCGGGCTGACATGGCTAGTCGTAAACCCAAAGTGGCACTAACTTACAGGGACAGGCATCCATGACCCAGCATCGAACGTGTCGGTCATCAGCGAGTGAATCCAGGCTGTAGCACTGGGCTAGCAGGACTCCGGTGAACCGGGCTGTAGCGGGCTAGCAGGACTCCGGTATTCATCGCGTGACATTTCCCCGAAGGGACAGACACAGGATCGAAGAAGGACACATGCCGGCCGGCCTAAGTGTTCCGGAGCAGTAGCAAGCTACCAGGGCTCAGTGGAAGCACTAGGAGACATTTCCCGGTAAGAGAGGCTACTAAGAATAAACAACTAGATAGTCAGATCCCACACATAGCAATACACATTACACGTACGCATAACATGCAAGTATGTGCTGTACAACATGGCATCACAGCATAACTCAACAACTCATATAGATAAAGGCTCAGAAGAGCCATCACAGTATTATTACAAACAGGGGTCACATGACCCAACAGTCAGAGCAATCAAGCAACAAGCGGAAGCATTACATGTCTGGGTACAGACATCTACAAATGAAAAAGGCTGAAGAGCCTGACTATCTACAACATCCGATCAAGATCGTAGCTGAGGTACTAGCTACTAGTCGAAGTCCACGAGAACACTAGTAAGACCGAAGTCTCCGCTGCAAAAACATAAATAAAGCAACATGAGTACAAAGGTACTCAGCAAGACTTACATCAGATCCTATCGTACATGCATTGGTATCAAGAGGGTAATGTGGGGTTTAGTTGCAGCAAGCCAGCTTTGACTCTGTGGCTATCCTATTCTACGACTACCAGAAACTCTGGAGGTGAAACAACGTACACGAGTCCACTAATCACCACACAATACACTACTATGGATTCGTCCCCGTCTCCCTACGAGAAGGCCATCCATAGCACTCACACTTGTCTTGAGCATTTTATAGTATCCACTTCAAGTTGTCTATGTACCCTGTAAGCATCCAAGAAGTCCATAACCGCGGACCCAGCTATTCGAATAGATCATGTTAACCCTGCAGGGGTGTACTTCTTCACACACGCTCTCGCCACTTACCGCCATGTACACGTCATGTATCTCGGCAACCTTCAAGCGGAAGCCTGGCGAGGGTGTCGGCCACGACCTGACTAACCACACAAGACTCTAGTCCAGGTTTATCGCCTATTCGGGTTCCATCCGCAAGGAGATCCGGCCGGGGTGTCGCTCACGGCCCCAAACGATGTGAGCAGGGTTCCCGAGCCCACCAACCGGGTGCCACTCGGTACACCAGGCCACGTGTGCCTAGTCTGTCCCAAGCCCACCCTGCCGGGTGCCACTTGGTAGAAAAATAGCACTACCTACAAACACCAGAAACTAGTTGCGACTCCTGGACAGAGATCAAGTTGGTTAATAAGTCGAGAGGGCTTGGAGCGCCCGGAGCCCAATGTGTGGTAGTATCGAGTCATTGGACAACATACACAGAACTCAGGGCTTAAGGACGGTTCCAGTGAGACAACCCACTATGTACTCCTACATGGCCTCTCACCGCTACCTTTACCAAATCGTGTTCACACACCTCACTCTCAGCATCAGAACGTATCGTGACACTCCAATTCATTCCCAATGAATCAGACCTGACACAACTCTAAGCAATAGCAGGCATAGCATGGTAGGAACACATCAGTGGCTTCAATCAACTCCTACACATGCTAGTGGGTTTCAACTATTTACTGTGGCAATGATAGGTCATGCAGAGGAATGGGTTCAACTACCGCAGCACAAAGTAGCAGATGAACCGTTGTTGTCCTAATGCAATAACTGAGAGCAGGAGCGAGAGAGTAGGGTTTTATCGAAATGAACAAGGGGGTTTGCTTGCCTGGTAAATCAACAAGGGAGGCACTGCTTCACAGACAGGTACTCTGGAACGTCTCCGGAGCAGGACCTATCGAGAAGGAACGGTGCCGGCAATCAAAACACAATCATATGCAACAATATGATGCATGAACATGGCATGTAGATGTGATGCTGTTTGAGCTAATGCATCTAGTAAACATTTGGTTTGAAGTCCTTTTGAACCAAAGGTTCAAATGCATTTCTAAATTAAGTCTCTTATATATGCCCTAATGTGTTTTC
>NC_041384.1:590971318-590989628 GCF_002162155.2 Triticum dicoccoides | reverse complement strand
GGAGCCAGAGGAGGGGATGAGCATGGGGGGGAGGAGGAATGAGAGGGCCTGGGGTGCGTGGCCGTCTCCGTGGCATTGGGAGGGAGTCCGGGGAAGCAGGAGGTGGCCAACAGGGGGGAGGTGGCGCGCGCGCGTGCCGGCGAGCGTCGGGCACACGCCCTCGTCCTTCTGTCCGAGGAGGGAGACGACAGAAAGCAGCGGGGGTGGGCTGGGCCGCCAGCTGGAGATGGGCCAGGTAAGTGGCCCAGGTAAGTCTCTCTCCCCTTTTCTGTTTTCTTTTCTAATTTTCTGACATTTGTTTGATTTAATAAATATATTAAATCATTTAATTTTATTATGCCAATTTTTGTAGGGGCTAATGGTATTATTCCAGAGCTCTTTTATAATTGGCATAATTTTTGGACCATATTTCATATATATAGAAATATATTTCCAACGCAAATATTTATCGAATTAATCCAAATGGCCAAAATAAATGTCCATGAGCTCCTAAAAATATTGTTTTGATTTTTATCTCTGTCCAATATTTTCAGAGGGCAACATGAGCATTTTCTTGGACCCTTTTGGAGAAATTTTTATTTGGGTCATTTTCAAAAAATGATTCTGAGGTTTCCACCAATCCTCATTTCAAATTTAAATGAAATTTAAATATGATGCACAAATAGCTAGCTAGTCTAAGTCATACCAGACTAGGGATGTGACACAAGTAGAATGTGATGAATGATATGTGATGTATGAGATTGATCATGTTCTTGTAATAGGATTCACGACTTGCATGTCGATGAGTATGAGAACCGGCAGGAGCCATAGGAGTTGTCTTTATTTATTGTATGACCTGCGTGTCATTGAACAACGCCATGTAATTACTTTACTTTATTGCTAACCGATAGCCATAGTAGTAGAAGTAATAGTTGGCGAGACAACTTCATGAAGACACGATGATGGAGATCATGATGATGGAGATCATGGTGTCATGCCGGTGACGATGATGATCATGGAGCCCCGAAGATGGAGATCAAAAGGAGCAAAATGATATTGGCCATATCATGTCACTATTTGATTGCATGTGATGTTTATCATGTTTATGCATCTTGTTTACTTAGGACGACGGTAGTAAATAAGATGATCCCTTACAAAATTTCAAGAAGTGTTCTCCCCTAACTGTGCACCGTTGCTACAGTTCGTCGCTTCTAAGCACCACGTGATGATCGGGTGTGATGGATTCTTACGTTCACATACAACGGGTGTAAGACAGTTTTACACAGCGAAAACACTTAGGGTTAACTTGACGAGCCTAGCATGTACAGACATGGCCTCGGAACACGGAGACCGAAAGGTCGAGCATGAGTCGTATAGTAGATACGATCAACATGAAGATGTTCACCGATGATGACTAGTCCGTCTCACGTGATGATCGGACACGGCCTAGTTGACTCGGATCATGTAATCACTTAGTTGACCAGAGGGATGTCTATCTGAGTGGGAGTTCATAAGATGAACTTAATTATCTTGAACATAGTCAAAAGACATTTTGCAAATTATGTCGTAAGCTCACGCTTTAGTTCCACTGTTTAGATATGTTCCTAGAGAAAATATAGTTGAAAGTTGATAGTAGCGATTATGCGGACAGTAGAAAGCTTATGTCCTTAATGCACTGCTCAGTGTGCTGAACCCCAAACGTCGTTTGTGGATGTTGCGAACATCGGACATACACGTTTTGATAACTACGTGATAGTTCAGTTAAATGGTTTAGAGTAGAGGCACCAAAGACGTTTTTCGAAACATCGCGGAACATATGAGATGTTTCGAGGGCTGAAATTAGGATTTCAGGCTCGTGCCCACGTCAAGAGGTATAAGACCTCCGATGATTTTCTTAGCCTGCAAACTAAAGGAGAAAAGCTCAATCGTTGAGCTTGTGCTCAGATTGTCTGAGTGCAACAATCACTTGAATCGAGTGGGAGTTGATCTTCCAATAAGATGGTGATGTTTCTCCAAAGTCATTGCCACCAAGCTGCTAGAGCTTCGTGATGAACTATAACATATCAAGGATAGATATGATGATCCTTGAGGTATTCACAATGTTTGACACCATGAAAGTAGGAATCAAGAAGGAGCATCAATTGTTGATGGTTGGTGAAACCACTAGTTTCAAGAAGGGCAAGGGCAAGAAGGGATACTTCATGAAACGGCAAATCAGCTGCTGCTCCAGTGAAGAAACCCAAGGTTGAACCCAAACCCGAGACTAAGTGCTTCTGTGATAAGGGGAATAGTCACTAGAGCGGAATTACCCTAGATACTTGGTAGATGAGAAGGCTGGCAAGGTCGATAGAAGTATATTGGATATACATTATGTTAATGTGTACTTTACTAGTACTCCTAGTAGCACCAGGGTATAAGATACCGGTTCGGTTACTAAGTGTTAGTAACCCGAAATAAAAGCTACCGAATAAACGGAGACTAGCTAAAGGAGAGCTAACGATATGTGTTGGAAGTGTTTCCAAGTTTGATGTGATCAAACATCGCACGCTCCTTCTACCATCAAGATTAGTATTAAACCTGAATGATTGTCATTTGGTGTTTGCGTTGAGCATAGACATGATTGGATTATGTCTATCGCAATACGGTTATTCATTTAAGGAGAATAATGGTTACTCTATTTATTTGAATAATACCTTCAATGGTCTTGCACCTAAAGGAATGGTTTATTGAATCTCGATCGTAGTGATACACATTTTCATGCCAAAAGATATAAGATAGTAATGATAGTACCACTTGCTTGTGGCACTGCCATGTAAGTCATATTGGTATAAAACACATGAAGAAGCTCCATGTTGATGGATCTTTGGACTCACTCGTTTTTGAAAAGTTTGAGACATGCGAACCATGTCTATTGGTGTATACGCATGAAGAAACTCCATGCAGATGGATCGTTTGGACTCACTTGATTTTGGATCACTTGAGATATGCAAATCATACCACATAGGCAAGATGACTGAAAAGCCTCGGTTTTAGTAAAATGGAACAAGATAGCAACTTGTTGGAAGCAACACATTTTGATGTGTGCAGTCCAATGAGTGCTGAGGCATGCAGTGAATATCGTTATGTTCTTACTTCACAGATGATTCGAGTAGATGTTGAGAATATTTACTTGATGAAACACAAGTCTGAATTATTGAATGGTTCAAGTAATTTCAGAGTGAAGTAGAAGATCATTGTGACAAGAGGATAAAATGTCTATGATATGATCATAGAGATGAATATCTGAGTTACGAGTTTTGGCACACAATTAAGACATTATGGAAATTGTTTCGCAATTAATACCGCCTGGAACACCATAGTGTGATGGTATGTCCGAACATCATAGTTGCACCCTATTGGATATGGTGCGTACCATGATGTCTCTTATCGAATTACCACTATTGTTCATGGGTTAGGCATTAGAGACAACCACATTCACTTTAAATAGGGCACCACGTAATTCCGTTGAGACGACACCGTTTGATTATGGTTTGGAGAAACCTAAGTTGTCGTTTCTTAAAAGTTTGGGGCTGCGACGCTTATGTGAAAAAGTTTCAGGTTGATAAGCTCGAACCCAAAGCGGATAAAATGCATCTTCATAGGACACCCAAAACAATTGGGTATACCTCCTAATTCAGACCCGAAAGCAACATGATTGTTTCTTAAATCAGGTCCTTTCTCGAAGAAAGGTTTGTCTCGAAAAATTGAGTGGGAGGATGGTGGAGACTTGATATGGTTATTGAACCATCACTTCAACCAGTGTGTATCAGGGCACAGGAAGTTGTTCATGTGGCACCTACACCAATTGAAGTAGAAGCTTATGATAGTGATCATGAAGTTTCGGATCAAGTCACTGCCGTACCTCGTAGGGTGACAAGGATACGTACTACTTCAGAGTGGTACAGTAATCCTGTCTTGAAGGTCATGTTGCTAGACAACAATGAACCTACGAGCTATGGAGAAGCGATGGTGGGCCCAAATTCCAACAAATGGTTAAGAAACCATGAAATCCGAGATAGGATCCATGTATCAGAACAAAGCATGGACTTTGGTGGACTTGCCCGATGATCGGCAAGACATTGAGATAAATGGATCTTTAAGAAGAAGACGGACGTGGACGGTAATGTCACCGTCTATGAAGCTCGACTTGTGGCAAGGAGTTTTTCACAAGTTCAAGGAGTTGACTACGATGAGATTTTCTCATCCTAGCGATGCTTAAAGTCCATCGGAATCACGTTAGCACAAGCTGCATTTATGAAATCTGGCAGATGGATGTCAAAACGAGTTTCCTTACCATTCGTAAGGAAAGGTTGTATGCGATACAATCAGAAAGGTTTTGTCGATCCTAAGGATGCTAAAAGGTATGCTAGCTCCAGCGATCCTTCCATGGACTGGAATAAGCATCTCGGAGTTGGAATGTGCGCTTTGATAAGATGATCAAAGATTTTGGGTTTATACAAAGTTTATGAGAAACTTGTATTTCCAAAGAAGTGAGTGGGAGCACTATAGAATTTCTGATGAGTATATGTTGTTGACATATATTGATGATCAGAAATGACGTAGGATTTCTGGAAAGCATATAGGGTTATTTGAAAAGTGTTTTTCAATGGAAAACCTGGATTAAGCTACTTGAGCATTGAGCATCAAGATCTATAAGGATAGATCAAAACACTTAATGGTACTTTCAAATGAGCACATACCTTGACATGATCTTGAAGGTGTTCAAGATGGACCAGTCAAAGAAGGAGTTCTTGCCTGAATTGTAAGGTACGAAGTTAAGACTTAAAAGCTCGACCACGGCAGAATAGAGAGAAAGGACGAAGGTCGTCCCCTATGCTTAAGACGTAGGCTCTTCAGTATGCTATGCTGTGTACCGCACCTGAAGTGTGCCTTGCCATGAGTCAGTCAAGGGGTACAAGAGTGATCCATGAATGGATCACAGGACAGCGGTCAAAGTTATCCTTAGTAACTAGTGGACTAAGGAATTTTCCCGATTATGGAGGTGGTAAAAGAGTTCGTCGTAAAGGGTTACGTCGATGCAAGCTTAACACCTATCCGGATAGCTCTGAGTAGAGATACCGGATACGTATAATGGAGCAACAATTTAGAATAGCTCCAAGTAGAACAGTTATTTGGAATAGCTCCAAATAGAGCGTGGTAGCTGCATCTAGGAGATGACATAGAGATTTGTAAAGCACATACGGATCTGATTATTGCAGACCCGTTGACTAAAACCTCTCTCAC
Source organism: Triticum dicoccoides (assembly GCF_002162155.2). NCBI lineage: Eukaryota > Viridiplantae > Streptophyta > Magnoliopsida > Poales > Poaceae > Triticum > Triticum dicoccoides. Next base: position 590,984,366 of record NC_041384.1, on the reverse strand, counting down.
AAGCAAAACATGATCAAACCCCAGAACTCATTGAGTCTTAATCACATGATGATGTGAACTAGTTTAATGACACTAGTAAACTCTTTGGATGTTGATCACATGGCGATGTGACCTGTCAGTGTTAATCACATGGCGATGTGAACTAGATTATTGACTCTAGTGCAAGTGGGAGACTGTTGGAAATATGCCCTAGAGGCAATAATAAAAGTATTATTATATTTCCTTGTTCATGATAATTGTCTTTTATTCATGCTATAACTGTATTATCCGGAAATCGTAATACACGTGTGAATACATAGACCACAATATGTCCCTAGTGAGCCTCTAGTTGACTAGCTCGTTGTGATCAACAGATAGTCATGGTTTCCTGGCTATGGACATTGGATGTCGTTGATAACGGGATCACATCATTAGGAGAATGATGTGATGGACAAGACCCAATCCTAAGCATAGCACAAAGATCGTGTAGTTCGTTGCTAAAGCTTTTCTAATGTCAAGTATCTTTTCCTTAGACCATGAGATTGTGCAACTCCCGGATACCGTAGGAATGCTTTGGGTGTACCAAACGTCACAATGTAACTGGGTGGCTATAAAGGTGCATTACAGGTATCTCCGAAAGTGTCTGTTGGGTTGGCACGAATCGAGACTGGGATTTGTCACTCCGTGTAAACGGAGAGGTATCTCTGGGCCCACTCGATAGGACATCATCATAATGTGCACAATGTGACCAAGGGGTTGATCACGGGATGATGTGTTACGGAACGAGTAAAGAGACTTGCCGGTAACGAGATTGAACAAGGTATCGGTATACCAACGATTGAATCTCGGGCAAGTACAATACCGCTAGACAAAGGGAAATGCATACGGGATTGATCAAGTCCTTGACATCGTGGTTCATCCGATGAGATCATCGTGGAACATGTGGGAGCCAACATGGGTATCCAGATCCCGCTGTTGGTTATTGACCGGAGAACGTCTCGGTCATGTCTGCATGTCTCCCGAACCCGTAGGGTCTACACACTTAAGGTTCAATGACGCTAGGGTTATAAAAGAAGTTTGTATGTGGTTACCGAATGTTCTTCGGAGTCCCGGATGAGATCCCGGACATCACGAGGAGTTCCGGAATGGTCCGGAGGTAAAGATTTATATATGGGAAGTCCTGTTTTGGTCACCGGAAAAGTTTCGGGTTTTATCGGTAACGTACCGGGACCACCGGGAGGGTCCCGGGGGTCCACCAAGTGGGGCCACCTGCCCTAGAAGGCTGCGTGGGCCAAGTGTGGGAGGGGACCAGCCCCTAGGTGGGCTGGTGCGCCCCCCACAAGGGGTCCAAGGCGCAAGGGAGAGTGGGAGGGGGCAAACCCTAGTCCAGATGGGCCTTAAGGCCCACCTAGTGGGCGCCTCCCCTCTCTCCCCCTCTTGGCCGCCTCCCCAAGTCCCATCTAGGGCTGGCCGCACCCCTTGGGGTGGGAAACCCTAAAGGGGGCGCTGCCCCCTTCTCCCCTATATAAATAGAGGCCTGGGGCTGCCCATAACAGATGAGAACTTCTCCTCTTGGCGCAGCCCTACCTCTCTCCCTTCTCCTCATATCTCGCGGTGCTTGGCGAAGCCCTGCTGGACTACCACGCTCCTCCACCACCACCACGCCGTTCTGCTGCTGGATGGAGTCTTCCTCAACCTCTCCCTCTCTCCTTGCTGGATCAAGGCGTGGGAGACGTCACCGGGCTGTACGTGTGTTGAACGCGGAGGTGCCGTCCGTTCGGCACTAGGATCTCCGATGATTTGAATCACGACGAGTACGACTCCTTCAACCCCGTTCTCTTGAACACTTTCGCTTAGCGATCTACAAGGGTATGTAGATGCACTCTCCTTCCCCTCGTTGCTGGTTTCTCCATAGATAGATCTTGGTGACACGTAGGAAAATTTTGAATTTCTGCTACGTTCCCCAACAGCGCATACTTCAGATGATGTGGACCAAGCTCGATAGTGCACTTGGCAACCGGGTATGTAGCCTCTCTGTTCTGGATGATATATTCCAGAGGTGCTAAACTGACCACAATGATAAGGTGCTCCTGGAAATAGCGCTTCAATTTGTGACTGGCCATGAAAACACTAAAAACCATTTCCTGTCAATGTGGATACTGCTGTTTTGACTCGGTCAGGACTTCACTGACATAGTAAACTGGCCTTTTAAATGGATATTCCTTCCCCTCTTCCTTGTGTTCCACGACGACTGGCACACTTACTATTGTATTATTGGCAGCAATGTATAGGAGCATCAGATCTTTGTCATGGGGAGCAACAAGGATAGGTGGTTCTGACAATTTCTTCTTAAGGAGCTCAAAAGATTTATCTGTTGTATCTCCCCAAACGAAATTGTTTGTTTTCTTGAGCAGGTGGAGCAAAGGAATCGCCCTCACCCCAAGTCGACTCATAAACCGACTCGAAGCCACCACACAGTCCGTCAACTTTGGACGACATTGATGTTCGCCAGCTTCGCAAGCGATGTGATGGCTTTTATTTTGTCTGGGTTGGCTTCAATACCTCGCTCTGACACCAGAAAGCCCAGTAGTTTACCTGCAGGAACACCGAACACACATTTTGCCAGGTTAAGCTTCATCCGGTAAACTCGAAGATTGTCTAACGTCTCCTTTAGATCATCAAGAATGGTTTCTTTCTTCTAAGACTTGACCATGATATCATCAACGTAAGTGTGAACATTGCGTCCAATCTAGTTGCAAAAACAATTATGCACACAATGCTGATAAGTGGCTCCGGCACTCTTTAGTCCAAATGGCATGGGCGTATAACAGAAAGCTCCAAATGGTGTGATAAAGGTAGTCTTCTCCTGGTCTTTTTCTACCATCTTAATCCGATGATATCCAGAGTAAGCATCTAGGAAACAGAAACACTCACAGCCAGCGGTAGAGTTAATAATCTGATCAATGCGAGGAAGAGCAAACGGATCCTTGGGACAAGCCTTGTTCAAGTATGTGTAATCAACACACATTCGCCAAGTACCGTTTTCTTCGGAACAAGCACTAGGCTAGCCAACCACTCGGGGTGGAAAACATCAACAATGAACCCGACAGCTAGGAGCCGAGCCACCTCTGCACCAATAGCTTTGCGTCTCTCCTCGTTAAAACGATGAAGGTATTGCCGGACACGCTTCATCTTTGGATCAACACTTACGCAGTGCTCAGTAATTTCTCTTTGTACACCAGTCATTTCATAGGTTTCCATGCAAAAATGTCCCGATTCTCACGGATGAACTCGATGAGAACGCTTTCCTATTTGGGATCCATATTTTCCCTAATAGTGAACTGCTGAGATGAATCACCAAGGGTGAGTTCGACATGCTTTGTATCGTCAACTAAATTGAACTTGAGCACGAGGTCAGACTCGGTAGTCAGCTTATTCAGCGAAGTCACGTCAGCCAAGTAAACATTGTCATTGTGAAACTGATCAACTCTTCAGCTGCACAGGCTAACTCAGCATAAGCAACGTCTCCTTCTTCACACTCAAGCGCAATTTTTCCTGTCACCATTGACCATGATAGTACCCTCAAGTCCTGGCATATTTAGTTCAGATACACATAGCAAGGACGTGCCATGAAGTGTGCGTAAGCCGGCCGTCTGAACAGGGCCTGGTAAGGATTTTTAATCTTGACCACCTCAAACTTCAGATATTCAATCATGTAGTTGAACTCAGTTCCAAATGCGACCACCAAAGAAATTTTCCCAACAGGATATGCCGACTTGCCAGGAACTATCCCGTGAAACACCATAGACGACGGTTGAGTTGTTTTTCTAACAAATTCATCCGAACTAGATTGATTTATCTTGCAATTGGTGAGGTGCTTTGTGATGGGTTCAATCTTGCGATGGTCTATATCCCAGTGACAGAAAGGGATCAGGCTCTTATTTGTATTGTCGCCATTAATATATTGCTACAATTTATTTACCTTTATTTTATTTTGTGTTTTTATTTATATACCTAACACTACGAGATTTGATCCTTGCAATTAATTGCCAAGGGATTGACAACCCCTTGTTTTGCGTCGGGTGCAAGTATTTGTTATTTTGTGTGTAGCTGCTATTCACAAGGTATTGTGTGGTTCTCCTACTGGATTGATAAACTTGGTTCTTAACTAAGGGGAATACTTATCTCTATTGTACTGCATCATCCTCTCCTCTTCGAGGAAACCCCAATGCAGCTACTCCCACCGTCCATGAGTACCTCGATGAGCTTATATCTGTTGACTTGAGGTGCACCCACTAAGGTAAGGCAACCCGGATTATCAACTCGGGGAGGGTGGTCCGCCTGACTCCAAGTCACAGGTTGCTCTAACCAATTCAAGTATTCCGGAACCACCGGCTAAACCATGTTGACCGCCTGTTTCTGAAGTCTTCGGTCACACTTGCAAGTACTGGTCATGAAGACATGATACTGCCTGTTGTTCAACTGCTTGGGATTGCTCTGAAACCCAGACAGATTTCCCTGGTTTTGGTTTCCTTATGCAGCGCGATGGTTGTTTACTCGATTATTGCCATTACCTTGAAATCTGATGTTCTGGCCGCCTGATCCTTGGAACCTGGCACCTGGGAAGTGCTCCTTAGAGCCAGCTCTGTGTAAGCCGGCCCTAGAGCTGCCAGCTCCAGGATGTCCTTGGTGTCCACCATGGCCTCCACCACCGTGTGGGTTCTGAAAGGCTTTTTTTTCAAATTCCTGCATGATGAAGCAGTTTTCCCAAGAGTGAGTGGTCGGCTTCCCGTCGTAACTATGTTTTGGACAAGGACCTTTCAGGGATTCCTCATAGTTATGAGGGCGATTGCACGAGTAAGGCTTGCTAGAGTTGCCAGAGTTATGAGGATCTGATGTAAGTCTTGCTGAGTACCTTTGTACTCACGTTTGCTTTATTTATATTTTGCAGAGGAGACCTCGGTCTCACTAGTTGTTCCTCGTGGACTTTGACAAGTAGCTTGTTACCTCAGCTATGATCTTGTACCCTTGGGAGGGTCTTGTAGATAGTCAGGCTTCTTAGCCTTTTTCATTTTTAGTTGTCTGTACTCAGACATGTTATGCTTCCGTTGCTTGTATGCTCTGAATGATGGGTCATGCGCCCCCTGTTTGTAATATAATGCTATGTTGGCTCTTCTGGGCCTTTATCATATGAGTTGTTCAGTTATGTTGTGATGCCATGTTGTACAACACATACTTGCATGTTATGCGTACGTGTAATGTGTATTGCTATGTGTGGGATCCGACACCTAGTTGTTTATTCTTGGTAGCCTTCCTTATGGGGAAATGTCTCCTAGTGCTTCCACTGAGCCATGGTAGCTTACTACTGCTCCGGAACACTTAGGCTAGCCGGCATGTGTCCTTCTTCGTTCCTGTGTCTGTCCCTATGGGGAAATGTCACGCGGTGTCTACCGGAGTCCTGTTAGCTTGCTACAGCCCGGATTCACTCGCGGATGACTGACACGTTCGTTGCTGGGTCATGTATGCTTGTCCCTGTAAGTTAGTGCCACTTTGGATTCATGACTAGTCATGTCGGCCCGAGTTCTCTGTCATATGGATGCTAGCGACACTATCATATACGTGAGCCAAAAGGCGTAAACGGTCCTGGGCCAGGTAAGGTGGCACCCGTGGGAATATCGTGTGTGAGGCCGCAAAGTGATATGATGTGTTACATGCTAGATCGGTGTAACTTAGGATCGGGGTCCCGACAGCTTTGAGTGGACAATCTCTGCAATCCTGTGAGACCAATGGTGTTGTGGTTTTATCACGGCAGATGTGCTCGAAAAAAGACTAAGTCTGGGAGCCATCGCAACTAGGAGGTCGCTTGAGAGGGGTTGATCAGGAATGAAGGACACAAGTTTACCCAGGTTCGGCCCCTCAAGGTTGAGGTAACAACCTACGTCTTGCTTTGGTTGTATTGCTTGAGATCTTGATTACAAGGGTGCGGATTTGTTAACCTAGCTCTCGATTGGTCGTAACTTAGTCTTCTTGCCTCAGGGGCTCTCATTTATATACAGGTTGAGTCCCTGAGGTCACAACAGAATCTGGGTCGTACTACAACCTGTGCCCTATTGTACTTATGCTTCAAGTAAAGTCTTCATCATTGGGCCTTGTTAAGCCGACCCACTAATCTGTGCGGTAAGCCGTCCCTCACCTTACTCTTTTGGGCCTTCACCAGCAAACCGCTAGGATGAAGTGACCCACGAGCCGGTATGCTCTGGGCCAGGTCAGGTCTCCTACCGGGTTAAGATGTCACAGAAATATCCCCAACATTAGCCCCTAATTCAGCTTGGATTTATCCATGCTAAATTGTATCTTATTAAGCCGGGGAAACTGCTATTGTCATTTCCATTTCTTCTCCCCATATATTGCCAGGTTGATCATCCTTAGCCGCCTTGTGAAGGTTCTCCACACTTGGCATTTTTAACAAGCTTCAACACCATGATGTCACTTGGTCATTTTCCTGTAGTCAACAGATGATGTCATGGCGAATCTTTGAATGGATACGTATCATCCTGCCAGGTGCAAAAATCAAGGAGCCTTTTGTACCAACATTCAATGCACCTCCTGGGACTTCGCGCATGCCACTTTGGGTTTCACATCCCCTTATAAATATGTGGCAAGCTTCTCTGGTCTTCCTTTACTCTTCTCCTTTTGCCCTCGTCTTCCTCCTCTCGCCACTGATGCCCACGTTGCCTCAAGTTCGTCGCCCCCGTTCGGTCATCGCCTGCATCGGCAAGGAGAGCACACTAGAGCTTTTGTTGGAGGATCCGCAGCTGTGCCGCCAACTTCAGTCCTTCACAGATCTGTAAGTCCTCTTTTATCTCCGTGATGCCAATACTGTTCACATCATTCATCATAGTTCTTGACAACTCACGACCATTAATCCTCCAGATCTATGTTTAGCTCGAATGTCGTATCGAGGAATCCTCATCTTTCATTTTGATGTACTTTTGCTGGCATAGATTCCTCTATTTTAATATTAGGCAGATATCACTGACTCCTTTGTTTCACTGAGCCCGCTATAGCTAGGTCTTTTTTATTTTCTTGTATCAGCAATTTCTATATTCGTTTTGATAACCAAATCCTGTAATTCCTGTTTATGACCCACATTGCCTCATAAAATTCGCTATCTCTTTTACCATACTTGTGAACTTTGTCAACGCCTCATGTTGGCTCATCATTAGCCAGCTCAAAGCCTATTATGAACTGGCCGAGGATCATGGATTACCAGGTGCTAGATCAACCTGTAGTCGGCTTGTAGTCAAATGTAAACTACCAACTGATCTTTATAGGTTGCCATGTCCCAGCTTAATCCCCAGTAGTTACTTTATCTGTTGTCGTGATCTCGGACATCTTCATGACTTACCAGCTTATATCCATCCTTTTTCCTTATTGTAATTTCAGGCCTTTGGGAAGCAAAATGCCTCCTAGAACCAACAAGACGGTCAACTAGACAAAGTCTACATCGAGCTAAAGCTGCAATCTTTGGTGAAGTCAGGTCTTTTGCCACCTTAGACCGAAATCCAATAGCGTGTGCCTGAAGAAGAGATTTCCCCCAACTAGAATAGGGTGAGGTCATTGTCTTCACTGGTCACTTGGAGTGAGGATTTTTCCCTCCCGGCTTAAGGTTCTTCTAGGATGTGCTTCATCACTTAAATATTAGGCCCCAAGATCTGCCTCCTAATTCCATCTTGAACCTGAGTTAATTCCAAGTTTTCTGCTAAGTTTACTTGCAAGTCGAGTCGTCCGCCAACTTTTTCCAGGAGTTCTTCTACCTCAACCATCAAACAAAGCACAAGGATGGCCCAGCTTAGTACTTAGGGGTGTTACAATCCAGAATAGGCAAAATACTGCCTTCCCATCAATTAAATCGGCTAGCCATCCTAAATAGTGGCACAAGACATGGTTCTATTGCAAGGATACTTCACCTGCTACTAAGAATCGTTTGTCGGGTTATAGACATGACCAGCTTGATGCTTCAGCCGCTTTTCCTGGCTTTGCCTCCTTCTGAAAGTGTGACACCCCAAAATTTTGGCCTTGTTTTATTAAATTAATTTTTTTGCCAGGAATTAAAACTTTTATTTTCTGGGCTCCCTTTTGATTTTTGAACCATTTTCTCCCTTGTTATTATGGAGTTTTTCCCCAAAGTGAAAACATTTCAAATATGTTATTGGACTTGTTTAACCTCTCAAGAAAAACTTTTCTTTTATCAGTATAACTAATTACCTAATTAATTTGCTTGATCTTTATTTTCTTGAAAAAATGGTTTTTCAAGGTTATATGGCCATAATTGAACTACAACCATTTGATAAATTCACCTAAAATTCCAACCAAAATTTGGAGATGTCATGTGATGTTTTTAAATCACTTTTATATAAAAATATCTTTTATTCATGTAATATTTTGAGCTCTACACTCAATTTTTCTTCTCTGGTCCAGAGTGCAATTTTGCATTACAACCCTTTTAAATATTTCTTTCTGGCCTCCACCAAAATTATGGGATGTTGGTAGTAGCATATGATTCAACATTATGCAAAAACCTAGTGCTGTTCTTTGAAAAATTTGAGTGAATCAACCTCTTTTCCATTCTGGTCCAGCCTTGTGATTTCTACTGCAACCCTATTTATTTTTGCTCCAGTAACGTTGTGCCTTCTCCTACTTGTAGACAGCCCTACCAAACCCCTAAGTCCAGGAGCATGCACCCATTGGCAAATTTTTGGTCCATGAAATAATGCCATTTATCTCCTGTCCAGAATTGTAGTTTTGCAAAACTTGCACTAACAAGTTTCTGCTTTTGGCAAACTAACTTCATCACCTCCTTATGCATCTAAGGAGACCCTGATCTGGAGAATTTGGCCACTCCAAGGAAAGCCTAGGTGCCTGTGGCATTTTATCAAACACCCTGTGTGCATAGCCAGATTTGGCATGGATTCAAGTTTACACTGTGAACTTGCACCTCTGATCAAAATAACCTGTCCACTAAACCTCTAGATGACTTTAACCTAGGTCTGTTAAAAGCCAACCTCACCCAAGACCTCTAGCATGCAATGGCATTCCGTCGAGCATGTTCCGTGCGTGCTCTGGGCGCGAGCAGAGCACGCGTTTTGCACGTGCCGCGCCCGAGCCGACGCGTCGCGCCCCTGGCCTTGCCACCACTGCAGAGCCACGCCACTCGCTCCCCTCTCACCGCAACACGCCAAGCAGTCCCTCGCCACGTCCCCGACAGGCCAGGAGCTAGCCGCCACGGCCGCCGACAGCCCCTGCTCCGTTCAGCGCCGCCCAAGCCTCTCCCGCTCGCCACCTGGCCCCTGGAACAGCGCGAGCTCATCCACGAGTGTGTTCACTAGCGCTCGTCGCCGCCACGACGCCCTAGCTACAGAATGGCGGTCGCCGGCGACCTTATCCGCGGCCACCGTCGGCCGCACGCAGGAAGTCCCAAGCCATCTCCCTAGGACCCCCATTGGCAGCCAATCGACCCGGGGAGGGCTCCTTCCCCATCTCCGACAACCGCAGCCGCCGCCTCTGCCCTGGCCATTCCGGCACCACCAGGGCCTCCCCCTCTCTGTTCTCTTCGCCAGGAACCTCCTCATCCTCTCGTGAACCCACCCCCCTACTCGATTTTGATCAGGAACCACCGTAGCCCCAAACACACCTTGCTCCCGAAGCTCCCTCCGCCGCGAAGCTCGTCGCCGGCAACTCCGTCCACGTCGGCGACCATGGCGGGTACCCCCGAGTTCTTCTCGATCTCCTGAGCACATCCATGCACTCAGATCAGCGAGGGACGCCGCCATTCGCCGGCGAGCCTCGCCAGAGCTCCGCCCCTGTTCGGTCAGGGGGAGACGACGCACGCGTGGACCAGTCAAACCTGACCAGCGGGCCAGGCGGGCCCACTGTCGGTGACTCACACGCCAGCCACGCTGGATAAGTGGAGGCATAAAAGGCGCAAATACGTCTTCTCTGTCCGAAAGCGTAATCTCTTTTGAAACGTTTTCTTTTTCCTGATTTTATTAAAAACAGATTTTGACCACAACTTTGACTGCCTATAACTTTTTAAATATAACTCCAAATGAATTGATTCTTTTTCCTACATCTCTCAAATTCTGTCTAGTTTATTTTAAGATTTATTTGAAAATTTTCCAAACAACTTTTTTGTGCTGTTTTGTATTTGTGTGTTAATTCAAATTTATTTAAAATAGGACTTTGGAGAGAGAGAAGAGAACTTTCAAAAGTTTTGGAGTGCACCCTGCCTTTCCACACATTGAAGGCAAGCATTCTGAACCATGGAATAATATTTTTGGTGTGTTAGTTGACACGTTTATAACACCACCTTATATCGGAGAACTTGTTATTTCATGTGATATGATCATTTGCATGAATGCATATTAGTGATTTTCCTTGCTGTTGGAAATGAATATACTTGTGATGGTAATCATCCTCATGTGCCTTGCATGCATGCCGGAAAGAAATCCGGGAAAGCCTCTGCCTTGGGTAGGCGTGAGCTTATCGCCGGTCTCCGTCGGGACGGTTATGTCCGGTATGGCATGGTAAGGTATATTGAGTGGCGATTTTGTTGGTTGAAATATATTTGTTATACATGTCATGCAGGGAATTTATAAACCTCCTGAGTCGACAGTAGATCGAGTCTTGTTCCAGTAACCCCCATACTTGTTTTGTACTACCACTTGCCCCTGCCGCAGGTAGGGTACGGTTCAGTAAGTCATCAACCCCTTTCAAGCACACACCGTACAGAGAGGCCATGGTGGAAGATACCGGTTGTAGCCGGTAGGCAGGCCACCTGGTCCGGGGGCATGGGTGTTTCCGGTTGGGACCGAGAGGGGAGGCCACCCCTTAGAGCGCGCGATATAAATTTGATCCCATGCTACGCGAGGTTGTAGCCTCCCCACTTAGAGTTTTGCTTAACAAGTGTCGTGGGTGATTCCAGACACCGATGAGTTAAGCTGGTGTGTGCAAGTTAGGCGTGTTTTCAACTAAAAGGCCGTAGACGGAATTAGTCCCGATGGACTAAAGGAATCCGTTACTCGTGGGTAAAGAGTACACCCTCTGCAGAGATTAAACCTATTCGAATAGCCGTGTCCATGGTTAAGGATTACAGTCTGGGATGGGTGAAGTGTCGGTCTTAGTGTCGGTCTTCGGAGGAGATATTGTTAAACCAAACTTGGATACCGACTGGTTACTTGTGAGGACCATGATTATTATTTTTTGATGGACTAACCCGTTGCATTATTTATATATCGAGTATCCCTGGGATGGTTCTACCTCCTGGATATTCCTTGTGATTATTTATTTTATAAGCCCTTTATGTGGTGTCGCTGAGACGCCCGACTGTGGCATTTCTTTTAAAGCCCTTTATGTGGTGTCGCTCAGACGTCCCACTGTGGCATTTCTTTTAAAGCCCTTTATGTGGTGTCGCTCAGACGCCCGACTGTGGCATTTCTTTTAAAGCCCTTTATGTGGTGTCGCTCAGACGCCCGACTGTGGCATTTCTTTTAAAAGCCCTTTATGTGGTGTCGCTCAGACGCCCGATTGCGGCATTTTATTCCCACTTTTTACTGCTTATTCATGTTGCATGAAAATAACCTGCTTGCATGCATAAAAGATGTTTTATTTATGACTGACGATGTGATCATGGAATTTTTCAGTGCATGATTATCAATTATATTATACCTGTGTTCTTAATGTTTGCGAGTACATTCAAAGTACTCACTGGCTTGTCCCTGGCTATTGTCTTGGCCAGATTGCTTGCTTGGAGAGGAGCGTGGCGATGACAGCCTCGGGACCTATGCAACGGTGATAGCAGCCTCGCGAAGATAGGAGTTAACCTGGTCAGCTGTTCCTGTGGGAAATGGAGTCCCATAGACACTGATGACCCACAAACCGCTTCCACCATCGACCACTAGAAACCAATTGTTGTAGTCACAGGCCCGAATGGTCTTGTACTGCATATTTTGTATTTTTGCTTGGGATTTCTGTATCAAGTTAGTGCCTCATCAGCTAACAGTAATCCTGGGGCCGGTGAGCACGACGGCCATTTTCTGGAAATCAACGTCTGGAAAATCCGGTCGTGACAGAAAGGGAACAATTCAAACCTCTGTATTCAAGGATTAATGCTCTGACGGCTCATGGCCTTATCGGGGTTGATCTAACTCGGTGTTGGATGAACTAGAGGGTCTAACCTCTCAGCTTGAGGAGCCAGCTTATGCATACCTACCAGCCATCCTGACGACCCCTTTGCTTCAGCTGGTTTAACTTAACAAGTGGTGAATTATTATCGTCCGCTAATAAGCTGCTTGGTGAGACCCGGGATACTATTTCAACTGCGGGACTCTCCCCTTTTGGCACCGATAACCTGACACCTCAAGTGAGTCATGTTTCTTTATTTGTTTCTACTTAATCTGTTGTGATTGCCATTTTACTTACAGTCTAGCTTGTTATGTGCATAGGAGGACTCCCCATGGTGGAACACGAAATAAGTCCCTATTCCTCCAAACGCTACCGAAAAGACACATCTGTGACATTTTGGGCCAAACAAATTTTTTTCTGTCATGCTTACGACACTTCTATGACGATAATTGTGACAAAACCATCATAGATGTGGTGGGCTCCTACTTCTATGACAAAAAATCATGACAGAAAATGGGCTTTTTGTCCTAGGTGGGCCGGAGACGCAGCTGCATGACATTCTTTGGGCCGTCCATGACGGAAAAAATCATGATAGAAGCGAGGGCGAGGAAAATATCGAGGAGTTCCCGGTGACGATGGGTGGTCGGGGGCCGAGCGATGCGCGTTTCTCTCATACACGTACACACGTGGGTGCGAAGCGTTGGGCTCTAACTGAACCCGAGTGAGGCGTTCGCCTACTGAACCCGAGCGATTGCATTGCAAGCTACGCGTTACTGAACCCGAGTGATCGATCGATGGCTGTTAACTGAACCCGATCGAGCGATTCCTTCACTACTACTACTAACTGAAGCCGGTCGATGCTGCCTCTGGATGAACAGTGAGCGTT
>NC_041384.1:590958333-590971142 GCF_002162155.2 Triticum dicoccoides | reverse complement strand
ATGAACAGTTCCTGGTGGGGGGTTGGATGAATAGGACCCCGTGGTAGTAGAGGTTGTTGCCGCTGGATGAACAGGACCCCGATCGAGCCGGTTGGGGGTGGATGAACAGGACCCCATGGAGAGCTGGATGAACATGACCCCGTGGAGGGCTGGTTGAATAGTAGCTGGTGGAGAGCTGGATGAACAGTATCCCATGGAGGGGTGGTTGAACAGGACCCCGTGGAGAGGGATGATTGAACAGTAGCCAGTGGAGGAGCGGTGGAGGCTGGATGAGCAGGAGCCCGTGGATGAACAGTCGTAGGTGAAGGCTGGAGGAGGTAGACGGTGGATGAACAGTAGCCCGTGGAGGCTGTCGATGTTAGAGATGAACAATATCCCGTGGAGTCCTGTTTTGCCGTATGCCACACCCCTCCCGATGAACAGGACCCCCGTTTCGACCATAGCGCTCCAACACAGGTCCATCTCCTCCATTTTGCGGTACGCCACACCCCTCCTGATCAATAGGACCCCGTTTCGACCGTAGGAGGTCCAAGAGAAGTCTGTTTCTTCCGTTTTGCGGTACGCCAGACCCCTCCCGATGAACAGGATCCGTTTCGATCGTGGCTGGTCGAACACAAGGCCGTTTCCTCCGTTTTGCGGTACACCAGGCCTCGTTTCGATCGTTCTTCCATCCAAGCCGGTTGGCTCCCGATGAACACGACGACGACACGGTTTCTCCGTTCCGACCCAGCCATGTACATGAGCCCTGGCCATACGTATGTGCGAGTAGGTGTTCGAGACCCCGCCCGTATGTACGTATGTGGCCGTATTTACTTTCTTGCACCCTGGCCGCTGTACGTACATGTACATGATATTAGCAGGACTGTGTGACATGCTACGTGCACGCCTCTACTATGACACGTGTGCGCCTCTACTACGACACATGACATTCCTTACACGGCCATAGTTCATCGCTGCAGCCTGCAGACAGACTGATCGACCAGTATGTATGTACACATTCACGACTAGAATGACAACGCTACGTATGCTTCAACCAGGTGGGTCCCAACTATCAAACACTTCCTTGCGTGCAAAGATGTAGCTGGTGGATCCCAGCAGTCAGGGGGCAAATCATTTTTTTGCCCGTAATATGGACACACTTCCTTGTGTGCGAAGATGTAGCTGGTGCATCCCAGCAGCCAGGGGGAAACATTTTTTTTGCGAAATACGGTGGCCCGTCCGATGGGTCCCTGCTATCAGGTGGAGGAATAATTATTCTGCGCGTAATAAGGAGGCACTTCCTTGTTGCTGCCGTGTACCCAGCTGTCAGCCTCTCCACGTACAGTACTCTTCCGATGGAAGTCGTTCCTTGACCATGTTGACCACGCCACGCCAAGAGCACCAGCCCGGTGGACGACGGTGAGGCCTAGGAAGGGGACGACACAGAGCCAGGGAAGACGCGGTAGTGGAAGCCCACGTGGAGAGGAGTACGAGGGTTCACTGGTTCAGCTGTGGTTTGAGGCCGCCGTCGCCGCAGAATAACAGGGTGTGTGGGTGAGTGGATGGCCTGGCCAGTGGTGGGAGTAGTAGGGGCGGTGAGGCCTCCGCGGCATCACAACCGGCCACGGGAGGCAGGAGCATGTGACACGCCTGGGCTGGTTTGGGCAGCTGGAGCAAGAAGACCAGAGGTTGAAGAAGCACTACGATAGTTGGATGGACATCGTACGGTCACTGGAGCTAGAATCGTTCATATTGACTAAGTTGACAAAGCCCTCCGTCCCCATCATCTTAGTAGGCCCACAAGTCAGCCTCCCACTATGGTGGGTCCCAGCTAGCAGGGGGTATTCATTTTTTGTTAGTAATAAGGAGACACTTCCTTGCGTGCGAAGATATAGCTGGTGGGTCCGACCTATCAGCACGAGGAACCTTTTTTTGCAAAATACAGAGGCCCTTCTGGTGGGTCCCAGCTGTCAGGTGGAGGAATCATTATTTTGCACGTGATAAGGAGGCATTTCCTTGTGTGCGACTGTGGACCCAGCTATCAGCCTCTCCACGTACTGTTCACTTCCGATGGATGTCGGTTGTTGACCATGTTGACCACGCAGCACCAGTGCGGTGGACGATAGCGAGGCCTAGGAAGGGAACGACACGGAGCCGGGGAAGACGCGTCAGTGGATGCCCACGCCAGGGGGAGTACGAGCACTGACTGGTCGGCTGCGGGGTGAGGCTGACGTCGCCGGAAAATAACAGGATGTGCGGGTGGGTAGAGGGATGGCCTGGCGGTAGCACAGCCGGCCACGGGAGGAGAGGGCAGGCAGTCCCGCCGGCACTGGTTTGGGCGACTGGAGTAGGAAGATCAGAGATTGAAGAAGCACGATGGCCGTTGGATGGACATCCAACAGTCACTGCTATGTGTTGACTAAGTTGACAAAGCCTTGCGTATGCGTCAAATTTTTTTAGGACAGCGTCATCATGAACCTAGTAGGCCCAGAAGTCAGCCTCCAAATCTATGGAAAATATCATACAACCCATTAGCCATTATTTTCAATAATTTACAGCCCATTTGCTAATTCTTAAGGATATTTGAAGCCCATATTCTTTTTGTTTTCATTATAGACCATATATTCTGGGCACTTCTAAAAACTTCAACGAAAATTTTCATATTTCGATGGGGTCCGAACTCTTTTAATCATGAATTTCGAGTCACGTTAAAAATAATTTTTTAAAAATTATATCAAAATAAAATTCAAAAAACAATTATCCGCAAAAAAGTAATGAAAGTTTAAATCTTAACTAGTAGGATGCCCGTGCATTGCACGGAACATGAAGATGCATTTGTATGAGTAGTTTATCTTGTGGGAGAAAAGACGACATGTTAATGTAATTGCCAGTTGGCTTTTGTTTTTATAAGAGTAGAGAGTAGAGAAATCCAGAAAAATGATATTTTAATGTAATTGCCGGTTGGCTTTGGTTTAAAAATTTATAGCCCATTTCTTACTACTTATAGCCCATTTTCTAGGGAAGCCCATTTCTTACTACTTACATCCCTCCTCGTCTTGAAAGATTTGCAGCCCAGCAGGGCTGAGAAAAGCAAGTAGGCCTTGATTTTGGTATTCTCTAAAAAAGAACCGGGCTAGCCATTTTCAGACAGAAAAAAGATATCAACTGGGCTCATCATGTGCTTAAATAAAAGCGTAAGCGTGGGCTACACGGGCGCCTGCCCCCACACGGCGCGTAGTTGAGCTCTGTCTCTGAAACTAAAAAATAATTGGGCGAGCTGCTGGGTCCCTAGTGTTATCCGCTCATTGTGTAATTTTCTCGTTTATTGACTACATTGACAATGGCATGGGACCTAGTTGTAAAACAATTAGGAGGAAGTATTTTCTTTGGCTTGTAATAATGAGGCACCTGCTTGTGTAATGCAATGACCCTGGTGGTCCCTACTGTCAGCCTCTCCACGTACAGTCATCTCCTGATTCCTCTTGGTTGCTGACCATGTTGACAACGCCAGACGGCGGCGGGCACAGTGAGCGAACCAAGGCGGAGAACGACGGCGAGGCCTCGGACGGGAACGAACAACAACCATGGAAGGTGCGGCAGTGTAGTGGCAGATGGAGGGGAGTACGAGGGCAACAACATGCAACTCAAGCTTACAAACGGTACAAAAAGCCCAAGGATTAATTGTTCATCAAAGTTTTAGACAAAAACATGATTGAACATGACAGTAACATCTAACCCAACCACTCTTTTTCGCAGTAACAAAGAAATGGATCGGTCTGGTCCATAAAAGCAACATCTTGTGCAAAAAAATATTTCAGGATGACTACAACTTGTTGTAAATATAAGCCGAGCACGTTTAGAAGCCCATTTGTCCACCTGAAACTTCTTTTTTTGCTGTTCAACGTGTCCGTCCGTGAGAAATCTCCGACGGTAAAACTTAAGCGTCATGGACAATAGTAACCTCGTATTCAACAGGAAGAATGTGACAAAGCTTCTATTTGCCTGGTTGGATGCATATCCTTCCATCGTTATTGTCCTCAAACGAATGTCATGAGAACTGAGAAAATCCTGGTGCTTATTACGCCACCGATTAGTTATACATTTTTTCTCCATGTGGTTGAAGTACCTAAGTAGACATGAAGATTTGAAAATAGTTAAGGTCTGAAAAAAGAGTATGTCGAAAGAGCAACAGCTGAACGGTTAATTCTAGTACAACATATACGGTTTTTCAATGGTCATGAAATCATCACCTTTTTATATAAATTCTCCAGAGACCGAAAGCATTGCAGCAAGCCAATAATTATGTTCATATCATAACTAAACATTCCAATATATAAGATCCTGACAGAATCCAGCAGCATTGATAGGCTATCCATGGACGAACTCTTCATTGAGCATGCAACATAATATTAGTACCCAAAGTGTACTCCAAGATGGTATAAAACTTATGCGCACAAATGAAAAATGCAGCTTATGATTACAAATGTGTAGATGGTAATATACGGTACCTGAAAAAGTGAGGAGCTAAACACCAACTTGTTGTGATCATCAAACGAATCACTAATTAATATTTTTATCGTATCAAAAAAGTGCTAGATGTAAAATACATCAGCCGAGATTGATGGATCCCTCCTCCCCCCTCCTCCTCCCTCCTCCTCCCCCTCCCACCTCCTCTGAGCTCCATGGCGATTTCTAGGCTTCATGCCCATGGAAGGACTCCTACATTGGGATTTTGCACCAGGGCTTGCCCTAGTAGATCAGGTGAGAAGAAGGTTTGGATCCACAGTCCATTTTTCCCCCTCTCGGGACTCCAAGGAATTCTTTTTGGTGGTCTCTTTATCTTCGGCCTCTTTTGCTCTCTCGGAGGAATCGGTTGGCATTGCATTGCAATGTTGTATTGGGGGTATCATTTCTGCTTTTCGTGTGACCAAGATCAATGCTCGCTCTTTTAGATTCTCTATGGCCAGTAACAAAGTGGGGCATTTCATTCATCGTTTACGGGACAAAATTTGGCCGGATTTTGTTTGTCACTTCCATTTATTCAATGGTCGTTTTGCTCCCGCACCGATTGTGTCCTCTTGTTGGCATGCTGATCAAGAACTTTTGGATACCTCTGCTCATCAGCCAATAGCCATTAAGCCTTCCCTCAATTTTTTGCACTCTAGCTCTCAGAGGGGCTCAGGTTCTAGTTTGATCCTAGGCAGATTTGACCTAACCCCAATTGATCACATGTGGTTTTCAAATTCTAATGCTGCTGAGGCATCTACTTCGTTGGTTCAAGGGTTATCTATGAATGAACATTATCATTTGAGCACAAATTCTTTGAGCCATGGTTTCTCGGTTCATCCTCATGAACACTACGTTCATCCGACCACCGACAGCAATAATCAAGCGGCATTAATTGAGCATTTTCTAGGCTTGGCAAAATTAGAGGAGCACCAACCTGTTAATTTCATTAAATTGGGAGACTTTAATTGCCCTCTGTCTTGTCCGTATCCGCAGCTTCCTCAGTGCTTTCTGCGCTCGGCCTTCAAATATGCCCCCACGCATACCTCTTGGCCCGCTTTTCTTTCGGCCTGACACAAGGCGGATTTGGCCCAAGCCCGTTACACCGCTGCAGAAATTTTGGAATTATCAATTAATTGGGGAGTGCTCTGCCCGCGCTGTCTGCAATGGGGACACCACAAGAATTCTTGCCATGCTCAATTGATTTGCATTAATTGTTTGTCTCCAGGGCACAAGGCAGTTGATTGCCCATTAGCAGCTAAACCTCAGACCTGCCCTAAGTTGAATGATAAATTTGGTAATGATCGATCCGCTCCAAATATTTCGCACATGCCAAATACACGCAGCAAGAGGGAAACCGTCCGATGCTCTGCCTATGGATTCTATGGACACGTGGAACATTTTTGTCTTAAGTTGAGGTATAAGAAAAAATGGCAATGGAAGCCCAAGAATCCGCAGACTTCCTTTCCTACCCCTCACGGTCCATCTTCCGCCTCGGTTTCCATCACACCGCTGCAGCGTCCAGTCCTGTCACAGTTACAGTCGCCACCGCCCACCTCCACCCCCTGCCCATGGCGAACTATCCACTAAATCCGGTTCCGTTCCTCCCTCCTGGCTTCGCCGTCGAGCCCAGCCTGGCGGATCGCCTAGTTCGCAGTGGGATGGTGGTCGGCCCCATTGCGCCGCTCAATCATGATTTCCTCGCCATCGCTGAAGCAAGCCACTACGTTCCTCTGCATCGTCGCGCGGCCATCCGCACCATGGTTGAAGGTCTGTTGCATGAATCCCATCTCTTCACAACTGAGTCATCTGATCATCCATTTGGCATTTGCATCTTTGGATTTGTGTATTCATTGATGCGTGATACTGCGGTCGCCACCCCCATTGAGCTGGAGGAAGAGGATCTCCTCATCACCTTCGTGCCGCACAACGAAGCCCTGAATTGTTGCACAACTTCTTTTGGCCCTGAGGTCTGGCTCATGTTCTTCGGATTTCCTTATGACTATCAGATGGACTACTACATCACCAAAGCTCTGGGTGGTTACGGCTCCTTGGTCAGTTGGTACAATCCCCGCCAGGACAGAAGGTATATCCTGCTCAAAGCTCATGTTCTTCGTCTCCGTTTGATTCCCAAGAGTTTTGTTGTCTGGCAACTGGGTGGGGTGCGTGACTATTGGACAGTGCAAGTTACAATCTTATGCAGCAATGACTGGAATAGGTTGATCCCTGAAGTTCTTGCTCCTGGTGAAGAACCACCGCCACCTGACGACAACCCCCATCCTCTTTTTGGACCCGAGCTCACGACAGAGCAACTTTACCAGCAACAGGTCCACATCTGGTTGGTTTAGAACGGTGCTCCTGGTGCTGGCCATGCTAATCAGGGAGCTGGGCATGGTCAGAACAATGCTACTTGGGATGCCTGGCCTGCTCCACCTGCACCACCATTGCCGCCACTCCCTCCTCACCCGATGAACTATCAGGCCTGGCTAGCTGCACAGGGATTAACTGTCCAACATGGTATTGTGCCTGAAGATAACTTGACTGATAATGCTATGGATGCTTGGCACGACACCTTCTCTGCTTCTGAGGATAGCTCCGACGACTCTGCTCTGATTTTGGTCCCACTGTCTGCACCAGTTTTTCAGCAGCATACTGAACCTGAATCTGTTACCATCTCTGTCGCTCTACACCAAAATGGTATTCAGTTTGGTCTGTCTGCGGAAGGATCTGACCTCATCAACCTACTCCTGCATGATCCCATCCCCCGTCAACAGCTCAACACCTACATATTTCATGCTCTTCGCCCCATGATTGCTGCCATTGGTCCGTGGCGTGCTGGTTATGGCTTAAGGCCTAACAACATGGAGATTGAGGTCACTGTGTCATCTGCTGAATCTGGGCTCACATTCACTCATTGCCATACTGCACCTACTGTTACTTCTTCTATGATGATCGAAGAAATCCAAGGCGAGGCCTCACAGCACAACTTGGACATCCAACAGAACCAGATGGAACTTGTGCCTGCCGCCCCTGCTAGCCCAGGACCTGTGCCCAGTCCGCTTGCTGAAAGAATTGCCTCTGATCCACCTGGCCTGGCTGCTGTTAACACTGTATCTTTGCCATCCGGTTCTGTGCTCACTCGTGGCCGTCGCACCCGTCCAGCAGCTCCCATCTCCACTACCGAGGTGCACCGAAGCACACGCTCTAACAAGTACAACGTCTTCAAGAAGCAGCAGGTAACTGAAACTCGCCCTGTGATCTCTCGGGTCAAACCCAGGCTGGTTCCCTCGCTTGGATCATCCTCTGCAGTAGTTCCCCAGGATGAGATCTTGCCACCCACACCAATTACAGTGCTCCAAGACATTGGCATCAACAGATGCGCGATCCCTCCGGCAGAATTGTCTGAAGAAATTCTCAATGCCCCACCAATGCCACTTCAGAGTACGTCTCACGAGATGGCCACTGATTCTTCAGAGCCTCAGGGTGAGTCTGCTGTTTCCAGGGCCTAATTCCCTGCTTTCCTCATGCCTCCGCCCCTCTGCTGGAAAGTTCTCTGTTGAAATATCCGCGGTTTGAACTCCGATGACAAGCAACTTGCTCTGAACAATGCAATCCAATCTAGTAGTTGTTCGGTTATATGTTTGCAAGAGACCAAAAAGACTTCTTTTGATCTAGTGTTTATTAAGTCATGTTGTCCCAGACAATTCGATAAATTTGCTTTTGTTCCCTCCCAAGGGGCTTCAGGGGGCCTAGTTACTATTTGGAAAAGTTCTGTCTTTTCTGGCAATGTCATTTTTTCTTCTGATTTTGCTCTGGTTGTCTCTTTCACGAGTACCTTATCAGCTCATTCGTGGACTCTGGCCAACATTTACGGGCCTTGCTCTGGTGATGCTCGTCTGGCATTTACAAATTGGCTCTATGATCTTGACATCCCCCTACGCAAGACTGGCTTTTGCTCAGCGACTTTAATTATATCAGAGCACCTGAAAACCGTAACAAACCTGGGGGCTGCCCGAATGACATGTGCATGTTCAACGATATCATCCGCAAACTGAGCTTAATTGAACTGCCCATAAAAGGCCGAATGTTTACCTGGAGTAATATGCAGCAGGAGCCCCTCCTCGAGCAATTAGACTGGTTTTTCACTTTGTTACATTGGACTAACGCTTACCCTAACACCATGGTTAAACCCCTTGGTAAGCCCGTCTCTGACCATGTACCTTGCCTAGTATCCATCCAGACCACTATCCCTCGAAGCAAAGTCTTTAGATTTGAACCGTACTGGATTCTACACCCTGGATTCACTGACATAGTGCAGGAGGTTTGGAATAGACCAGTTCGTTCCCATAATGCTGCCACTATCCTCTGCCGTAAGTTCAAGGGACTAAGATATGCCCTGAAGAATTGGAGCAAAACCATTTCTCGCATCTCTGTTGCCATCGTCAACTGTAATGAGACCTTAGCACAATTAGACGAGCTTGAAAACAATAGAGTCCTGACAATCCCAGAGATGAACTTCCGCAACATACTTAAGAAGCATCTCTTGCGTCTCCTCACTTATCAAAACATATACTGGAAGAAACAGTGTACAATCCGTTGGGTCAAATTTGGAGACAAAAATACTAAGTTCTTCCAAGCTATCGCCACTGAACGATATAGACGCAACAACATTGCCAGCTTCAGAAATGACGTGGGTGAAATTGTAGATGAACACGCTGAGAAGGAGGCTCTACCTTTTCAAACTTATACTGATCGTCTGGGAACCTCTCGACCAACCGAGATGAAGTTCACTCTACCTGACATCATACAGCCTCATGCAAACCTGGACCAACTGACTGTTCCATTCACACATGCGGAGATCGATGAAGTAATTAAAGATATGCCTTCGGATAGAGCACCTGGTCCGGATGGGTTTAGTGGTGCATTCCTTAAAGCTTGCTGACCCTTGATCAAACATGACTTCTACTCTCTGTGCGAACAGTTCTACAAGGGCAGCCTGAACCTCACAAGCATAAATGATGGCTTGATCACTCTGATCCCAAAAACGACTTCTCCTGAGACGGTTAATGATTACAGGCCGATCACACTCCTAAAATGTTGTCTCAAGCTCATTACTAAACTTCTGGCCAATCGTTTACAGCATGTCTTCTTACAAATAGTTCACACAAACCAATACGGTTTCATCAAAGGTCGCACGATCCAAGACTGCCTCGCCTGGGCCTTCCAGTACATTCATCAGTGCCAAGCCTCAAAGCGAGAGATTATTCTTCTGAAATTAGACTTCGCCAAAGCCTTCGACACGATCGAACACGCCCCCATGCTTAACATCATCAAACACATGGGATTCAATGACAAGTGGATGTCGTGGATTGACTGTATCTTTTCCACTGGCAGATCTTCTGTGCTGCTTAACGGGGTTCCTGGCCGACCGTTTCATTGCCGAACGGGTGTACGCTAGGGTGACCCACTGTCCCCGCTAATCTTTGTCCTGGCCGCTGACCTCCTCCAGGCAGCCATCAATGATGCTTTTCGACAAGGGAAAATCCAACTGCCCTTCCCGTGCCCAGGTCAAAAGGAATACCCGGTGATACAATACGCCGATGATACGATTCTAATAATGCCAGCCTGCCTACAACAAGCGGCCACCATGAAAGAGATGCTCACTGACTACGCTTCCTCATTTGGTTTGCAAATCAACTTTCATAAGTCCACACTCATACCAATCAACCTCTCTGCTGCTGCAGCCACTACCTTTGCAAATCTATTTGGTTGCTCTGTTGGGACGATGCCATTCACTTACCTCGGACTACCCCTTGGCACCTCCAAACCTACGATCCTAGATCTCATGCCACTTGTCTGCAGTGCTGAACGGCGTCTCACCTCCACTATTGCAATGATGTCGTATGTCGGTAAGCTATCTTGGCTCAATGCTACGGTCACCTCGCTCCTCATATACGCCATGTGCACGCTTAAGTTCCCGCCAAAACTAATTGAGATGCTAGACAAGATCAGGAGGCGATGTCTTTGGACCAAGAAATCTGAACAAGGTGAAAAATGCAACTCCCTTGCTGCATGGGAAATGGTCTGTAAGCCAAAGAAGCATGGAGGTCTCGAGGTCATTAACATCAAGCTGCAAAATGAAGCCTTACTAATGAAATTCCTACATAAGTTTTACAACAAGATGGATATACCTTGGGTGCAACTTCTATGGGACGCCTACTATACCGACAAGATACCACATGCTGTGCCACCGGTCGGCTCTTTCTGGTGGCGCGACATCTTGAAGCTTACCCCCATCTTCCGCGGCATCTCGCAGGTAGAAGTGGTGTCTGGCGCGTCTGCGTTACTTTGGAAAGACCTCTGGGGACACGATGAACTCCAAAACACGCACCCCCATGCTTTCTCCTTTGCCATGCATGAGGATATTTCCGTTAAGGGGTTTTTGGAGACCACGTCCCTATCGGTGGCGTTTCACCTACCACTCTCGCCACATGCCTTATCTAAGGTATGAGATATCCAAAAGCTCTCCATGCACATGAGCCCGAGCACTTCCATCAACGATGTTCGGCACTATATCTGGGGCAAGACAGAATACCGATCAACAGACTACTATCAGTACTTATTCAGAGACGCCCATGCCCACCCCATCTTCAAAAGGCTCTGGCGCTCTCATTGCATCATGAGGATTAAGGTCTTCGACTGGCTATTATTCCATGATAGACTCAACACACGTAACATGCTCAAACGGCACCACTATGACATCGGTAATGATTACAACTGCCTTCTTTGTGGGGCCCAGATGAAGAGACGATGGATCATATGATTTTTACATGCCCCTTCAGTCAAGCATGTTGGATTCAACTAGGGATCGTCTGGCCGACGTTTGAATGCCGACTACAAGTTTTGCAAATCACTAAAGACTCCTGGAGCGGCCCCCTATTCCTTGACATTTTCCTCGTGGCAACTTGGAGCTTATGGAAGGAAAGAAACAACAAGCATTTTAGAAGCGTGGATCCTTCCATCAACTCCTGGTTTCGGAGGTTCAAGGAAGACTTTGGACCACTACAGCACAGAACCAAGAGGGCTCACTCTGCCCTCATAAGTTCCTTCCTAGCTGATCTTTGACACATTAGTAGTTTCCATTTATGCTTACTTGGTTTGTGTCTTGCTTTTAGCCTCTAACCAGAACTAACACCTTGGTTTGGTAGGGTTGGGCTACTTGTACATATGATGTAACTGTGTAAACACCTCCATTATATATGAAAACATAGTAGGAGCCTCTCCTACTGTCCTTCCCATAAAAAAACGAATCACTAATTAGACCCAATGTCTCCAGTTTGGGCGCAGAGACGATAGTTATTTGCGAAGGTTTATAACAATCATCAAGGAGCAACCTTTGAAGTGAAGGGGCATCTTTGTTGATGAGTAGTTGTCCTTCAAAACAAATTACAATGATTTTAAGGTGAGGCAACTTTATTTGGAGATAACTGATAGGGATTTCTATGCCCAAAATAATCAGCAAGCGCTCCAGGGCAGGGTAACTTGAGTGGATGATGTTGTGCAGTGAGGCCTCCAACAGATAAACCACCACAAGCGGAAGTTTTTTTAGAAGTGGGTGTCGAAGCATTTGTACCAGATCGTCTGGTAGATGGCACCAGGTGAAGGTGGAGGTGTGGACAGAGGAGGAAAACCGCGAGATGGACAACAGTGGTGTGGGCATGAATTCTTGGGTGTTCGTGGTAATGGTAGAACTCAAACTGCTGGAGTTTTCCAAATTCAAGGGATGTCAGCCAAGCGTCCACCGTGCTGGGTGTGGACAGCAGGTAGCGTGTCGGGATGCAGAGGCGTTGATGTTGGGGATCGTAGCAGAAATTTAAAATTTTCTACGCATCACCAAGATCAATCTATGGAGTCATCTAGCAACGAGAGAGAGAGAGAGGAGTGCATCTACATACCCTTGTAGATCGCGAGCAGAAGCATTCAAGAGAACGGGGTTGATGGAGTCGTACTCGTCGTGATCCAAATCACCGATGATCCTAGCGCCGAACGGACGGCACCTCCGCGTTCAACACACGTACAGAGCAGAGACATATCCTCCTTCTTGATCCAGCAAGGGGGAGGAGAAGTTGATGGAGATCCAGCAGCACGACGGCGTGGTGGTGGAAGCAGCGGGATTCCAGCAGGGCTTCGCCAAGCGCTACTGGAGGACGAAGAGGTGTCACGGGAGGGAGAGGGAGGCGCCAGGGCTTAGGGTGCGGCTGCCCTCCCTCCCCTCCACTATATATAGGGGCTAGGGGGACGCATGCCCCCTTGGAGATCCCATC
>NC_041384.1:590884814-590957922 GCF_002162155.2 Triticum dicoccoides | reverse complement strand
GGGGGGACGGCGGCCCCTCGGGGGCAATGGCCCCCTTAGGGTTTCCAACCAGGGGGCGCATGCCCCCTCAGGGGGCAACGGCCCCCTAGGGTTTCCAACCCTAGGCGCCTTGGGCCCTTGGGTGGGGCGCACCAGCCCACCAGGGGCTGGTTCCCATGCCACTTCAGCCCATGGGGCCCTCCGGGATAGGTGGCCCCACCCGGTGGACCCCCGGGACCCTTCCGGTGGTCCCGGTACAATACCGGTCACCCCCGAAACTCTCCCAGTGGCCGAAATGGGACTTCTTATATATAAATCTTTACCTCCGGACCATTCTGGAACTCCTCGTGACATCCGGGGTCTCATTCGGGACTCCGAACAACTTTCCGTTAACCGTACTAATATCTCTACAACTCTAGCGTCACCGAACCTTAAGTGTGTAGACCCTATGGGTTCGGGAGACACGTAGACATGAACGAGACAACTCTCTGGTCAATAACCAACAACGGGATCTGGATAATCATGTTGGCTCCCACATGCTCCACGATAATCTCATCGGATGAACCACGATGTCGAGGATTCAATCAATCCCGTATACAATTCCCTTTGTCTATCGGTACGATACTTGCCCGAGATTCGATCGTCGGTATACCGATACCTTGTTCAATCTCGTTACAGCAAGTCTCTTTACTCGTTCCCGTAACACATCATCCCGTGAACAACTCCTTGATCACATCGAGCTCATTATGATGATGTCCTACCGAGTGGGCCCAGAGATACCTCTCCGTCATACAGAGTGACAAATCCCAGTCTCGATTCGTGCCAACCCAACAGATACTTTTGGGGATACCCGTAGTGTACCTTTATAGCCACCCAGTTATGTTGTGACGTTTGGCACACGCAAAGTACCCTTACGGTATCCGGGAGTTGCACAATCTCATGGTCTAAGGAAAGGATACTCAACATTAGAAAAGCTTTAGCAGACGAACTACACGATCTTGTGCTATGCTTAGGATTGGGTCTTGTCCATCACATCATTATCCTAATGATGTGATCTCGTTATCAATGACATCCTATGTCCATGGTTAGGAAATCATAACCATCTATTGATCAACGAGCTAGTCAACTAGAGGCTCACTAGGGACATGTTGTGGTCTATGTATCCACACATGTATTACGATTTCTGGATAACACAATTATAGCATGAACAATAGACAATTATCATGAACAAGGAAATATAATAATAACCATTTTATTATTGCCTCTAGGGCATATTTCCAACAGTCTCCCACTTGCACTAGAGTCAATAACCTAGTTACATTGTGATGAATCGAACACCCATAGAGTTCTGGTGTTGATCATGCTTTGCACGTGGAAGAGGTTTAGTCAACGGATCTGCGACATTCAGGTCCGTATGCACTTTACAAATCTCTATGTCTCCATCTTGAACATTTTCACGAATGGAGTTGAAGCGACGCTTGATATGCCTGGTCTTCTTGTGAAACCTGGGCTCCTTTGCAAGGGCAATAGCTCCAGTGTTGTCACAGAAGAGAGTCATCGGGCCCGACGCATTGGGAATAACTCCTAGGTCGGTAATGAACTCCTTCATCTAGATTGCTTCATGTGCTGCCTCCGAGGCTGCCATGTACTCTGCTTCACATGTAGATCCCGCCACGATGCTTTGCTTGCAACTGCACCAGCTGACTGCCCCACCATTCAAAATATACACGTATCCGGTTTGTGACTTGGAGTCATCCAGATCTGTGTCGAAGCTAGCATCAACATAACCCTTTACGACGAGCTCTTCGTCACTTCCATAAACGAGAAACATATCCTTAGTCCTTTTCAGGTACTTCAGGATATTCTTGACCGATGTCTAGTGTTCCATGCCGGGATTACTTTGGTACCTTCCCACCAAACTTACGGCAAGGTTTACATCAGGTTTGGTACACAACATGGCATACATAATAGACCCTATGGCCGAGGCATAGGGGATGACACTCATCTTTTCTCTATCTTCTGCTGTGGTCGGGCATTGAGGCATGCTCAATCTCACACCTTGAAATACAGGCAAGAATCCCTTCTTGGACTGATCCATATTGAACTTCTTCAATATCTTATCAGGGTACGTGCTTTGTGAAAGACCAATGAGGCATCTCGATCTATCTCTATAGATCTTGATGCCTAATATGTAAGCAGCTTCTCCAAGGTCTTTCATTGAAAAACACTTATTCAAGTAGGCCTTTATGCTTTCCAAGAGTTCTATATCATTTCCCATCAATAGTATGTCATCCACATATTATATGAGAAATGCTACAGAGCTCCCACTCATATTCTTGTAAACACATGATTCTCCATAAATCTGTGTAAACCCAAACGCTTTGATCATCTCATCAAAGTGAATGTTCCAACTCCGAGATGCTTGCACCAGCCCATAGATTGAGCGCTGGAGCTTGCATACCTTGTCAGCATTCTTAGGATCGACAAAACCTTCTGGCTACATCATATACAATTCTTCCTTAAGGAAACCATTAAGGAATGCCGTTTTGACGTCCATTTGCCATATCTCATAATCATAGAATGCGGCAATTGCTAACATGATTCGGACGGACTTCAGCTTCGCTACGGGTGAGAAGGTCTCATCGTAGTCAACCCCTTGAACTTGTCGATAACCCTTAGCGACAAGCCGAGCTTTATAGATGGTCACATTGCCATCCGCGTCCGTCTTCTTCTTAAAGATCCATTTATTTTTTCTATGGCTCGCCAATCATCGGGCAAGTCCATCAAAGTCCATACTTCATTTTCATACTTGGATCCTATCTCGGATTTCATGGCTTCAAGCCATTTGTTGGAATCCGGGCCCACCATCGCTTCTTCATAGTTCGAAGGTTCACCATTGTCTAACAACATGATTTCTAGGACAGGGTTGCCGTACCACTCTGGTGCGGAACGTGTCCTTGTGGACCTACGAAGTTCAGTAGCAACTTGATCTGAAGTTTCATGATCATCATCATTAACTTCCTCTCTAGTCGGTGCAGTCACCACAGAAACATTTTCTTGAGTTGCGCTACTCTCCGGTTCAAGAGGCAATACTTTATCAAGTTCTACTTTCCTCCCACTTAATTCTCTCGAGAGAAACTCTTTCTCTAGAAAGGATCCATTCTTGGCAACAAAGATCTTGCCTTCAGATCTGAGGTAGAAGGTATACCCAATAGTTTCCTTAGGGTATCCTATGAAGACGCATTTTTCCGATTTGGGTTCGAGCTTTTCAGGTTGAAGTTTCTTGACATAAGCATCGCATGCCCAAACTTTCAGAAACGACAGCTTAGGTTTCTTCCCAAACCACAATTCATACGGTGTCGTCTCAACGGATTTTGACGGAGCCCTATTTAAAGTGAATGCGGCAGTCTCTATAGCATAATCCCAAAATGATAGTGGTAGATCGGTAAGAGACATCATAGATCGTACCATATCCAATAGAGTGCGATTACGACGTTCAGACACACCATTACGCTGAGGTGTTCCAGGAGGCGTGAGTTGTGAAACAATTCCACATTTCCTTAAGTGCGTACCAAATTCGTGACTCAAATATTCCCCTCCACGATCTGATCGTAAGAACTTTATTTTCCTGTCACGTTGATTCTCAACCTGACTCTGAAATTCCTTGAAATTTTCAAAGGTCTCAGACTTGTGTTTCATCAAGTAGACATACCCATATCTACTTAAGTCATCAGTGAGGGTGAGGACATAACGATAACCACCACGAGCCTCAACACTCATTGGACCGCACACATCAGTATGTATGATTTCCAATAAGTTGGTTGCTCACTCCATTGTTCCGGAGAACGGAGTCTTGGTCATTTTGCCCATGAGGCATGGTTCGCACGTGTCAAATGATTCATAATCAAGAGACTCCAAAAGTCCATCTGCATGGAGTTTCTTCATGCGTTTGACACCAATGTGACCAAGGTGGCAGTGCCACAAGTATGTGTGTCGGCATTCTGGGAACGGGGGTCCCCAGACTTGCCTGCCTGCGGCCTGCGGCGTGGCTCAAAGGGGGGCCCAGCACGGCCCATCTTCATCAACACAGACCCAAGACCCTCGCGAGGGGCCAAGCCTCGCGGGGCGGACGACACGGAGCTTCCTCAGGCACGACCTCATCAGGCTGGCTCGCGAGGAGGCGGAGAGATCAAGGCGGGGTACCTCACGAGGTGCCCGTGACGCAAGCCATGACGACCAAGGGTGCCAGGCGGGCGCCAGCCCGCGCAGTGTCCTCCTTTCCTCTTTGGTGCAAAGGGAGCAAGCACAGGCGAGAGCATCAAGCAAAGGCACCCGTTTCGGTGCAACGAGACCAAGACCAGTCCAACGGCAGGGAGGAAGTCATTGTGGAGCCCAAGCCAGCGTCACCACCAGAGCCTTTGGCAGGCGAGGACCAACTTTAGTCAGGATAAGTGTACCAGATGTTCCCCTTCAAAATGGCCAATTGTTGGCGCCCTTCCCGCTCAATATTTGGGAAGAGGCCCAGGGCCTTTGCCTATAAATAGGACTAGCCACCCACAGGGTAGAGGGATCGAGATCGAAATCGGAGAGAGAATCGAGAAGAGAGAGAGAGAGAAAGGTGATTGAACTCCTCCCAGCAGTTCATCCCCTCAGCCAAGAACAGACCCTCGCGAGGCTGTTCTTCCTTGTATTGCTCATCATCATCAGCCCAAGAGGCAATCCACTACACCACACACTGGAGTAGGGTATTACACCACAACGGTGGCCCGAACCAGTATAAACCCTGTGTCTCTTGTGCTGTTCTTCCCATAGCTTAGATCTTAGCGAGGCGGAGGGGTGCAGGTAGGTAGAAGGCGAAATCTCCGTGCGCACCCCAGTGTTCGAACCTCAAGGGTCTGCCGGAACCCGAAATCCGACATTTGGCGCGCCAGGTAGGGGTGCGCCGGAATTCGTCTTCCACCACCCCGTTCTCCTCCGACCATCGCGTCCATGTCTGACGCTCGTCGGGCCCGCATCGAGCACCGGGCCGCTCTCGCTTCCCGCGTCACCCAGACGGCTCCTGTCGACGGGCGTCCTCGCCGTTCCCCGTCACCTGCCGTCAACGCCGCCACCGGCCCGGCGGGGAACGAGCAGCAAGCGTCGTCTCAGCATCCGTTCGTGCGGCAAGACGGCCGCACCGCTACTCCCTCGCTCACCCCAGCTGGTTCTTTGTCCCGCGCGGTCCGCGCACCCATGGAGGCTCGAGCTGCGCTCATCACGGCAAACGAGCTCCTGCGCTACCGTCCCGTCGATGATGTCTACGAAGAATGGCTCGGCCGCGTCGCCGAGCTCGTCCGCGCCGCAGAGGGCTCTCCGGCGCCATCCGTTCCGCTGCACCGCACCCCGCCCCGCGCGGGCGACGAAGCTCCGGGGGCGCCCCAGCCGCCTCCTCCTCAAGAAGGCGTCGTGGCTCCAAGGCGCGTGGCCCCTGGGCGGAACCCGCTCCGTCAGGTGCCAGCGCGGCAAGAGCAGAGCTGCCAAGAAGTCCCTCGCCCGCAAGAAGGTGCCCGGGCGCTCCCTGCTCTAGCACGTCGCGATCATGCTCCTACTCCCGCATGTCAAGACCCCGCGCTGCTCCCAGCTGCAGCGCGTGGGGACATGCAAGACCAAGCTCTCCATCACCCAAGGCCTCCCGTGGCCACAGCAGGCTGCCGTGCCTTCACCATCGAGCTACGCAGCGTCGCGTGGCCCGGCAAGTTCAAGCCAGACCTGCCTCCTCGTTACGACGGCATGGCTGACCCTGCGGAGTTCCTCCAGCTCTATGAGCTGGGCATCAAAGCTGCCAACGAAGACGAGAAGGTCATGGCGAACTGGTTTCCCATGACGCTCAAGGACGGGGCCCGCACCTGGCTCCTGAACCTGGCTCCAAGCACAATCTCCTCCTGGGACGAGATGCGCACCCGCTTTATCGCCAACTTCGAAGGTACTCGCGACCGGCCACCCGCCGTGAGCGACATGCGCCGCATCAAGCAACAACCCGAAGAGACCCTGCAGAAGTACATCCAGCACTTCAACAACGCACACCTCAAGATTCCCAAGGTGACCGAGGAGGCCATCATCACAGCCTTCTCCGACGGCGTGCGCGATGTCAAGATGAAGGAGGAGCTGGCGATGCATGAAGACCTGTGCACTTCCTTCGAGTGGTTCAACTTGGCAACCAAGTGCGCCAGGGCTGAGGAAGGGCGTCTCTCCCTCCTCGAGCTGCCTGCCGTAGACCCAGAAGAGAAGAAGCCCAAGGCCAAGGATATGAAGCGCAAGGGGGCTGCCGTGCTCGCGGCAGAACTAGACACCAAGCGGGGCAGAGATCAGCCCGAATCTTCCAAGGGCAGTCAGTACTATGTGTACCACGACCTCCACACCCACAACACCAACGAATGTCAAGAGCTCCGAGCCGTACGAGAAGGAAGGATCAGCCGTCGCCCCGACCACGGTGACCGGGGCTACGGTCGAGGAGGAGGAAGGAACACAGGATGCTGGGAAGACCGCGGCCCGCGCCAAGGGTGGCGCGATCAACCTCGCGAGGATCACTGGCAAGACCCGCCTCACGAGGGACCTGGAGGGATCAGCCTCGCGAGGATCGCCCGCAGGGCAACGCAGGCCTCCCTCCGCTGCCGCCGCAGCCAAGGAGAAACGAGGACCGCCATCAGGACGAGGGGGCTAGGGGCTTCCAGGAGCCACGCGCGATCGCCTGCATCCTGGGCTGGGCTCAAGCCCCAGCCTCTCAACGCATCTTCAAGCAGTTCGCCCGCGAAGTGAATGCAGTCCTCCCCAAGCTCGAAGCCACGCGCCCTCTCAGGTGGTCGGCGTGCGCCATCACATTCAGCTCAGCAGATCAGCTCAAGTGTGTGGCCACAGCCGGAGTCCTCCCGATGCTTTGTTCCCCAATCATCAGCAACGTGGTGGTCACCAGGACCCTCATCGATGGCGGGGCAGGGCTCAATGTCCTGTCCGTGGAAACATTCAACAATCTCCCTACACCCAGCTTCAGCCAACCAAGCCTTTCTCCGGAGTCACCGACGGCTCCACGGTCCCGATTGGGCAGGTCCGCCTCCCTGTCACCTTCGGGGCACGCGACAACTACCGCACCGAGCTCATCGACTTCGACGTCGCTCACATTCGCCTGCCGTACAACGCCATCCTTGGGTACCCAGCGCTGGCCAAGTTCATGGCCGTAACTCACCACGGCTACAACGTCCTCAAGATGCCAGGAAGTGGCGGAGTCATCAGGGTGCCCTGTGAAGAGAAGGACGTGGTGTGTTCCCTGGAACGAGCCTTTTAGGCCGCATCACTGGAAGACCCGGATCGCGGAAGCAGGAGGCTTCCCGAGACCGCCCCCAAGAAGAAGAAGACATCGTCCGGCCCGGCCCCTCAGGAGGCAGGCCCCTCAGGGCCCACGCCTGCCCAGGGGGAACCTCCTTCCATCACATAGGAAAGCGCGCCCGACGCCCTCCTCAGGTAGGGCTCGGGGGCTCTCCCCTGGAGGGCCACCGACCTGGCTAAGGTCACGAGGGAGGCGCTTGGGCACCACATGGAGGCGTGTTTCGAAGCACGTTTCCCTCAAGAAGGAGTAAGGCAAGGAGGGCCAGACCCTTAGGAGTTCGTCAGCAAGGCCATTCAGGAGCTACAGGAGTCAAGAGTCATGAAAGGCGGCCGCCGGCTACCAGCTGTGGCTCCCCATCCAGGCGAGGATGGTGGGCTGCGCGTCTGCATCGACATACCAGGGCTCAATCGAGTCGCCTCTCTGGAGCGCCTCTGGCCCTCGCGAGTGGGGCGCTGCGAAGGTCCACCCCACAGCTACGTTCGCATGCCTTACGGCTTGCCGAATGCGGCTGCCGTGTACCAGCACCTCATGAGGGGCATCATGGAGGCTCAAGAGGCCAGGTGTTCCGCAGCCCTGGCGGAGATGGAGATGGTCCGCGAGGAGCCACCAGCGCCTCCGGAGCCTCCCGAGGCCCCTGGGCCTGGGGGCTCGTGAGGATCGGCTTCCGCAGCCCATCGAGTCTGCTACACCAACACTCCTTCGTCCTCAACATCATCAGGTGACATCTTTCAAGTTTCATTTCCAGCTGGGAGCGCCCCCAGGGCTGCATTATTCCCAGGCCGCGTGGGTCCGTCCCTGCAGCATGTATCCCTTTTATTTCATGTTGTTAGCTTACTTTGTTGGGGGCGCCCCACGGGCTGCATCATCCCCAAGTCGCTCGGGCCTGACCCAGTGATGTCCGCCTTCCTAGCATCTATTTGAATGAATCCACTCCTTCGCGACTAATGTGTTTGACCTAGTTGCCCGCTCAACTGACGCCAACTAACGGAGCTGCTCCCAAAAGGCACGACGCTTGCGCATGGGTCCGTCCCTGCAACACCGACAAACCTGAATAGCTAAGCTCTGGCCGCGGAAGCCCCGCATGGCGCCACCTCGTCAAGCCTATAGTGCCTCATCGCCCCACGGAAGCAACCAACGGCTGACTGTCAATTGTCATGGCAACCCCTCATTCTTCCTATGATGGGTCTACAGGATCTCCTAAAGGAGCTGCGTCAGGCGAGGCCTTTGCGGTGTCTCCTTCACTCTCATCCGTGCAAACCGCTTGCACGTTAAAGGGGGGGGGGTGCCTGAGCATCGCGACTCAGGGCTCCTACTGGCTCTCCAGCCCTCACCCTCTGGCCTTGTCCACGGCATCGTGACCTGGCATACCAGCGATGGCTGAGACTCGCTCGAGGGCCGGGACCCGAGGACGTAGAGCAGAAAGGGGAGCAAAGGCGAGAGGGGAGGGACACGCGAGGACCTCGCCGAGCAACCTCACGCCTGCCGATGCACGGACCCGGCGACACACCAGAGAGCCGTCCCTCATTCTCGAGATAAGTCACCACCCGGAAGCACCAGCTACCGTGGCACCATCCCCGCACCTAATGCAATCCCGTGTTAGCGACGCCGCTCTCCTTTCTCACCGAATGACGGCTGCTTGAGCGCCAAAGGGGACCTCTTGAGCATCGCGACTCAGGGGCTCTTACCAGACCCCGGGTCGCTCACCTCCTGGCCTTGACCACGGCATCGCGACCTGGCATACCAGCGACGGCTGAAGCCGCCTTGGGACTGGGACCTGTCGGCGCAGAGCACCAAGCCCTCGTGAGGTTCGAAAGGGAGAACTGAGCTAAGACGGAATGAGCAACTCGCACAATTCTACGACAAGGGTTATATTAACAAAACAGGGTCACATGCACCTTACAAGCCCCCACGAGACGCGTCTTTGATTCCTCGCAGGGAACAGATCCTAAAAGGACGCTAACTACACGCGCCCCTGCAAAAGACGCCATCATCAACAGTGGGCCATCAAGCACCAGCGTCAACCCCATCCAAATCAGAGTCGGCGACGGCTTGACGAGCCCGCCCTGCTCCAGGAGCGGCGCCGGCTCGGGGGCTCGTAGCTGTCGTCGCTCGTCTCCGGAGTCGCGAAGAGCTCGCCGGAGTCGCTGGAACCTCCGCCGCCTCCGCCGCCCGAGGAGCCACCAAGGGAGCGGTCGGCGGGCCCAGTCCTCACCGTAGGAGGGTCCCGACCACCTCTCCCGGGGCAGCACTCCAGCCGGCACCCGTTCGCATCGAAGACCTTGAAGAACATCAGCGAAGCGCCGTCGTACTCCAAGTGGATCGTGAAGGCGCCTCTTGTCCTGCAAACCCGGGCGATTTCGCTCCACCCTCGAGTCATGAAGACCTCGCCCGGGGCAACGACCGCGACCTCTGCCTCGGTCGTGAGGGTGCTGCAGCCGAAGCTCCACGAGTTCTCCCTATGGGATGATGGA
The DNA here is from genome assembly GCF_002162155.2 of Triticum dicoccoides. Taxonomy (NCBI): domain Eukaryota; kingdom Viridiplantae; phylum Streptophyta; class Magnoliopsida; order Poales; family Poaceae; genus Triticum; species Triticum dicoccoides. The sequence goes on along the minus strand of NC_041384.1, from coordinate 590,948,112 downwards.
GGCGAAGAAGGGAGGAAGGCAAATCCAAGACTGAGGAGGCATGGCAGCGTGGAGCACGAACTCTCGGGAGGAGCCCTCGGTGTGGACCCCAGGGGGGACGACCCACACCTTTGTGACCCGTCGGCGCCGACGGTGGCGCCGCCTGTGGCGATTGACATCGACTCCTTCAAAGCCCTCGATGTGGGCGTACAAGGGAAGCGGGAACCCTGGTGGTGGCCGCTCGCACCAGGGCCTCGACACCACCTGATGGGCCCCCTCGTCCTGGCCGCGGAGGGCGAGCTGTTTCTTCGGTGGGAGCGGGTTTGGTTCCTCTCGGGGAGCCTTTCCCTTCTCTGTCGCCAAGAACCGGCGGATCGGAGCCATCACAGCAAGACGGAGCAAGGACCGGGAAGAAGGAGAAGCAAGAAGGGATGGACTGGAAGGGCGCACGTCGTTCCGTACTTATGGCCGGCGAAGGCCAACCGCCGACCTCCACGATTGTCGGTGTTCTGGGAATGGGGGTCCCCGGACTTGCCTGCCTGCGGCCTGCGGCGTGGCTCAAAGGAGGGCCCAGCGTGGCCCATCTTCACCAACACGGACCCAAGACCCTCGCGAGGGGCCAAGCCTCGCGGGGCGGACGACGCAGAGCTTCCTCAGGCACGGCCTCATCAGGCTGGCTCATGAGGAGGCGGAGAGATCAAGACCGGGTACCTCACGAGGTGCCCGTGACACAAGCCATGACGACCAAGGGCGCCAGGCGGGTGCCAGCCCGTGTAGTGTCCTCCTTTCCTCTTCGGTGCAAAGGGGGAAAGCGCAGCCGCGGAGTACCGAGGCATCGGGCAAAGGTTGCCATTTCGGTGCAACAAGACCAAGACCAGGAGGACTGCAAGACGGAGGTCATCGTGGAGCCCAAGATGGCGTCACCACCAGAGCTTTGTGCAGGCGAAGACTACTTTTGTCAGGATAACTGGTACTAGCTGTCCCCCTTCAAATTAGCCCGCCATTGTTGGCTCCCTTCCCGCTCAATATTTGGGAAGAAGACTAGGGCCTCTATAAATAGGACCAGCCACCCACAGGGTAGGGGGAGAGAGGTGGAGAGAGAGAGGAAGAGGGAGTCAGAGCCAGAGAGGGCCAAAGAGGTTGAGAGAGAGAGAGAAGGGTGACTGAACTCCTCCCAGCGGTTCATCGCCCCAGCCAAGAACAGACCCTCGCGAGGCTGTTCTTCCTTGTATTGTTCATCATCATCAGCCCAAGAGGCAATCCACCACACCACACACTGGAGTAGGGTATTACACCACAACGGTGGCCCGAACCAGTATAAACCTTGTGTCTCTTGTGTTGTTCTTTCCATAGCTTAGATCTTAGCAAGGCGGAGGGGTGCAGGTAGGTAGGAGGCGAAATCTCCACGCGCACCCTAGTGTTCGAACCTCAAGGGTCTGCCGGAACCCAAAATCCGACATTTGGCGCGCCAGGTAGGGGCGCGCCGGAATTCGTCTTCCACCACCCCGTTCTCCTCCGACCATTGCGCCCATGTCTGACGCTCGTCGGGCCCGCGCTGAGCGCCGGGCCGCTCTCGCTTCCCGCGTCACCCAGACGGCTCCTGTCGGCGGGCGTCCTTGCCGTTCCCCGTCACCTACCGTCAATGCCGCCACCGGCCCGGCGGGGGACGAGCAACAAGCATCGTCTCAACATCCGTCCGTGCGGTAAGACGGCCGCACCGCAACTCCCTCGCTCACCCCGGCTGGTTCTTCGTCCCGCGCGCTCCGCACACCCATGGAGGCTCGAGCTGCGCTCATCGCGGCAAATGAGCTCCTGTGCTACCATCCCGTCGATGACATCTACGAAGAATGGCTCGACCGCGTCGCCGAGCTCGTCCGCACCGCAGGGGGATCTCCTGCGCCGCCCGCTCCGCTGCACCGCACCCCGCCTCGCGCGGGCGATGAAGCTCCGGCGGCGCCCCGGCCTCCTCCTCCTCAGGAAGGCGCCATGGCTCCAAGGTGCATGGTCCCTGGGCGGAATCCGCTCCGTCAGGTGCCAGCGCGGCAAGAGAAGAGCTGCCAAGAAGTCCCTCGCCCGCAAGAAGCTGCCCGGGCGCTCCCTGCTCCAGCACGTCGCGACCATGCTCCTCCTCCCGCACGTCAAGACCCCGCGCTGCTCCCAGCTGCAGCGCGTGGGGACATGTAAGACCAAGCTCTCCGTCACCCAAGGCCTCCCGTGGCCACAGCAGGCTGCCGTGCCTTCACCACCGAGCTACGCAGCGTCGCGTGGCCCAACAAGTTTAAGCCAGACCTGCCTCCTCGTTACGACGGCATGGCCGACCCTGCAGAGTTCCTGCAGCTCTACGAGCTGGGCATCGAAGCTGCCAACGGAGATGAGAAGGTCATGGCGAACTGGTTTCCCATGGCGCTCAAGGACGGGGCCCGCACCTGGCTCCTGAACCTAGCTCCAGGCACGATCTCCTCCTAGGACAAGATGCGCACCCGCTTCATCGCCAACTTCCAAGGTACTCGCGACCGGCCACCCGCCGTGAGCGACATGCGCCGCATCAAGCAACAACCCGGGGAGACCCTGCAGAAGTACATCCAGCACTTCAACAACGCACGCCTCAAGATTCCCAAGGTGACTGAGGAGGCCATCATCTCAGCCTTCTCCGACGGTGTGCGCGATGTCAACATGAAGGAGGAGCTGGCGATGCATGAAGACCTGTGCACTTCCTTGGAGCTGTTCAACTTGGCAACCAGGTGCGCCAGGGCTGAGGAAGGGCGTGTCTCCCTCCTCGAGCTGCCTGCCACAGACCCAGAAGAGAAGAAGCCCAAGGCCAAGGATGTGAAGCGCAAGGGGGCTGCCATGCTCGCGGGAGAACCAGACACAAGCGGGGCAGAGATCAGCCCGAACCTTCCAAGGGCAGTCGGTACTGTGTGTACCACGACCTCCACACCCACAACACCAACGAATGTCAAGAGCTCCAAGCCGTGCGAGAAGGAAGGATCGGTCGTCGCCCGACCGCGGTTACCGGGCTACGGTCGAGGAGGAGGAAGGAACGCAGGACGCTGGGAAGACCGTGGCCCGCGCCAAGGGTGGCACGATCAACCTCGCGAGGATCGCTGGCAAGACCCGCCTCGCGAGGGAGACTAGAGGGATCAGCCTCGCGAGGATCGCCCGCAAGGCAACGCAGGCCTCCCACCACTGCCGCCGCAGCCAAGGAGAAACGAGGACCGCCACTAGGACGAGGGGGCTGGGGGCTTCCAGGAGCCGTGTGCGATCTCCTGCATCCTGGGCGGGGCTCAAGCCCCAGCCTCTCAACGCATCTTCAAGTAGTTCGTCCGCGAAGTGAATGCAGTCCTCCCCAGGCTCGAAGCCACGCGCCCTCTCAGGTGGTCGGCGTGCGCCATCACGTTCAGCTCAGCAGATCAGCTCAAGTGTGCGGCTACAGCCGGAGCCCTCCCAATGCTGTGTTCCCCAATCATCAGCAACATGGTGGTCACCAGGACCCTCATCGATGGCGGGGCAGGGCTCAACGTCTTGTCCGTGGAAACATTCAACAATCTCCAAGTGCCCTACAGCCAGCTTCAGCCAACCAAGCCTTTCTCCGGAATCACCGACGGCTCCACTGTCCCGATTGGGCAGGTCCGCCTCCCTGTCACCTTCGAGGCACGTGACAACTACCGCACCGAGCTCATCGACTTCGACGTCGCTCACATTCGCCTGCCGTACAATGCCATCCTTGAGTACCCAGCGCTGGCCAAGTTCATGGCCGTAACTCACCACGGCTACAACGTCCTCAAGATGCCAGGAAGTGGCAGAGTCATCACGATGCCCTGTGAAGAGAAGGACGCGGTGTGTTCCCTGGAATGAGCCTTTCAGGCCGCGTCACTGGAAGACCCGGATCACGGAAGCAGGAGGCTTCCCGAGACCGCCCCCAAGAAGAAGAAGACATCGTCCGGCCCGGCCCCTCAGGAGGCAGGCCCCTCTGGGCCCGTGCCTGCCCAGGGGGAACCTCCTTCCATCACATAGGAAAGTGCGACCGGCGCCCTCCTCAGGCAGGGCTCGGGGGCTCTCCCCTAGAGGGCCACCGACCTAGCTAGGGTCACGAGGGAGGCGCTTGGGCACCACATGGAGGCGTGTTTCGAAGCACGTTTCCCTCAAGAAGGAGCAAGGCAAGGAAAGCCAAACCCTTAGGAGTTCGTCAGCAAGGCCATTCAGGAGCTACAGGAGTCAAGAGTCATGAAAGGCGGCCGCCGCCTACCAGCAGCGGCTCCCCATCCAGGTGAGGATGGTGGGCTGCGCATCTGCATCGACATACCAGGGCTCAACCGAGTCGTCTCTCTGGAGCGCCTCTGGCCCTCGCGAGTGGGGCGCTGCAGAGGTCCACCCCACAGCTACGTTCGCATGCCTTACGGCTTGCCGAACGCGGCTGCCACGCACCAGCGCCTCATGAGGGGCGCCAAGGAGGCACAAGAGGCCAGGCGATCCGCAGCCCTGGCGGAGATGGAGATGGTCCGCGAGGAGCTGCCGGCGCCTCCGGAGCCTCCCGAGGCCCCTTGGCCTGGGGGCTCATGAGGATCGGCTTCCGCAGCCCACCGAGTCTGCTACACCAACACCCCTTCGTCCTCAACGTTATCAGGTGACATCTTTCAAGTTTCACTTCCAGCTAGGAGCGCCCCCCAGGGCCGCATTATTCCCAGGCCGCGTGGGTCCGTCCCTGCAGCGTGTATACCTTTTATTTCATGTTGTTAGCTTACCTTGTTGGGGGCGCCCCTCGGGCTGCATGATCACCAAGTCGCTCGGGCCAGACCCAGCGGCATGTATCCCATTTGCGTTTATTTCCGGTTATGCGTTCGATCCACCATGCTTGATTATTTGATGCCGGTCCACGGCACCTCTTCTTCTCCATGCCGACCACTTGCACGTTAAAGGGGGGGGGTACCTGAGCATCGCGACTCAGGGCTCTTACTGGCTCTCAGCCCTCACCCTCTGGCCTTGTCCACGGCATCGCGACCTGGCATACCAGCGATGGCTGAGACCATCTCGAGGGCCAGGACCCGAGGACGTAGAGTCCCGACATCTAACCAAATTTGCAGGGACACATCACAAGATAAGGCCCAGGGCCAGGCGCAACCCACCTAGAGGTAGGGCCCCGTGAGTCCTGCGCTGGCTCATGGGTGCCCAGATACACCTCGCCAGGCCCTACCGTGCCAGCCACGTGTCAGGGCGGGGCTGTACACGCCTCGGGGGCTCCTCCCGGAGGGGGCCCCCCCTCCCACGTACCAGTGGAAGCACCATGCTCTGTGCTGGCTGACGACACTGCCGAGGAGTGGCTATGCCCGTACACATACGGAAGCGCTATGCTCCATGCTGGTGATAAACAACTGAGGGTGGCCCCCGGGCCGCATCAACCTCAGGGAGCCTAGAGCTCAGTGTCTAGCCTCATCATAACGCCTCCCCTCGAGAGTGCCGCGCGAGAGGGCTGGGCACGGGGGCTGCGCCTGGGTCACGCCCAGACGCACGCCGCCCAGCCAGGCCCCCCCGGGCCTGGTTCGTCACGCGTCTCTCCCCGAGCGGAGCCAAGGTATGGAGGCCGTTTGAGCGTCAAGGGGGACTCCTGAGCATCGCGACTCAGGAGCCTAACTGGTCACGTAGCCCCTCACTCCTTAGTTCCGAAAGGCTAACGGCGGTTGAGGTATGCGCGCGGCCGGGCTCTGCAGACGTAGAACGGTAGATCCACCCACATCACACCTCCCTACTTGCTGTTTGTGTGGCAAGGGGGACTCCTGAGCATCGCGACTCAGGAGCCTAACTTGTCACGTAGCCCCTCACTCCTTGGCCCCGTCCTGGTTTCCGGTCGGGACTAACGCTGGGTGAGGTATGCACGGGGCCGGGCTCTGCCGGCGTAGAACATAAGCAAGTAGGAAGGAAAAGCGCAAATTTCAATGAATTCAAAAGCAAATAGTATAGTCCACACTGTTATCCCAATGCCAAATGCAAGTTTAAACGCCTCCCCGAGGCATGATACATGTGCAGGAATTAAAGGCAGGACAGGAGCCACAACGGAGTCACTTGTCGGCGGTGGAGCAGCCCGGAGTGGGTTCGCCTCATGGAGCAGTGGGGTCGGCAGCGCCTTGCTTCGGCTTGGTGCTGAAGGCACGGAACTTCCCCAATAGAGCCTCCGCGCGACCCTTCACGGCCTCGGCAGCGGCAGCGGCACGCTCACCGCTTACTGGCTCCAGCAGGTTGTCAAGGTCAACGCCGGGATCACGAAGGTAGATGTGGGTGAGGACCCGCGTTAGTGCTGCAGAAGACAGGACACGCGCCTCGGCCTCGGCCGTGGGGCCAAGGCCAAGGGCGACATCTTCAAGAGCGCAAACCAGGAAGGGAAGCAGCTTGGTGGGGCCGTCCTCGACGCTAGCCAGTGGGCTCTCCAGGCCGCTGTCGTAAAGCGTCCTCAGCGAGGAGCGAGCCTTCGCCTCCATCTCCATGAAGGCCACACGGTCCTCGGCAAGAACCAGGGCCTTGTCGTCCAGCTCGGCCTTCCTCGCCCCCAACTCCTGCTCCAGCGCGCCTAGGCGGTCGCGGCGCTTCCTGAGCTTGACCTCCCTCTCCTTGACGGCCGCCTCGCGAGCCTTCACGCCTTCTTCTTGCTCTTGGCGAAGGTGGACCTCTTTCGTGAGCTGGTCCCGCAGGCCTTGCAGCTCGTCCTCCAGCGCCCTACTGCGACCACGGACGTCGACCACCTCCCCCAGGGCTGCGTCATGAGCAGCCTTCGCCTCAAGGACAGCCTGCTTCTCCTCATCACAAGCCGTCGAGGCCTGGACCAGCGCCGCCCGAATCGAAGCGTCGGAGCGAATCCATCCCGAAGCCAGCTCCAAGCGCCCGGCCACTAAGCGAGGGTCGGTGCCAAGAAGATCCTGCCGCAGTCGGTCCAGCTCAGCAACAGCACGATCCAGAACAGCAGCCGGTGGAGTAGGAGGAGAAGGCGGCAGCACGGCCACAACATCCTGAGGCGGAGTCTGCCGCGCCTCAACGGCTGTAGTGGCGGCGGCAGGCAAGGACACCTCGGGAGTCACTTGGGCCGTGGGGGCTGAGCTCACCCCAGCCGGCTCAGCCAGGCCTCGCGAGGACGACCGGGCAGGAGAAGCCTATGCATCGCGGTCACCCTCCTTCGCGGGCAGAGGCGCCGCCGCGGATGGAACCCCGGGAGCTCCCTTCGACTTCTTTGCTGCAGGCGCCGGCCTATCCAAGGGATGCGGACGTCAAGCCTCAGAAGTAGAGCAAGAAACAAAGACAAGAATCAAACGCTTATGGGTCGTCGCTAGTGAGCTCAAGCGGCCTTCGGCCAAATTTGAAGCCTGAAAGTCGGCTGGAAGGGTCAACCTCGGGAAGCTTGGAAGCGGAAGGTGCGTCTGCGGTCCGCCTCGGGGCCGGGGCAGACCCGCAGGAGATCAGCCCGGTCCTGTCCTTTTTCGGGATCGGGGGCAAGCTCTCGCCGTCCTGCTCGTCATCATCCTCGTCGTCATCGCTCAGGGAAAGGCAGAGAACGCGGGACCTGCGCCGGGGAGGGGAGCCCTCGACTCCCCGTTAGTCGCCTCGGAGCTAGTCCCTTTTTCCCACTCCCCTCCTTCCTCCTCTTCGCTGGAGTCGTCGGAGGGCACGTCCACCGGTTCCTCGGGAGCTTCCATGGGCACGGGCGCATCCCCATTGAAGACGGGCATGGACTCCACTACCTGCTCCCAGTCGTCGCGGAGGAACAAGGGCGTAGGAGCGCCCTCCAACCTCGCCACATCGCCCCCGACCAGAGATTGGAGGACCGCAGCCAGATCTCCGTCGGCCAAGGCCGCGGGGCTCGGATGGGGCCTCCACATCGGAAGTGAGTACTGCCAAAGCGGAGCCAGCTGGTGCTCAAGGAATTCCCTCAGCAACGATGGTGCCGGTCAGGTTCGCCGCCGCCATGTTGGCCGGCCTCAGATCCGTGTCCATCTTCTCCAACACCAGCTTCGCGCGGGGGTCCGCGAGCTCCGCTCGACCCCAATCGCTGGAGCTCGTGGGCTGCTCCGTGGGCAAGATGAGCCGAGGGTGGATGCGCCCAGCATCCACCAAGACCCACTTGCTCCTGAAGCCCTCAATCCTTTTCCCAGGGTTCGAGATGGCAATGGCGCCACCGTACGCGATGAAGCTCGCGCACGCGGAAGTAGGACCGCGAGAGGTCCGGAGGTAGAAGTAGTGGCGTAGCAAGGCCACTGAGGGCTGCACCCCAACGTGAGCCTCGCAATAATAGGCGAAGATTGCCAGGAGAAGGATGGAGTTGGGATGGAGATGCAGAGCCTGTATCTTATAATGGCGGAGGACAGAGAAGAAGAACTCGGAGAAGGGAGGCACCAGGCCAGCAGCAATGGCACTTACGAAGAACGTATAGAAGGTGCTCCCTTGACCCTCAGGGGTGGCAGAGCCGGCCTTGAACAACTTCGCCCCGTCAATTACCCGCGCCGCCGCCATCCGGCGCAACTGGGCGAGGCTCGCCTCCGACATGTTCGGCGGGTCCAGGGTAGACGAGTACCAAGCTACGGCCGGGGGCTGACGAGGCGCCATGGCTTCCTAGGCCACGCGGTCGGAGTAGATCTGGAAATTTTGGAGGAAGGAAGGAGAGGCGCAGGAAAGGGGATCTGAGCAGCAACCGGAGAAAGCAAAAAAACAAAGCCTAGGCGGATGCCGCTCCTTTATCAACTCGCGCGGTTGCTAAGGCGCTCACGTCCAATCAACCGCCACGCGGCGCCCAAGGCCGCAGGCTGTTAGGGCCCGCGGCGCTTCGCTCTTGCCCTCCCGGGGGCTACTATCGGCGTTCTGGGAATGGGGGTCCCCAGACTTGCCTGCCTGCGGCCTGCGGCGTGGCTCAAAGGGGGGCCCAGCGCGGCCCATCTTCACCAACACAGACCCAAGACCCTCGCGAGGGGCCAAGCCTCGCGGGGTGGACGACGCGGAGCTTCCTCAGGCACGGCCTCATCAGGCTGGCTCGTGAGGAGGCGGAGAGATCAAGGCGGGGTACCTCACGAGGTGCCCGTGACGCAAGCCATGACGACCGAGGGCGCCAGGCGGGTGCCAGCCCCCGCAGTGTCCTCCTTTCCTCTTTGGTGCAAAGGGGGCAAGCGCAGCCGTGGAGTACCGAGGCATCAGGCAAAGGTTGCCATTTCCGTGCAACAAGACCAAGACTAGGAGGACTGCAAGATGGAGGTCATCATGGAGCCCAAGACAGCGTCACCACCAGAGCTTTGTGCAGGTGAAGACTACTTTTGTCAGGATAACTGGTACTAGCTGTCCCCCTTCAAATTAGCCCGCCATTGTTGGCTCCCTTCCCGCTCAATATTTGGGAAGAGGACCAGGGCCTCTATAAATAGGACCAGCCACCCACAGGGTTGGGGGAGAGAGGTGGAGAGAGAGAGGAAGAGGGAGCCAGAGCCAGAGAGGGCCAAAGAGGTTGAGAGAGAGAAGGGTGACTGAGCTCCTCCCAGCGGTTCATCGCCCCAGCCAAGAACAGACCCTCGCGAGGCTGTTCTTCCTTGTATTGTTCATCATCATCAGCCCAAGAGGCAATCCACCACACCACACACTGGAGTAGGGTATTACACCACAACGGTGGCCCGAACCAGTATAAACCCTGTGTCTCTTGTGTTGTTCTTTCCATAGCTTAGATCTTAGCAAGGCGGAGGGGTGGAGGTAGGTAGGAGGCGAAATCTCTGCGCGCACCCCAGTGTTCGAACCTCAAGGGTCTGCCGGAACCCGAAATCCAACAATGATCGCAGGTAATCATGACCCGCTTTGCATGCAGGGACTTGTCCAATCCGTGCAGTTGCCGAGGCGCCGTGGGGAAGTGGAGACGCCCACGTCCAATCAACCGCCATGCGGCGCCCAAGGCCGCAGGCTATTAGAGCCCATGGCGCTTCGCTCTTGCCCTTTCGCCTCCCTACACGGCCAAGTCCAGGCGCGCCTTGGGCCTGGGGGCTACTGTCGGCGTTCTGGGAACGGGGGTCCCCAGACTTGCCTGCCTGCGGCCTGCAGCGTGGCTCAAAGGGGGGCCCAGCACGGCCCATCTTCATCAACACAGACCCAAGACCCTCGCGAGGGGCCAAGCCTCGTAGGGCGGACGACACGGAGCTTCCTCAGGCACGGCCTCATCAGGCTGGCTCACGAGGAGGCGGAGAGATCAAGGTGGGGTACCTCACGAGGTGCCCGTGACGCAAGCCATGACGACCAAGGGTGCCAGGCGGGCGCCAGCCCGCGCAGTGTCCTCCTTTCCTCTTTGGTGCAAAGGGAGAAAGTGCAGGCGAGAGCATCAAGCAAAGGCACCCGTTTCGGTGCAACGAGACCAAGACCAGTCCAACGACAGGGAGGAAGTCATTGTGGAGCCCAAGCCAGCGTCACCACCAGAGCCTTTGGCAGGCGAGGACCAACTTTAGTCAGGATAAGTGTACCAGATGTTCCCCTTCAAAATGGCCAATTGTTGGCGCCCTTCCCGCTCAATATTTGGGAAGAGGCCCAGGGCCTTTTCCTATAAATAGGACTAGCCACCCACAGGGTAGAGGGATCAAGATCGAAATCGGAGAGAGAATCGAGAAGAGAGAGAGAGAGAGAAAGGTGATTGAACTCCTCCTAGTAGTTCATCCCCTCAGCCAAGAACAGACCCTTGCGAGGCCGTTCTTCCTTGTATTGCTCATCATCATCAGCCCAAGAGGCAATCCACTACACCACACACTGGAGTAGGGTATAACACCACAACGGTGGCCCGAACCAGTATAAACCCTGTGTCTGTTGTGCTATTCTTCCCATAGCTTAGATCTTAGCGAGGCGGAGGGGTGCAGGTAGGTAGAAGGAGAAATCTCCACGCACACCCCAAATGTTCGAACCTCAAGGGTCTGCCGGAACCCGAAATCCGACAATGTGGGACTATCATTATCAACCTTACATCTTTTGGCATTCACACTATGAATATGTGTAACATCACGCTCGAGATTAAATAAGAATAAACCATTAACCAGCGGGGCATGACCATAAAACATGTCTCTCATATAAATAGAACAACCATTATTCTTAGATTTAAATGAGTAGCCATCTCGCATTAAACGAGATCTAGATACAATGTTCATGCTCAAAGCTGGTACTAAATAACAATTATTGAGGTTTAAAACTAATCCCGTAGATAAATGTAGCGGTAGCGTGCCAACGGCGATCACATCGACCTTGGAACCATTCCCGACGCGCATCATCACCTCGTCCTTCACCAGTCTCCGCTTATTCCGCAGCTCCTGTTTTGAGTTACAAATATGAGCAACTACATCGGTATCAAAATACCCAGGAGCTACTACGAGCGTTGGTTAGGTACACATCAATAACATGTATATCACATATACCTTTGGTATTGCCGGCCTTCTTATCCGCTATGTACTTGGGGAAGTTCCACTTCTAGTGACTGTTTCCCTTGCAATAAAAGCACCTAGTCTCAGGCTTGGGTCCATGCTTTGGCTTCTTCCTGGCAACTGGCTTACCGGGCACGGCAACTCCCTTGCCGTCCTTCTTGAAGTTCTTCTTACCCTTGCCTTTCTTGAACTTACTGGTTTTATTCACCATCAACACTTGATGTTCCTTTTTGATCTCCACCTCCGCTGATTTCAGCATTGAATATACCTCAGGAATGGTCTTTTCCACCCCCTGCATATTGAAGTTCATCACAAAGCTCTTGTAGCTAGGTGGGAGCGACTGAAGGATTCTGTCAATGACCGCATCATCCGAGAGATTAACTCCCAACTGAGATAAGTGGTTGTGCAATGATAACCCACAAGTATAGGGGATCGCAACAGCTTTCGAGGGTAGAGTATTCAACCCAAATTTATTGATTCGACACAAGGGGAGCCAAAGAATATTCTCAAGTATTAGCCACTGAGTTGTCAATTCAACCACACCTGGAAACTTAGTATCTGCAGCAAATTGTTTAGTAGCAAAGTAATATGATAGTGGTGGTAATGGTAACAAAATAGTAATGCAAGCAAAAGTAAATATTTTTGGTATTTTGTAGTAATTGTAACAGTAGCAGCGGGAAAGTAAATAAGCGTAAACTAGTATATGGAAAGCTCGTAGGCACCGGATCAGTGATGGATAATTATGCCGGATGCGGTTCATCATGTAACAGTCATAACATAGGGTGACACAGAACTAGCTCCAGTTCGTCAATGTAATGTAGGCATGTATTCCGTATATAGTCATACGTGCTTATGGAAAAGAACTTGCATGGCATCTTTTGTCCTACCCTCCCGTGGCAGCGGGGTCCCATTGGAAACTAAGGGATATTAAGGCCTCCTTTTAATAGAGAACCGGAACAAAACATTAGCACATAGTGAATACATGAACTCCTCAAACTATGGTCATCACCGGGAGTGGTCCCGATTATTGTCACTTCGGGGTTGCCGGATCATAACACATAATAGGTGACTATAGACTTGCAAGATAGGATCTAGAACTCTCATATATTGATGAAAACATAATAGGTTCATATCTGAAATCATGGCACTCGGGCCCTAGTGACAAGCATTAAGCATAGCAAAGTCATAGCAACATCAATCTCAGAACATAATGGATACTAGGGATCAAACACTAACAAAACTAACTCGATTACATGATAAATCTCATCCAACCCATCACCGTCTAGCAAGCCTACAATGGAATTACTCACGCACGGCGGTGAGCATCATGAAATTGGTGATGGAGGATGGTTGATGATGACGACGGTGACGAATCCCCCTCTCCGGTGCCCCGAACAGACTCCAGATCAGCCCTCCCGAGAGGTTTTAGGGCTTGGCGGTGGCTCCGTATCGTAAAACGTGATGATTTCTTCTCCCTGATTTTTTTCTCTCCGAAAGCGAATATATAGAGTTGGAGTTGGCGTCGGAGGGTTTCCAGGGGGCCCACGAGGTAGGGGGGCGCGCCCTAGGGTGGGGGGCGCCCCCCACCCTCGTGAGAAGGGTGTGGGCCCCCTGGTCTTCATATTTGGTGAGGATTTTTTATAATTTTTCTAAGACCTCCCGTGGAGTTTCAGGTCATTCCGAGAATATTTGTTTTCTGCACATAAAACAACATCATGGTAATTCTGCTGAAAACAGCGTCAGTCCGGGTTAGTTACATTCAAATCATACAAGATAGAGTCCAAAACAAGGGCAAAAGTGTTTGGAAAAGTAGATACGACGGAGACGTATCAACTCCCCCAAGCTTAAACCCTTGCTTGTCCTCAAGCAATTCAGTTAACAAACTGAAAGAAAGAAAAACGTTTACAAACTCTGTTTGCTCTTGTTGTTGTAACTATGTCAAGCCAGCATTCAAGTTTTCAGCATAAATCATAACTAACCACATTTGCAATAATTCTCAGGTCTCGTAATTACTCATATCAATAGCATAATCAACTAGCAAGTCATAATAATAAATCTTGGATGACAACACTTTCTCAAAACAATCATAATATGATATAACAAGGTGGTATCTCGCTAGCCCTTTCTGAGACCGCAAAACATAAATGCAGAGCACCTTTAAAGATCAAGGACTGACTAGACATTGTAATTCATGGTAAAAGAGATCCAATCATAGTCACACCCAACGTAAATTAATAGTGATGAATGCAAATGACAGCTGTGCTCTCCAGCTAGTGCTTTTTAATAAGAGGGTGATGACTCAACATAAAAGTAAATGGATAGGCCCTTCGTAGAGGGAAGTGGTGATTTGTAGAGGTGCCAGAGCTCGGTTTTGCAATAGAGATAAATTGTATTTTGAGCGGTATACTTTCATTGTCAACGTAACAACTAAGAGATGACGATATCTTCCATGCTAAACACATTATAGGCGGTTTCCAAACAGAATGGTAAAGTTTATACTCCCCTCCACCAACAAACATCAATCCATGGCTTGCTCGAAACAACGAGTGCCTCCAACATACATCTGGTCCCAGGGGGAGTTCTGTTTGCAATTAATTTTGATTTAGGTTGCATAAAGCATGGGACTGTGCATCCCGGTGACCAGCCATTTTCTCATGAGTGAGGAGCGGAGTCCACTCCTCTTGAGAATAACCCGCCTAACATGGAAGATAAGGACAACCTTTGTTGATACATGAGCTATTCGAGCATACAAAACAAAATGTTTATTTGAAGGTTTAGAGTTTGGCACATACAAATTTACTTGGAACGGCAGGTAGATACCGCATATAGGAAGATATAGTGGACTCATCTGGAATAACTTTGGGGTTTAAGGGATTGGATGCACAAGCAGTATTCCTGCTTAGTACAGGTAGAGGCTAGCAAAAGACTGGGAAGCGACCAACTAGAGAGCGACAACAGCCATGTACATGCATTAAAATTAATAAACATTGGATGCAAGCATGGGTAGGATATAGTCCACCATGAACATAAATATCGTGAAGGCTATGTTGATTTGTTTCAACTACATGTGTGAACATGTGCCAAGTCAAGTCACTTAAATCATTCAAAGGAGGATACAACCCCATCATACCACATCATAACCATCTTAATAGCATGTTGGCACAAGGTAAATCATTATAACTCATAGCTAATCAAGCATGGCACAATCAACTACGATCTCTAATTGTCATTGCAAACATGTTTATTCATAATAAGCTGAATCAAGAACGCGAGACTCATCATATTTACAAAAACAAAAGAGGTTGAGTTCATACCAGCTTTTCTCCTCTCAGTCAGTCCATCATATGTCATCATAATTGCCTTTCACTTGCACGACCGAACGGTGTGAATAATAATAAGAGTGCACGTGCATTGGACTAAGCTGGAATCTGCGAGCATTCAATAAACATGAGAAGACAAGGCAATATGGGCTCTTTGGTTAATTCAACAATAATGCATATAAGAGCCGCTTCAACAATTTAATTATGGTCTTCTCCTACTGACCCCCAAATAAAAGAAAAGAAATAAAACTATTTACACGGGAAAGCTCCCAACAAGCAAAAGAAGAACGGGAAATATTTTTGGGTTTTCTTTTTAATTATTACTACTACAGCAGAAAAACTACTACTATTTTTTTTGGTTTTCTTAAGGTTTATTAAACACACATGATACCAACTCTGTCAGGACCCCGATTCCAAGTCACATCGATCTAGCCGGTAACACCTCATATCACTTTGTGGCCTCACGCACGGTATCCCACGGGTGTCGCCTTACCATGGCCTGGGACCGTTTGCGCCTTTTGGCTCACGTATATGATAGTGTCGCTAGCATCCATATGACAGAGAACCCGGGCCGACATGGCTAGTCGTGAACCCAAAGCGGCACAGACCTATGGAGACAGGCATACATGAATCACATCGAACATGTTGGTCATCAGCGAGTGATTCCGGGCTGTAGCACTGGGCTAACAGGACTCCGGTGAACCGGGCTGTAGCAGGCTAGGCAGGACTCCGGATATCACCGCGTGACATTTCCTCGTAGGGATAGACATAGGAACGAAGTGAAACACATGCCGGCCAGTCAAGTGTCCTGAACAGTAGTGCTGGGCTAGCAGGACTCCGGTGAACCGGGCTGTAGCGGACTACTATGGCTCGAGGAACACTAGACTACATTTCCCCATAAGAAAGGCTGCCAAGGATAAACAACTAGATTGTCGGATCCCACTCATACCAAGCATTTCAATCATACACACAATATGCCCGATATGAGTACATACAACATGGCAACACAACAAAACTCTACAACTCAAGTACTTTATTTAAAGGCTCCAAGGAGCCATACATAACATGTCCATACAGATAGGGGTCACATGACCCGACACTCAAGTCATACAAACATACAAGCACATGCGGAAGCAACTAGTCTGAGTACAGACTCTAGAAAGAAAGAAGGCTTCTCGAAGCCTATCTATATACATAGGGCCCTCCATGGCCAGGATCACCACCTGGGTGGCTAGTCACTCGTCGATGTCAAGGTCTACGTAGAACCCATCGGAGGGGGCGGTGTTGTCGTCTGAAAACAGTAATTAAGCAAACATGAGTACAAAGGTACTCAGCAAGTCTTACATCAGAACTTACTAGACATGCTTATTCTCAAGAAGGTGGTGGGGTTAATGCAGCAAGCCAGCTTTGACTCTTGGCTAAGCTATCCTATGGAACTTCACCAGTAAAAATAGTTTTCGCACATGAGTCCACTACTCACCAACACAATACTACACCGGGGATCCTCCCTCGTCATCCTACAAGAGGGCCATCCTCGGTACTCACACTTATCTTGAGTCTTTTAGTATTATCCATTAACTTGTCTATGAACTGTATAGGCAACCAAGTAGTCCTTTACCGCGGACGCGGCTATTCGAATAGTTTTATACCCTGCAGGGGTGTACTTCTTCATACACGCTTTCACCACTTACCGCCGTTTACACGACATGTACTCGGCAACCTTCAAGCGGAAGCCCAGCGAGGGTGTCGGCCACGGCCTACCTAAACACTTAAGTCTCTAGTCCAGGTTTATCGCCTATCCAGGTTCCATCCGCAGGGAGTCCGGCCGAGGTTTCCACACACGGCCCTGAACGATGTGAACAGGGATCCCGAGACACCAAATGGGTGACTCGGTACACTGTGCCATGGTGTATCTACCGCAACATAGCCCACCCCTAGGGTCAGCGCTACGCATGGCCGCCAACACATAACCTACAAACACGAGAAACTATTTGCAACTCCTGGACAGAGTACTAGGGTGGTTAAGAAGCCGAGAGGGTCAATTAAGGATCCCAATGCATGGTAGTAGCTGAATCTTAAATCACACATACAGATCTTAGTTCTTAGGGATGGCCTCAATGAAACAACCCACCATGTACTCCTACATGGCCTCTCATCGATACCTTTACCAAAACATGTTCAACACATCCCTCACATTACCGGCATAAGCATTTCACTCTAGCCCATCACCCAGATGAACCAGACCTGACACGACTCTAAGCATAGCAGGCATAGCAAGGTAGGAATCACATACATGGCTCAATCAACTCCTACACATGCTAGTGGGTTTCATCTAGTTACTGTGGCAATGACAGGTCATGCAGAGGATAAGGGTTCAACTACTGTAGCACACAGTAGTTTGAATCGCGTTGTCTTAATGCAGTAAACAAGAGCAGAAGCGAGAACATGGGTTTGTATCGGAATGATCAATGGTTGCTTGCCTGATGGAGTGGTAGTGGGATACTGCCCTTCAGTTGGATACTCGTGAATATCCTCGGAGGCAGAACCTACCACGAAGAACACATCGGAACACAGTCAACACATGACGATATGCAACAATATGATGCATGCTATGACATGGCAATATGAATGTGTCTTGGCCTAATGCAAGCTATAACAGAAAGGAATGAACTCATTTGAATCAAAGATTCAAATATTAGCTCATTAAACATGGCCTTAATAGTGCATTTCCTTATTCTGCTTAAACATCAAGGTAAACTTGTTTTGTCATGCATGAAACCACTACAGATGGATAGATTGAATTTTTCTGATCATTTTTCATATATAAATCTTTGCATTTGGAGCTATGGTTGATTTTCTATGATTTTTAGAAGTTTTAACCATTTTCTGGAAATTCCTGAATAAAAATAAATCCGGAAAATGCATTACTGCGTCAGCATTGCGTCATGCTGACCTTAGCAGGTCAAAGGCGCCAGCCCAGGTCAAACCTGACTGGTGGGCCCCTTCTGTCAGCCTCTCAGCTAATTAACATGATTAGATTAACACTAATTAGCTGTCAGTGGGGCCTGGGCCCACATGTCAGTGACTGATTTAATTAAAATTAATTAAAACTAATCCTAAATTAGTTAGCAGACCGGCCCCACCTGTCATAGACTCAGGGGGGGTCTACCTGGGCCCACCCAGGAGTCAAACTGGGTCAAACTCGCCGGCGACTCGACGCCGGCGAGGCCCGAGATGGTGGCGCAGCTCGGAAAACGCCCACAGGGCACGGGCGAGGCCGTTCTTGGGCTCGTTGGAGAGCTCTTGCAGTCGTGCATCTAGTGGTGGTGGAGGTCGGGCCTACGGTGGCCGGAGACGACGACGGCGAGCTCCAAGGCGGCGGCCGGAGTTCGGCCATGTGCGGGGAGTGGGCTGCGGCGTGCAAACATGGAAACTGAAGTGCTAGCGAGGCACTACGCGATGCGGTAAGCACGTTGCATAGCACGGGAGGACCAAATGGTCGCGGGAGCGACACCGATGACGATCTCGAGCGGAGACGAGCTTCGGCCATGGTGGAACTATGGCCTAGAGGGTGCAAATGCATGGGAAAGAAGAGGGGGAAGGCGGCGGAGCTCACAGGGAGGTCGATGAGCAGCTCAGTGGGCTCGGGGGCGACCGGAGCAAGGCGAATCGATGAACAACGTCCGGCGGGTACCGAGGTTGAAGACGGCGCGATAGCGGCGATGCAGGGCCTCCGACGAAGCGTGGCTCGGTAGGGAGGGCGAGGGCATCGTGGCAGAGCGATTTGGCTTGTCGGAGGGGCGAGGGGGTGGCTCTGGCGTCGTCTACGGCGAACGACGGCGAGGAACGCGCTCGAGCATCGGGGAGAGAGTGAGGGAGACGAGGGGGAGAGTGAGCAAGGATGAGAGGGGGACGTGGGGGTCGCGTGGCACCCCTAGGCGTCTCCAGGCGTCGGCGGAAGCAGGAGGTGGCCGGCATGTGGCCGCGGGCGCCGGCCACGCGCTCCGCGTCCTTCTGGCGCGAGGAGGACGACGACTGGCGGGGCCAGTCGGCTGGGCCGAGCCAGGTGGGCTGGGCCAGCACAGGTAAGGCCCAGGTAGCTTCCCTCTCTCTGTTTTTTATTTGTTTCTGTTTTTCTATTTAACTGCAACTGTTGGGCTTTAATTAAAATACTAAAACGTTTCCAAAAACCCTGAAAATAATTGTGGGCTCTGTTTAGATTATTTCCAACAGCAAACATTTATTTCCAGGATTATTTGAGCATTTAAATTATTTTATAGCATTTAAATGCCCAAATTCAAATACTTATGATTTAATTCAATGACCTTCTGCTGACCTAGAAAATTGTGCACCAATTTTGCCAGAGGTTTTAACCCAAGACAAAGAGGGTGAACTTTTTAGAAGGGCATTTCAGGTTCATTGAAAATAATTTTAGTAAACCCTAGTTGTTTCCCAGGGGGGGGTGTTGGGGGGTTTCTGCCTTCCCCATTTCAAATTTAAGAGAAATTTAAACATGATGCACACTCTAATGCTTGAACTATCTAGGGTGTGACAACTCACCCCCACTGAAAAGAATCTCGTCCCGAGATTTAGGATCCTCCGGGAAGAAGGTGGGGTACTCAAGTTGAAGACGATCCTCCCTTTCCCAAGTGGCTTCTTTCTCGGAATGGTGTGACCATTGAACCTTGAAAAACTTGATATTCTGACATCGAGTGGTACGCTCGGCTTGATCAAGGATACGAACGGGATATTCCCGATAGGAGAGGTTATCTTGTAGATCAAGCGTTTCGTGGTCCACTCCATGGATAGGATCCGTGAAGCAACGCCTGAGTTGTGAAACGTGGAAGACATTGTGAACTCTGGAAAGATGCGGAGGTAGTTCCAATTGGTAGGCAACTTCTCCTCGTTTGGCAAGAATGCGAAAGGGTCCAATGTAACGAGGGGCCAATTTGCCTTTAATACCGAAACGATGGGTTCCCTTTAACGGAGTAACCCGAAGGTAAGCCTTCTCGTCGACTTCATAAGTCATAGGCTTATGTTTACGATCATATTGACTCTTTTGACGAGATTGGGCTGTTTTCAATTTCTCACGAATAACGCGAACCTGCTCTTCTGCTTCCTGAATCATATCCGGGCCAAAGAGTTGTCTTTCCCCAGTTTCTGACCAGTTAAGAGGCATTCGACATTTTCGTCCATAGAGAACTTCGAAAGGAGCCTTGCCCAAGCTGGCTTGATAACTATTGTCATAAGCAAACTCCGCGAATGGAAGGCATTTCTCCCAACTCATTCTGAACGAGATGACAGAAGCTCGGAGCATATCTTCCAGAATTTGATTGACTCGCTCTACTTGACCACTTGATTGAGGATGGAAGGCAGTACTAAAAGAGAGACGAGTTCCCATAGCATTTTGGAAACTTTCCCAGAATCGAGAGGTGAAGAGACTCCCACGGTCTGAGTTAATTTCCAATGGAACACCATGAAGAGGCACTATTCGGGAGATGTATAAATCGGCTAGCTGGCTAGCGGTGATACTCTCACGAACAGGTAGAAAGTGGGCTACTTTGGAAAGACGGTCGATCACGATGAAGATGGCATTATTCCCTCTCTTGGTCCTGGGAAACCCAGTGATGAAATCCATACTGATTTTATCCCATTTCCATTCGGGAATAGCCAAAGGTTGAAGAGTGCCAGCAGGCGGTTGATGCTCTGCCTTAACACGACAACAAACGTCGCAATTAGCAATGTATTGAGCGATTTCTCTCTTCATCCTAGTCCACCAAAACCTCTGGCATAGGTCTTGATACATTTTAGTACTACCGGGATGAATGGTGAGAGGGGATTCATGAGCTTCCTTAAGGATCAACTGGCGCAGATGTTGTTTCTTGGGAACCACCAAACGGTTCTCGAAGAAGACAGCACCTCGCTCATCCATGGAGAAACATTTAGCAACTCCGCTAGCGATGTTTTCCTTAATTCGGGATATGCCCTTATCATACCGCTGGGCGGTTATGATTTGATCCATAAGGGTAGGTTTCGCCACCAGGGTGGATAGGAATCCTCGAGGAACAATGTGAAGGTTAAGCTTACGGAATTCCTCATGGAGAGGTGGTTGACTCTGTTGTAACATCAGGTTGTTACAATAGGATTTACGGCTTAGTGCATCAGCCATGACATTGGCTTTGCCCGGGGTGTAAGTTATTCCTAAGTCATAATCCGAGATCAACTCAACCCAACGTCTTTGCCTGAGATTCAAGTCTGGTTGGGTGAAGATATATTTCAAACTTTGGTGATCGGTGAAGATCTCGCAACGATTACCGAGGAGGTAATGTCGCCAGGTTTTAAGTGCATGGACTACAGCTGCAAGCTCTAGATCATGTGTGGGATAATTTTCCTCATGTGGGTGTAATTGCCGTGAAGCATAGGCAATTACATGATGATCCTGCATGAGTATGCAACCTAGTCCTTGTCGCGAGGTGTCGCAATAGATAATAAAGTCCTTGGAGAAATCTGGTGGTACCAGTACGGGAGCAGATGTCAGGCGTCTTTTCAGTTCCTGAAAGCTGAACTCGCACTGTGGAGTCCACTCGAACTTTTTATCTTTCTTGAGGAGTTCAGTTAGAGGTTTAGCAACCTTGGAGAAATTCTCGACGAAGCGGCGGCAATAGCTCGCTAAGCCAAGGAAACTCCGAACTTGCTTGACCGTCTCAGGTGGAGTCCAATCAAGGACGGCTTAGCAATACCCTAGCCATAGATTACATGGCCTAGATAGGTCACTTCTGGCAACCAAAATTCACACTTGGAGAATTTGGCATAAAGGCGATGCTCTCGAAGTTTCATCAATACCAGCCTTAGATGTTCGACATGTTCCTCTTCATTCTTGGAGTAGATGAGTATGTCATCGAGGTATACCACGACGAATTTATCCAAGTACTCCATGAAAACCGAGTTCATTAACCGAGAGAAGGTAGCTGGGGCATTGGTTAAACCGAAGGACATGACGGTGTACTCGTATTGGCCATAACGAGTAACAAAGGCCGTTTTGGGAATGTCCCCGTTTCTGATTTTGATTTGATGGTAGCCCAACCTCAAATCCATCTTGGAAAAGACTGAGGATCCAGCGAGCTGATCATACAGATCGTTAATCCTAGGAAGCGGGTATTTGTTCTTGATGGTGACCAGGTTGACAGGGCGGTAGTCCACAACCATTCGATCCGTTCCATCCTTCTTCTTGACGAAGAGGACGGGGCAAGCCCAAGGAGAGGAACTAGGATGGATGAAACCCTTTTTCAAGGACTCATCGAGTTGGTTCTTAAGTTCGGCTAGTTCTAAGGGTGCCATCTTGTAGGGTCTTCTAGAAATTGGCACGGTTCCTGGAACAAGGTCTATCATAAACTCGACATCCCTGTCAGGTGGAACACCTGGCAGTTCTTCTGGAAAGACATCCGGAAAGTCTCGGACTATCGGAACATCCTCAAGGTCTGGAAGGGGGTTGGCATTTAGGGAGTAAAGCTGGCGCTTGGCCACTCGAGTTAAGACATTGACTGTCCTGCCCGATGGGTGAGTAAGCTGAACGGTTCTAGTGGCACAATCAATCTTAGCATAATGAGATGACATCCAGTCCATACCCAAGATGATGTTTATGTCCGTGGACTTGAGAGCTATCAAGGATGCAAGGAAGACAAGTCTATCGACAAGAATTTTGTTCCCATGACTTACTCTAGAAGTTTGCCATTTGGAACCCGGAGTTTGAATTACCATGGAAGTGGGCATGTCATAGAATGTCGTGTTATGCAATCGAGCATAGCTCTCGGATATGAATGAATGAGATGCTCCAGTATCGAAAAGAACAGATGCCGGATGGCAGTTAACAAGGAGCGTACCAAGGACGACGTTGGGATCCTCATGAGCCTCCTCGGCTGAAACATAGTTGACATGGCCACGTGCAGTGGTGGTCGGCTTGGCGTAGAATGTTTTTCCCGTGGGCTTACCACGGCCAACGGACTTTCCAGTTTGATTGGGATTGTTGTTCTGGGGATACTCTCGGCTATAGTGACCCGTCTCTCCACACTTAA
This sequence comes from Triticum dicoccoides, assembly GCF_002162155.2. Lineage (NCBI taxonomy): Eukaryota > Viridiplantae > Streptophyta > Magnoliopsida > Poales > Poaceae > Triticum > Triticum dicoccoides. Next base: position 590,925,339 of record NC_041384.1, on the reverse strand, counting down.
AGCATGTCACCACATTGGGGCGTGGAGCAGCATTAGCAGCGGGGCCACCATAGGGCTTGGGCGGTGCAAATTGCTGGTTGGGACGAGGCGCCGCAAAGGATGACCTCGGAATGAACCTGGGTGGCAGTGCCGTGCTTGGAATCCACACCCGGCGCTTCTGAGCTCCAGAGCCGGATGAAGAGCCAAAATCATGGGAGTGCTTGCGTGAAGCGTCATAATCAGTCTGGCCTGTCTCAGCACTGATGGCTTTATTGACCAACTTCTGAAAGGAGGTGCACTCATGCAGACGAAGATCGCGGCGAAGCTCAAGGCTAAGTCCCTTGCGGAACCTTGCTTGCTTCTTAGCGTCAGTAGATACCTCTTCGGGAGCATAGCGTGCCAGATTTCCAAATTCACGACTATAAGCATCCACAGTCAGTCTTCCTTGGGTGAAGTTGCAGAACTCCTCCCTCTTGCGATCCATGAGACCTTCCGGAATGTGATGCTCGCGGAAAGCCTCACTGAACTCAGCCCAAGTAGTAACTTGGCCGACCGGGCGCATAGCTTCGAAGTTTTCCCACCAAAGGCTAGCAGGGCCTTCGAGTTGATAGGCAGCATAGGTAACCTTGTCGGCTTCGGCTACGTTGGCAGCATGTAGCTTGTGAGTGATGCTGCGAAGCCAGTCATCCGCGTCGAGGGGTTCGATGGAATGGTTAAACTTTGGTGGGTACAGCTTGATAAAGTCATTGATTGACACCAAGTCATTTCGTGGGTGGCATGCAGTGTTCTGCTCAATCCGCTCTAGCAGGCGGTTAGTCTCACACTTGTTTCTTTCCGCCTCCAGCATTACTTCAGCCAGAGAAGGCAGGTGAGGCAGATTTTCACCTCTAGCTGCACTGGCTTCCCCCTGCTCCGAGGCAGCAGGGTTGCTGCGGGTGTTGACCATCCTAGGAGAAAACAAGACAATGGTTTAGATAAGGATGGCTCAAACTTAGCAAGGAGTGCAGAATGTAATGGATAACGCGGAATGCAGAGATGTTCATCCGTATGTCATGGTAATATAAAACTGCCATATATATACCAACGGTCATACACATCATACATAGTTTAGTACAAGCCCAGGCTACAGTACAACTATGATGAAAGACGTTACATCACATCGGAGGCATTCCAAGCTCCTATACAGTATTTGTCTACACCTCCGGATTTGATTACACACAAAGTCATATTCCACAAGTCTCGCAGGACAGTGGAGATACAACTACTACAATACTAGTGGTACTACTACTAACTCAGACAGCTCCATAGTAGTCCTCATAGAAGTCACCTCCATAGCCTGGAAGTTTAACGTGACCATCCGGGAACAGACAGTCCTGAGGAGCCTGTGGACCATAAGGGCTAGGATGAGGTCTTGGACCAACAAACGGTGGCCTGTGGGGACCACGGGGTGGGGTGATGCCTCCCACATCACGCCAATCCACCATGTTTGGCATAGCTGATCTCACAGGATACAGATCCCTTGTATCCATACATCCGGCTAGCACCGCAGGTGCAAACCGAGTCAATGTGGCCCAATGATAAGCACAGGTATTGAAAAGCTCCAGCCTCAAGGCCCGATTCTCTCCGTCCTTATCTTCGAGCATCTCGGCAGTGGTACGAGTTAATGAGTCCTCCTGAGTGGAGTCAGCATAGATAGCCTGAAGATACCCTTGCGCTCCTGGAAGTGAATCTGGCATGTAACGGAAGTCGGTGTTCCGAAGTAGGCCAGTCCGCACTCGCAAGATGGTCATCATGGAATAGGCAGCATCCTGCACAGCCATCTCAACAGTAACCCCGAGTCCATAGGAACAGTGAAGGGGCTCGGTAGATCCAGGATAAGAAGGAAATATCCTGACGGTGCAGAGATATTGGCTTTGATTAAAGTCGCGGAACTGCTCTTCGACGGTGTATTCGGGATACCAACGGTAGCCCGTCTCGATCATTACCTGGACTAACATAGCAGTATGACCGGGCACGTCGAGGCACCGGGTCAGGCGAACCACTTGGTTTTGAACACGGTTGGCCATCTGAAAGCACAACCACAATGCAAAGACATCAGAATTTCTAGGGAAAATTGGACAGCATAACAACTATAAATGCTCAAAAAAAGATTTGAGACATCCATAACAGTTTGCAATACCACTCAACAACATCATATCAAGATTCTGATCCAAATAGCAACATACTAAAAGTAGTAGAAACTGTACTGAGGCTTGTAACAACAATCCTATAAGCTACTACCGATTAGTAACACGTGAACCTGATAGAAGAAGACAGCCTAGTCCTTAACCCACATTGAAAGAGAAGAGAATGACTCAGATCAGAGGCATAGGGTAAAGGAGTAAAAGGGCCTTACGTTCCCTCCCACAATCAATTCCCCTACATATAACTAAAGCATTTCTAGACTCGACATCGACCAGTTTGGCTCAACGAACCTACAAGCAGTCCAGCTCTCATACCAACGCTGTCAGGACCCCGATTCCAAGTCACATCGATCTAGCCGGTAACACCTCATATCACTTTGCGGCCTCATGCACGGTATCCCATGGGGGTCGCCTTACCATGGCCCGGGACCGTTTGCGCCTTTTGGCTCACGTATATGATAGTGTCGCTAGCATCCATATGACAGAGAACCCAGGCCGACATGGCTAGTCGTGAACCCAAAGCGGCACAGACCTATGGAGACAGGCATACATGAATCACATCGAACATGTCGGTCATCAGCGAGTGATTCCGGGCTGTAGCACTGGGCTAACAGGACTCCGGTGAACCGGGCTGTAGCAGGCTAGGCAGGACTCCGGATATCACCGCGTGACATTTCCCCGAAGGGACAGACATAGGAACGAAGTGAAACACATGCCGGCTAGTCAAGTGTCCTGAACAGTAGTGCTGGGCTAGCAGGACTCCGGTGAACCGGGCTGTAGAGGACTACTATGGCTCGAGGAACACTAGACTACATTTCCCCATAAGAAAGCTGCCAAGGATAAACAACTAGATTGTCGGATCCCACTCATACCAAGCATTTCAATCATACACACAATATGCCCGATATGAGTACATACAACATGGCAACACAACAAAACTCTACAACTCAAGTACTTTATTTAAAGGCTCCAAGGAGCCATACATAACATGTCCATACAGATAGGGGTCACATGACCCGACACTCAAGTCATACAAACATACAAGCACATGCGGAAGCAACTAGTCTGAGTACAGACTCTAGAAAGAAAGAAGGCTTCTCGAAGCCTGTCTATATACATAGGGCCCTCCATGGCCAGGATCACCACCTGGGTGGCTAGTCACTCGTCGACGTCAAGGTCTACGTAGAAGCCATCGGAGGGGGCGGTGTTGTCGTCTGAAAACAGTAATTAAGCAAACATGAGTACAAAGGTACTCAGCAGGTCTTACATCAGAACTTACTAGACATGCTTATTCTCAAGAAGGTGGTGGGGTTAATGCAGCAAGCCAGCTTTGACTCTTGGCTAAGCTATCCTACGGAACTTCACCAGTAAAAATAGTTTTCGCACACGAGTCCACTACTCACCAACACAATACTCCACCGGGGATCCTCCCTCGTCATCCTACGAGAGGGCCATCCTCGGTACTCACACTTATCTTGAGTCTTTTAGTAGTATCCATTAACTTGTCTATGAACTGTATAGGCAACCAAGTAGTCCTTTACCGCGGACGCGGCTATTCGAATAGTTTTATACCCTGGAGGGGTGTACTTCTTCATACACGCTTTCACCACTTACCGCCGTTTACACGAGATGTACTCGGCAACCTTCAAGCGGAAGCCCAGCGAGGGTGTCGGCCACGGCCTATCTAAACACTTAAGTCTCTAGTCCAGGTTTATCGCCTATCCAGGTTCCATCCGCAGGGAGTCTGGCCGAGGTTTCCACATACGGCCCCGAACGATGTGAACAGGGATCTCGAGACACCAAACGGGTGACTCGGTACACCGTGCCACGGTGTATCTACCACAACATAGCCCACCCCTAGGGTTAGCGCTACGCACGGCCTCCAACACATAACCTACAAACACCAGAAACTATTTGCAACTCCTGGACAGAGTACTAGGGTGGTTAAGAAGCCGAGAGGGTCAATTAAGGATCCCAATGCATGGTAGTAGCTAAATCTTAAATCACACATATAGATCTTAGTTCTTAGGGACGGCCTCAATGAAACAACCCACCATGTACTCCTACATGGCCTCTCATCGATACCTTTACCAAAACATGTTCAACACATCCCTCACATTACCGGCATAAGCATTTCACTCTAGCCCATCACCCAGATGAACCAGACCTGACACAACTCTAAGCATAGCAGGCATAGCAAGGTAGGAATCACATACATGGCTCAATCAACTCCTACACATGCTAGTGGGTTTCATCTAGTTACTGTGGCAATGACAGGTCATGCAGAGGATAAGGGTTCAACTACCGTAGCACACAACAGTTTGAATCGTGTTGTCTTAATGCAGTAAACAAGAACAGAAGCGAGAACATGGGTTTGTATCGGAATGATCAGTGGTTGCTTGCCTGATGGAGTGGTAGTGGGATACTGCCCTTCAGTTGGATACTTGTGAATATCCTCGGAGGCAGAACCTACCACGAAGAACACATCGGAACACAGTCAACACATGACGATATGCAACAATATGATGCATGCTATGACATGGCAATATGAATGTGTCTTGGCCTAATGCAAGCTATAACAGAAAGGAATGAACTCATTTGAATCAAAGATTCAAATATTAGCTCATTAAACATGGCCTTAATAGTGCATCCCCTTATTCTGCTTAAACAGCAAGGTAAACTTGTTTTGTCATGCATGAAACCATTACAGATGGATAGATTGAATTTTTCTGATCATTTTTCATATATAAATCTTTGCATTTGGAGCTATGGTTGATTTTCTATGATTTTTAGAAGTTTTAACTATTTTCTGGAAATTCCTAAATAAAAATAAATCCAGAAAATGCATTACTGCGTCAGCATTGCGTCATGCTGACCTCAGCAGGTCAAAGGCGCCAGCCCAGGTCAAACCTGACTGGTGGACCCCTTCTGTCAGCCTCTCAGCTAATTAACAGGATTAGATTAACACTAATTAGCTGTCAGTGGGGCCTGGGCCCACATGTCAGTGGCTGATTTAACTAAAATTAATCCTAAATTAGTTAGCAGACCGGCCCCACCTGTCATAGACTCAGGGGGGTCTACCTGGGCCCACCCAGGAGTCAAACTGGGTCAAACTCACCGGCGACTCGACGCCAGCGAGGCCCGAGACGGTGGCGTAGCTCGGAAAACGCCCAAAGGGCACGGGTGAGGCCATTCTTGGGCTCGTTGGAGAGCTCTTGCAGCCGCGCATCTAGTGGTGGTGGAGGCCGGGCCTACGGTGGCCGGAGACAACGAGGCGAGCTCCAAGGTGGCGGCCGGAGTTTGGCCATGTGCGGGGAGTGGGTTGCGGCGTGCAAACACGGAAACTGAAGTGCTTGTGAGGCACTACGCGATGCGGTAAGCACGTTGCATAGCACGGGAGGACCAAATGGTCGCCGGGGCGACGCCGGCGACGAGCTCGAGCGGAGACGAGCTTCGGCCATGGTGGAACTATGGCCTAGAGCGTGCAAATGCATGGGAAAGAAGAGGGGGAAGGCGGCGGAGCTCACAGGGAGGTCGATGAGCAGCTCAGTGGGCTCGGGGGCGACCGGAGCGAGGCGAATCGATGAACAGTGTCCGGCGGGTACCGAGGGTGAAGACGGCGCGATAGCGGCGATGCAGGGCCTTCGGCGAAGCGTGGCTCGGTGGGGAGGGCGAGGGCGTCATGGCGGAGCGATTTGGCTTGTCGGAGGGGCGAGGGGGTGGCTCTGGCGTCGTCTACGGCGAACAGTAGCGAGGAACGCGCTCGGGCATCATGGGAGAGAGCGAGGGAGACGAGGGGGAGAGTGAGCGAGGATGAGAGGGGGACGTGGGGGTCGCGTGGCACCCCTAGGCGTCTCCAGGCGTCGGCGGAAGCAGGAGGTGGCCGGCGTGTGGCCGCGGGCGCCGGCCACGTGCTCCGTGTCTTTCTGGCGCGAGGAGGACGACGACTGGCAGGGCCAGTCGGCTGGGCCGAGCCAGGTGGGCTGGGCCAGCACAGGTAAGGCCCAGGTAGCTTCCCTCTCTCTGTTTTTTTATTTGTTTCTGTTTTTCTATTTAACTGCAACTGTTGGGCTTTAATTAAAATACTAAAACATTTCCAAAAATCCTGAAAATAATTGTGGGCTCTGTTTAGATCATTTCCAACAGCAAACATTTATTTCCAGGATTATTTGAGCATTTAAATTATTTTATAGCATTTAAATGCCCAAATTCAAATACTTATGATTTAATTCAATGACCTTCTGCTGACCTAGAAAATTGTGCACCAATTTTGCCAGAGGTTTTAACCCAAGACAAAGAGGGTGAACTTTTTAGAAGGGCATTTCAGGTTCATTGAAAATAATTTTAGTAAACCCTAGTTGTTTCAGGGGGGTGTTGGGGGGTTTCTGCCTTCCCCATTTCAAATTTAAGAGAAATTTAAACATGACGCACACTCTAATGCTTGAACTAGCTAGGGTGTGACAAGAAGAAAGCATGAAAAAGAAAATAAACTAGCATGGATATTGCAGTGAAAAAGTATGAGCACCGACATCTAGCAATGAGTGTGTGTGAATATAAATGTAATGTCGGTGAGAAATACATACTCCCCCAAGCTTAGGCTTTTGGCCTAAGTTGGTCTATGGCCACGGCTGGCCTGGCGGATATCCATAATAATAGTTGTTGGGGTCGTATTGTGATGAGGAAGGATAGTTGGGATCATACTGATGTGCAGCGGTTATCGCCTACTGAGCTGTAGCGGGGAGCTGAGCTGCCTCCGCTCTCCTCTCGTACTCTTCTGCCTCCTCTCTGGTAATAACATATCTTCCTTTTGCCTGTGAATCAAAGAAGGCAGGAGCAGGGGGAGTAATACGGAAAACACATCGTTTATCAAAAATTAAGCGGTATAAGAGAGGTGATTCAGACCTCTCGACAAACTGGTGTGAAGCCATAGAGTCATAATCTAAATATGCAGGGGGCAACTCCATATCACCCTCACGAATGTCTATCTCAAGAAAATGAGCTAAGCGGGTTGCATAAATTCCTCCAAAGAAATCTCCATTATGTCTATTATGATGCAACCTACGAGCTACAATGGCTCCCATATGATAAGATTGGTCTCCTAACACAACACTCCTAAGAATGCTAAGATCAGGGACACACATGTGACATGCTTCATCCTTAGCATTTATGCATCTACCAATGAAAAGAGCAAAATAATGTATAGCAGGAAAGTGAATGCTCCCTATGGTAGCCTGCGTTATATCTCTAGATTCCCCCACAGTTATACTAGCAAGAAAGTTTCTAAATTCAGATTTAGGGGGATCCCTAACACTACCCCATGATGGAAGTTCGCAAGCAGAAGTGAAATCCTCTAAGTCCATGGTATAAGATTTGTCATAAAGATCAAACATGACTGAAGGAGAATTACGCGAAGATGAATACTCAAACCTCCTCACAAATGAACTTGTGAGATCATGATACTGGGGGCATTTGTTAGCCTCAAAATCCTCAAGACCTGCATTGCACAAAAATGTTTTGAATTCTTCTTTAATTCCCGCACGGTCCATAAAATTTTCCGACGGCCATTCGCAAGGCCGTACTGAAGCGTCTCTTGGTGGATCCTCATCAGCATCGCGCATAGCAATCCTGGGTCCTTGCTTCTTAGAGGAACCACCTTGGAACATCTTCCTAAGCATATTGTTTATCTCTGAAAAATTCTGAATTTTTTTAGTAACTTCAAATAAAAGTAAACCAAACTCAATAAAACTGATAGTAACTACTCCTACAAGTGCCTAGAGCCTATATCAAGCATTAGAACTACTTGGAACAATATAAATTTGACATGCAAGCTCAAGAACATGGTCACCTATGCAACACAAATTTGCAATGAATAAAGCACTAGAACAAAAACTAATTGGACCAATGGAGGAGTCACATACCAAGGAACAATCTCCCCAAGCAGTTTTGCGAGAGGTGCTTTGAGCAAGGAGATCGAAAATCACAGCAAAAAGTGGCTGGAACTCGTGCTTGAGTTGGTTTTTCGGGTTTGTGTGAGATAGAGGAAGAAGATGGGTGCTGGGATAAGTGGAGGAGGGCCACCGTGGGCCCACGAGGTAGGGGGGCGCGCCCTATAGGGGGGGGGGGGCGCCCACCACCCTCGTGGCCACGTGGCAGCTCTTCCCTCGGCGATTTTTGCACAATAAATCCTCAAATATTCCCGAAAAAATCATATTAAATTGGCATGTCATTCTGAGGACTTTTATTTTTGGGTTATTTTTATATTGCACAGATAATCAGATAACAGACAGAAAAACTATTTTTACTTTATTTAATATAAATAACAGAAAATATAAAGAGGGTACAGAAGTTTGTGTTTCTAGTTTCATCCATCTCATGCTCTTAAAAAAGAATCCACTAACAAGGTTGATCAAGTCTTGTTAACAAACTCATTCCGATAATCATGAAACCAGAGAAATTTCGAATAACACTAAGTTACCTCCACGGGGATATGCACATCCCCTATAATAAGTATATCATATTTCTTCTTGACAGTAGGAAGAGGAAATTCAAAACCTCCAATTATAATTGATGGATTTTTTCCAATGGAGTTGATACTATGAACTTGAGGTTGTTTCCTCGAAAAGTGTACCGTATGCTCATTACCATTAACATGAAAAGTGACATTGCCTTTGTTGCAATCAATAACAGCCCCTGCAGTATTAAGAAAAGGTCTTCCAAGAATAATAGACATACTGTCATCCTCGGGAATATCAAGAATAACAAAGTCCGTTAAAATAGTAACGTTTGCAACCACAACAGGCACATCCTCACAAATATCAACAGGTATAGCAGTTGATTTATCAGCCATTTGCAAAGATATTTCAGTAGGTGTCAACTTATTCAAGTCAAGTCTATGATATAAAGAGAGAGGCATAACACTAACACCGTCTCCAAGATCACATAAAGCAGTTTTAATATATTTTCTTTTAATGGAGCAAGGTATAGTAGGTACTCCGGGGTCTCCAAGTTTCTTTGGTATTCCACCCTTAAAAGTATAATTAGCAAGCATGGTGGAAATCTCAGCTTCCGGTATCTTTGTTTTATTAGTAATGATATCTTTCATATATTTAGCATAAGGATTTGTTTTGAGCACATCAGTTAATCGCATACGCAAAAAGATAGGCCTAATCATTTTAGCAAAGCGCTCAAAATCCTCATCATCCTTTTTCTTGGATGGTTTTGGAGGAAAAGGCATGGGTTTTTGAACCCAAGGCTCTCTTTCTGTACCATGTTTCCTAGCAACAAAGTCTATTTTATCATAACGTTGATTTCTTTGATTGTGGGTTATCAAGATCAATAGCAGGTTCAATTTCTACATCATTGTCATTACTAGGTTGAGCATCATCATGAACATCAACATTGATATTTTTATTAGGTTCATGTTCATTACCAGATTGTGTTTCAGCATCAGACATAGAGATATCATTTGGATTATCAGGTGGTTCAACAATAGGTTCACTAGAAGTTTGCACAGTTCTATCATTTTTCTTTTTCTTCTTTTTAGAAGAACTAGGAACATCAATATTATTTCTATGAGAATCTTGCTCGATTCTCTTAGGGTGGCCTTCAGGATACAAAGGTTCCCGAGTCATTCTACCAGTTCTAGTAGCCACTCTAACAGCATAATCATTTTTCTTACTATTCATTTCATCAAGCACTTCTTTTTGAGCCTTAAGTACTTGTTCTACTTGAGTGGTAACTATAGAAGCATGTTTGCTAACAAGTTTAAGTTCACCTTTAATATCAACCATATAATCACCCAAGCGTCTAATCATATAAGCATTTTCTTTTAATTGTCTACCAAAATAAGCATTGAAGTCGTCTTGCTTAAACATAAAGTTATCAAACTCATCCAAGCACTGATTAGCAATTTTAGTAGGAGGAACTTCAGCTTTATCATATCTATAGAGAGAATTTACTTTACTACCTGTGTCGGGATATCGGGATCAGGAGGTTCTTCATCAAATAAATAATTGAGATAATAAGTTTCTTCAACAGGCGGTGAATTAAGACCATGTATTTCTTCAATAGGAGGTAAATTCTTAACGTCTTCAGCTTTAATACCTTTTTCTTTCATAGATGTCTTTGCCTCTTTCATATATTCGGGACTGAGAAATAGAACACCTCTCTTATTCGGAGTTGGTTTAGGAATAGACTCAGTAATTAGAGCAGGAGCTGGCTCAGGAGGTGGCTCAGGAAGTGCCCAATTATTTTCATTTGTCAACATATTATTCAATAGAATTTCAGCTTCATCCGGTGTTCTTTCCCTGAAAAGTGAACCAGCACAACTATCTAGGTAATCTCTGGAAGCATCGGTTAGTCCATTATAAAAGATATCAAGTATTTCAGGTTTCTTAAGAGGATGATCAGGCAAAGCATTAAGTAACTTGAGAAGCCTCCCCCAAGCTTGTGGGAGACTCTCTTCTTTAATTTGCACAAAGTTGTATATTTCCCTCAAAGCAGCTTGTTTCTTATGAGCAGGGAAATATTTAGCAGAGAAGTAATAAATCATATCCTGGGGACTATGCACACAACTAGGATCAAGAGAATTAAACCATATCTTAGCATCACCCTTTAATGAGAACGGAAATATTTTGAGTAAATATAGGTAACGTGATCTCTCATCATTAGTGAACAGGGCAACTATATCATTTAACTTAGTAAGATGTGCCACAACAGTTTCAGATTCATAGCCATAAATGGATCAGATTCAACCAAAGTAACTATATCAGGATCAACAGAGAATTCATAATCTTTATCAGGAACACATATAGGTGAAGTAGCAAAAGCAGGGTCAGGTCTCATTCTATCTCTAAGTGATTCCTTGTTCCATTTAATTAGTAACCTCTTAAGCTCATATCTATCCTTGCAAGCGAAAATAGCGGCAGAAGATTCCTTATCAAAAAGATAACCTTTAGGAATAACAGGCATGTTTTCATCATCACTATCATCATCATATTCAGATTCAATAATTTCTTTTTCTCTAGCCCTAGCAATTTGTTCATCAAGAAATTCACCAAGGGGCACAGTAGTATCAGACATAGAAGCAGTTTCATCATAAGTATCATGCACAGCAGAAGTGGCATCATCAATAACATACGACATATCAGAACGAATAGCAGAAGCAGGTGTAGGTGTCGCTAACTTACTCATAACAGAAGGTGAATCAAGTGCAGAGCTAGATGGCAGTTCCTTACCTCCCCTCGTAGTTGAGGGATAGATCTTGGTTTTTGGATCTCTCAAGTTCTTCATAATAATAAGCAGATATAAATCCCAAGTGACTCAAAGAATAGAGCTGTGCTCCCCGGCAACAGCGCCAGAAAAAGGTCTTGATAACCCACAAGTATAGGGGATCACAACAGCTTTCGAGGGTAGAGTATTCAACCCAAATTTATTGATTCGACACAAGGGGAGCCAAAGCATATTCTCAAGTATTAGCAGCTGAGTTGTCAATTCAACCACACCTAGAAACTTAGTATCTGCAGCAAAGTTTTTAGTAGCAAAGTAATATGATAGTGGTGGTAATGGTAACAAAAGAGTAATGCAAGCAAAAGTAAATATTTTTGGTATTTTGTAGTAATTATAACAGTAGCAGCGGGAAAGTAAATAAGCGTAAACTAGTATATGGAAAGCTCGTAGGCACCGGATCAGTGATGGATAATTATGCCAGATGCGGTTCATCATGTAACAGTCATAACATAGGGTGACACAGAACTAGCTCCAGTTCGTCAATGTAATGTAGGCATGTATTCCATATATAGTCATACGTGCTTATGGAAAAGAACTTGCATGACATCTTTTGTCCTACCCTCCCGTGGCAGCGGGGTCCTATTGGAAACTAAGGGATATTAAGGCCTCCTTTTAATAGAGAATCAGAACAAAGCATTAGCACATAGTGAATACATGAACTCCTCAAACTATGGTCATCACCGGGAGTGGTCCCGATTATTGTCACTTCGGGGTTGCCGGATCATAACACATAGTAGGTGACTATAGGCTTGCAAGATAGGATCTAGAACTCTCATATATTGATGAAAACATAATAGGTTCAGATCTAAAATCATGGCACTCGGGCCCTAGTGACATCAATCTCAGAACATAATGGATACTAGGGATCAAACCCTAACAAAACTAACTCGATTACATGATAAATCTCATCCAACCCATCACCGTCCAGCAAGCCTATGATGGAATTACTCACGCACGGCAGTGAGCATCATGAAATTGGTGATGGAGGATGGTTGATGATGACGACAGCGACGAATCCCCCTCTCTGGAGCCTTGAACGGACTCCAGATCAGCCCTCCCGAGAGGTTTTAGGGCTTGGCGGCGGCTCCGTATCGTAAAACGCGATGATTTCTTCTCCCTGATTTTTTTCTCTCCGAAAGCGAATATATAGAGTTGGAGTTGGTGTCGGAGGGTTTCCAGGGGGCCCACGAGGTAGGGGGGCGCCCTAGGGGGGGCCGCGCCCCCACCCTCGTGAGAAGGGTGTGGGCCCCCTGGTCTTCATATTTGGCGAGGATTTTTTATTATTTTTTCTAAGACCTCCCATGGAGTTTCAGGTCATTCCGAGAATATTTGTTTTCTGCACATAAAACAACATCATGGTAATTCTGCTGAAAACAACGTCAGTCCGGGTTAGTTCCATTCAAATCATACAAGATAGAGTCCAAAACAAGGGCAAAAGTGTTTGGAAAAGTAGATACGACGGAGACGTATCATGCAACCCAGACATTTTGAGTATGTGCTCGCTGACAGAACTATTCTCCTCCATCTTAAAACTGTAGAACTTGTCGGAGACTTCATATATCTCGACCCGGGCATGAGCTTGGAAAACCATTTTCAGCTCTTGGAACATCTTATATGCTCCGTGCTGCTCAAAACGCTTTTGGAGCCCCGGTTCTAAGCTGTAAAGCATGCCACACTGAACCAGGGAGTAATCATCACTACGCGACTGCCAGGCATTCATAACATCTTGAGTTGCCGGGAAAACAGGTGCTTCACCTAGCGGTGCATCAAGGACATATGCTTTCTTGGCAGCTATGAGGATAAACCTCAGGTTATGGACCCAGTCCGTGTAGTTGCTGCCATCGTCTTTCATCTTGGTTTTCTCTAGGAACGCGTTGAAGTTGAGGGCAACATTAGCGTGGGCCATGATCTACAACACATATTGCAAAGTTTTAGACTATGTTAATGGTAATTAAGTTCATCTAATCAGATTATTTAATGAACTCCCACTCAGATTGACATCCCTCTAGTCATCTAAGTGATACATGATCCGAGTCAACTAGGCCGTGTCCGATCATCACGTGAGACGGACTAGTCATCATCGGTGAACATCTTCATGTTGATCGTATTCTCTATACGATTCATGTTTGACCTTTCGGTCTTCCGTGTTCCGAGGCCATGTCTGTACATGCTAGGCTTGTCAAGTCAACCTAAGTGTATTGCGTGTGTAAATCTGGCTTACACCCGTTGTATGCAAACGTTAGAACATATCACACCCGATCATCATGTGGTGCTTCGGAACAACGGACCGTAGCAATGGTGCACAGTTAGGGGGAACACTTTCTTGAAATTCTTGCGAGGGATCATCTTATTTATGATACCATCATTCTAAAGAAATAAGATGTAAAACATGATAAACATCACATGCAATCAAATAGTGACATGATATGGCTAATATCATTTTGCTCCTTTTTGATCTCCATCTTCGGGGCGCCATGATCATCATCGTCACCGGCTTGACACCATGATCTCCATCATCATGATCCTTGTCATCGTGTCTTCATGAAGTTGTCTCGTCAACTATTACTTCTACTACTATGGCTAACGGTTTAGAGATAAAGTAAAGTAATTACATGACGTTTATGTTCACACGTAGGTCATAAATAAATTAAGACAACTCCTATGGCTCTTGCTGGTTGTCACACTCATCGACATGCAAGTCGTGATTCCTATTACAAGAACATGATCAATCTCATACATCACATATATCATTCATCACATCCTTTTGGCCATATCACATCACACGGCATATGCTGCAAAAACAAGTTAGACGTCCTCTAATTGTTGTTGCAAATTTTTACGTGGCTGCTATAGGTTTCTTAGCAAGAACGTTTCTTACCTATGCCAAAACCACAACGTGATATGCCAATTTCTATTTACCCTTCATAAGGACCCTTTTCATCGAATCCGATCCGACTAAAGTAGGAGAGACAGATACCCGCTAGCACTACAAAAAAAGACACATCCGTGACATTTTGGGCCGAACGATTTTTTTTCCTGTCATACATATGACACTTTTATGACGATAATTATGACAAAACCCGGTATCATCATAGATGTGGTGGGCTCCTACTTCTATGACAAAAAATCATGACAAAAAATGGGATTTTCGTCCTGGGCTGTCCGGAGACGCAGCCGCATGACATTCTTTGGGCCGTCCATGACGGAAAAAACTGTGGTAGAAGTGAGGGGGAGGAAAATTTCGGGGAGTTCCCGGTTACGATGGGAGGTCGGGGGCCGAGCGATGCATGTTTCTCTCGTACACGTACGCGCGTGTGTGCGAGGCGTTGGCTCTAACTGAACCCGAGCGAGGTGTTGGGCTGTAGCTGAACCCGAGCGATTGCACTGTAGGTTACGCGTTACAGAACCCGAGCGATCGATCGATGGCTATTAACTGAACCTGATCGAGCGATTCCTTCGCTACTGTTGCTAACTGAAGCCGATCGATGCTTCCTCTGGATGAACAGTGAGCGTTGCAGGGGGGTTGGATGAACAGTTCCCGGTGGGGGTGGATGAACAGGACCCGTTGGTGTTGCCTCTGGATGAACAGGACCCCGATCGATCGAGCCGGTTGGGGCTGGATGAACAGGACCCCGTGGAGGGCTGGATGAACAGGACCACCCTATGGAGGGCATGATGAATAGTAGATGGTGGAGGGCAGGATGAACAGTAGCCCATGGAGGGGTGGTTGAACAGGAGCCCGTGGAGAGGGCTGGTTGAACAGTAGCCGGTGGAGTAGCGCGTGGTGGAGGATGGATGAACAGGAGCCCGTGGATGAACAGTCGCAGGTGGAGGCTGGAGGAGGTCGATGGTGGATGAACAGTAGCTCGTGGAGTCCCGTTTTGCGGTACGCCACACCCCTCCCGATGAACAAGACCCCCGTTTCGACCGTAGTGCTCCAACACAAGTCTGTTTCCTCCGTTTTGCGGTACGCCACACCCCTCCCGATCAACAGGACTCCCGTTTCGACCATAGGAGGTCCGTTTCCTCCATTTTGCGGTACGCCAGACCCCTCCTGATGAACAGGATCCCGTTTCGAACGTGGCCGGTCGAACACAAGGCCGTTTCCTCCGTTCTGCGGTACGCCAGGCCTCGTTTCCATCGCATGTTCCGTCCAAGCCCTCCTGATGAACACGACGCATTCCGTTGCCTCCCCATGAACACGACGCATTCCGTTGCCTCCCCATGAACATGACACATTTCGTTGCCTCCCCATGAACACGACGATGACGCTGTTTCTCCGTTCTGACCCAGCCATGTACACGAGCCCTGGCCGTACGTATGCGTGAGTCGGCGTTCGAGACCCCGCCCGTATGTACACATACGTGGCCGTATTTTCTTTCTTGCACCCTGGCCACTGTATGTACGTGTAAATGCTACGACACGTGCGCGCCTCTACATCGACCAGTATGTACGTACACGTTCGTGACCAGAATGACAACGCTACGTACGCTTCGACCAGGTGGGTCCCGGCTGTCATGCACTTCCTTGCCTGCGAAGATGTAGCTGGTCGATCCCAGCAGTCAGGGGGCGAATCGTTTTTTTGCCCGGACGCACTTCCTTGCGTGCGAAGATGTAGCTGGTGGGTCCCAACAGTCAGGGGGGCGAAATACGGTGGCCCGTCCGGTGGGTCCCGCTGTCAGGTGGAGGAATAATTATTTTGCACGTAATAAGGAGGCACTTCCTTGCTGCGGCCGTGGACCCAGCTGTCAGCCTCTCCACGTACAGTCCACGTCCGATGGAAGCCATTCCTTGACCACATTGACCACGCCGCGCCGAGAGCACCAATGCGGTGGACGACGGCGAGGCCTAGGAAGGGGACAACGCGGAGCCGGGGAAGACGCGGCAGTGGATGCCCACGCGTAGAGGAGTACGAGGGTTCACTGGTTCGCTGCGGTGTGAGGCTGCCGTCGCCGCAGAATAACAGAGGGTGTGGGTGAGTAGAGGGATGTTCTGGCCAGCGGTGGGAGTAGTAGGGGGCGGTGAGGCCTCCACCGCATCAGAGCCGGCCACAGGAGGCAGGAGCACGAGGCACGACCGGCGCTGGTTTGGGCGGCTGGAGCAAGAAGACCAGAGGTTGAAGAAGCACTACGCCCGTTGGATGGACATCGTACGGTCACTGGAGCTAGAATCGTGCATATTGACTAAGTTAACAAAGCCCTCCATCCCCGTCAACTTAGTAGGCCCACAAGTCAGCCTCCCACCAAGGTGGGTCCCAGCTAGCAGGGGGGTATTCATTTTTTTGAGCGTAATAAGGAGGCACTTCCTTGCGTGCGAAGATATAGCTGGTGGGTCCGAGCTGTCAGTGGCGGTAACGTTTTTTCGCGAAATACAGAGGCCCTTTCGGTGGGTCCCTGATGTCAGGTGGAGGAATCATTATTTTGCGTGTAATAAGGAGGCATTTCCTTGCGTGTGGCCATGGACCCAGCTGTCGGCCTCTCCACGTACAGTCCACTTCAGATGCATGTCGGTCGTTGACCATGTTGACCAGGCTGCGCCGAGAGCACCAGGGCGGTGGATGATGGCGAGGCCTAGGAAGGGAACGACACGGAGGCAGGGAAGACTCGGCAGTTGTTTCCCACGCGGAGGGGAGTATGACTGTACGAGGGTTTACTGGTTCGTTTGCCGTCGCCGGAGAATAACAGCAGGCGTGGGTGAGTAGAGGGATGGCTAGGCCAGCGATGGGAGTACGGTGGGGCGGTGAGGCCTGCGCGGCAGCAGAGCCGGCCGCGGGGAGGAGGGAGCAGGCAGTCCCGCCGGCGACTATTTGAGCGGCTGGAGCGGGAAGAGCAGAGATTGAAGAAGCACGACGGCCGTTGGATGGCCATCCAACAATCACTGCTTGTGTGTCAACCTTTTTTTAGGAAAGCCTCAAATCTATGGAAAACAACATACAGCCCATCTGCCATTATTTCTAATAATTTATAGCCCATTTGCTAATTATTAATGATTTTTGGAGCCCATATTCTTTTTGTTAGCATTACAACCCATATTGTGGCCACAGTTAAAAAATTATATGAAATTTTGCATATTTCGGTGCGGTGAACTGTTTTTAATCCCGAAATTTCGAGTCACATTCAAACTGATTTTAAAAATAAATGTATATCAATATAAAATCCAACAAATTCTCCACGCATAAAAAATAATGTAATTTCAATTCTCGAAATGAAGAAAAGATATTTGAAACTAATTGCCGGTTTGATGTGTTTTAAAAATGTACAACCCATTTCTCATTACTGATGGGCCATTTTCTCGACCAGCCGAATGAAAGCTCTCCTCGTCTTGAAAGATTTGCAGCCCAACAGGCCTGACAAAGCGACTTACTTGGCAAATCACAAAAAAACTGGGCTGTGGCCGTGGACCCAACTGTCAGCCTCTCCACATACAGTACTCTTTCGATGGAATTTCATTGAAATTGTTGACCATGCCGCGCCGAGAGCACCAAGGCGGTGGACGACGGCGAGGCCTAGGAAGGGGATGACGTGGAGCCGGGGAAGACGCCGCAGTGGATGCCCACGCTGAGAGGAGTACGAGGGTTCACTGGTTCGGCTGCGGTGTGAGGCTGCTGTCGCTGCAGGGCCTGGCTAGCGGTGGGAGTAGTAGGGGCGATGAGGCCTCATCGGCAGCACAGCCAGCCACTGGAGGCAGGTGCAGGCGGTCTCCCCAGCGCTAGTTTGGGCGGCTGGTGCAAGAAGAGCAGCGATTGAAGAAGCAGCAGGACCGTTCGATTCAAATCCAACGGTTACTGCTGCTAGAATCATTTGTTGACTAAGTTGACAAGCCTTGCGTACGCGTCAACTTAGTAGGCCCATAGGTCAGCCTCCCAACCAGTGCGCCCCAGATGTCAGTGGGAGGAATCATTTTTTCGTGTAATAAGGAGGCAGTTGATTGCGTGCGGCCAGGCCAGCGGAGGGAGTAGGGTGGGCCAGGGAAGCCTGCGCGGCATCACAGCGGGCCACAAGAGGAGGGAGCAGGCAGTCCCGCCGGTGCTAGTTTAGGCGGCTGGAGCAGGAAGATCAGAGATTGAAGAAGCACGTCGGCCATTGGATGGACATCCAACACTAACTGCTTCTAGAATCGTGTGTTCACTGACAAAGCCTTGCGTAAACAAGTCAGCCTCGAAATCTATGGCATGTACAGCCCATTTGCTATTATTTTATGATTTTTACTCATTTTCTAATTCATATGGAATTTATTGCAACCCTTTTTCCATTTTTAGAATTGCTGGCCATTTTCTGGTCAGTACCAGGGTCAAAAAATTAACTAAATATGTGGGAAATTTTGAAAATTCGCAAATTTTTGCTAGGGAACGAAATATTCTTAATCGACAAATTAATAGCCATACTAAAACAAATTTAAAAATAAATTAGTACTATGTCATGTTAAATCCAGTGAAATACGTATAAGATATCAGCGAAGAACAAAAACAAAAAAAGAAACTTATATCCCATTTGCTATAATTTTTTTGGAATTTTCAACCCCTTTTGATATTACTTTTAAGAGAAATTGACCATACTCTTAAGCCAGGCCGGAATGCATCCCTCCTCGTCTTGAAAGATTTACAGCCCAGTAATTCGGAGAAAACAAATAGGCCTAGCTTGGGTGTTCTTCAAAAAGAAATACTGGGCTACCTATTTTCCCAAAGAACTGGTGCATCAGCATTTAGCTTTATTTATTTATTTATTTACTTATTTATGTTTAGGGGACCATGAGCATGTACCTGGGCCGGATTCATGTGAGAGCCTCCCTTCTAGTTAATTATGGGCTTCTCTATTGGGTCTTCATTAGTGGGCTGTATGTTATCAACAAGTGGAAAATGTGTTCCGAGTTTCAAAAAAAAAGTGTTCCGTATGATAAATAGTATGCGCTACGTACGGTACGGGGCACTAAAGGATCGAACCGTGCAACGACTTTCAAAACATTGTGTTTGTCGTTCTAACAACACATTTATTCAACCAACAGACAAACTATACTACCGATTGTACATTTAAAACAGCAGCAGCAGCAACCAGGGCTGGGGGTGCAACAGAAGCAGTAAGTAGGCCAGAAGAGTGAAGACGCAGCTCTCTCTTCCAAACCAAACATCAGCCATCATTACAAAAAGGCTACCAAAAAAGAACAAGTGTATGCATCAAACTAAATAAAGATCCTACTACACCAAGTGTACGCATCTAACTAACTGGCTCAGTTAGACGTTACTATTTATTAAGCTGTGGAGATTGGCTGACGGCTTGAACCAGATGGGTGCCTAACGGGGGAAACTCTAGCCAGCAGGTCGAAGTCTGATACTTGTGACCCTCTCTCCTACTTTGGGCTGCAGAGCGTGGCGGCACATATCAGGGTATGGTGCATGCAAAGACGCATGGTACGTTGTGTACACATAGTTTTGCCTGATGAACGAAACCGCGCTGCCATCATGATCCTTGCCGTCGGTTATCTCCTGGGTAATTGGATAATTCAGTCCGACAAATAGAGAGCATGTACCAAGGCTACTTACCAGCCTCCAGTCAAAAATTCCTGAAGGCCCAGAGAAGCTGGGATCCTGCTCAAAGACCTTGCAGTGACTGTGATTGTATTCCGCAAAACAACACGTCCGGTATGTGCGAACGATCATCAATCTTTCGCCATCGTCTGATCGAGCCAGGAACCACCTGCAACTGCCATGCCGCTTTTCTTTGAAAGGTTCTAAGATTAGGAAGGGTAGGGACACCAGGTGGCCTACAACATCATATCAAGTTGGAGTCAAATAAAAAAAGGCTCTTGGTTTAGTCAATCTTAAGAACAACATGTTATGAGCATGAATATTTTTTCAGCAAATGTTGACAGTAATATAAGCAAGCCATCATGATATCATAGGAAAGTAACATACTGCTGTAACAGCCGTTTGTAGCGATGACTGGAGTAGGCCAGCAATACGTCCAGCCATAGAAGGAGTCGACAATGTAAATGAAGCCCTTGTGTTCAATGGCATCAGAGAACCATGGAGGATGTATGATCCTGCGATGGACGTGCAGATTTATCCACTTACCGCAGTGACCTGTCAGATAGGCGAGACCGCGGTTGAAGAACGCAATTAGCCTGAAGTCTTTATAATTCGCAGATCTTGTGGGCACTTGGCAGATTACAACCTTGAGCAAATCAAACTTGGTATCATGTTGGCTACTGTAAGATTCCGAGTATTCTGGGCCGCGATGCCAAAGCAGTGCAGTGTTAATCGAAGGAAGGGGGATCAATCGTCGGGTGTAGACCTCCACGAGCATCCAGCTGCCGCGACCGTCGACGAGCACCATCCAAGACGTGTTCATGCCGACCCAGTACATACCGTTAATGTAGTTGAGGCTGACGGGGATCGGATCGCAGTCAAGGGGGTTGATGCTCGCCACCCTACGATCGTTATGCTGCGTGACACGCCGTTTTTGAAGATCAGGCGACATCACCAAGCAAGGAGCTGGCTTAAAAAGCTCCAACTTGAGGGCTTTGAGTAAACGGTACAGCCCCGACGAGCACACGGCGAGCGGAATGGTACTGAGATTGTCCACACGCGAAACAATAAGCTTGATTACCTCTGTGGGGAGCGAATTCCAGCCACTCTTTCGGCGGACGCTGCTTGGTTCTACCATTGTTAGTGCTTGGGTTTCGGATGAGGGGGGGAGGCGCCTTAGCGGGGTTGGAAGATTGGACGAGATTATGTGCGGACAAAGATGGAGAAGCGAATATGTGCTACGGGAAGTGGACATGTGATGATGACTACAGCACGCTGCTTGACTTACGAGACACATACCAACAGCATAGGGTCATGTCGATGCCAGACAACTTGCTTGAGTGATCACAGTACTGGTACTCCCTACAATGCTATGCCCTAACTTGCTTGAGTAGAGTAGTAGAGTAGGACTCTGCTCTACTACTAGCACCGGAGTAGTATATTCTAATCTAAAATAGTTACAAACTTCAATGCCCGAGCGTGGAACGACTACAAACCGTGCTCAAAGACCGTTCTACGTGGCGTTTGGACATGGGCGACAACCTCAATGCCAATGGTGCAGCTCCCGTTGCACCATATGTGTTTCTGTCCTTCCTGTTCGAAATCGTGGTAAAATTCATGTTTCTACTCTGTATCCTACTACTATGCTAGTCCACATGATTAGTTGCGAACGACGACTTCTTCCCCGACCTCGGCAACCTCATCCTCGACGACATGCGCGACAACGTCAACGCCGGCAACCAGTGAGATACAGGGTGTAGGAAGCGGTTTGGGAATTTGCATGCCTTTCCAACCAGTGAGATACTCCGTACAAAGTACGACAGAGAAATAACCACAGAGAAGGAAGCTAAAAGTAAACAATCAAACGAGCATTTTTGCTTTTGTTTTGCATTGAATCGTTTCACAAGCTTGACTAGTGCTGTTTTTCTACTTTTACAAAAACTGCATCGTAATGTTAAAACGTGCATTTGCACGTACATAAGTAATAGTAGTACTCCCTCCATCTAGTTGTATAAGTCTTCCCTCCTTCTTGGTCACGGTGCACAACCAAAGATGACTTATTGACCTGGACGGAGGGAGTAGCACAGTCTGCAAGCATATATCGAGAGAGACGTGTAGTGCGATAGTGGAAAAAATTACTCGTATATGAGACCAGGTCTCACGGTTAGCAGGTGAGACCCGTCCTGATGGATGACACATGGCTTTTAAGTGGGGGGTGGGGGATGCTTTGTGATTTGTGAATGCCACGTGTCATCCATCAGGATGGGTCTCGCGTGAGACCTGGTCTCATAGAATTCTTTTCCTGTGATAGTATATAGTAAAGTTTGTGCTATATGCACGTACTTGCAAAATGTGTACGAATACACAAGGTTTCCAAACTTTCCCTTTTACATACTTAATTAAGGACGCTAAAAATTCCTAAACATTCGGGATTTATCATTTGCATCCCAAAACTAATGAGATCGCCTTACGAAACAAAAATTATACTCCTCCTAAAAGCCACGGCGCTCGCAGGAGCGCTTGCGGCGCGCCACGAGTGCCCTGGTGCGCGGCCATTTCCCAGCACGCCGACACAACGCCTCTTCCTCAGCCTCGCAACTCGTGAGGTGCTGATTGGCGGCTTGCCGGTGGGCGAGCGCGATCTCACCGGTGTGGTGATCCGGCACCAACAGGTACTCCTCCTCGCTGGAAGCGTGCACCCGGTCCACGTACCGCCAAGCGTAGATGAGGTGCTTGGGCCCGACTGCACTCAGGGCGTCGGCACGGGTGTCCTCCGCCACCCTCACGGCCCTCGCACGAGCCTTCTGCCAAAGAGCCAATTGCCTGACTCTCTCGGACGCGACATAGGCCTCCCAGGCAGCTTGTTCCGCGGTGCACTTCTCTTCCTCGGCCTTCTTCTCCGCCTCTATTTTGGCGCGCTCTGCTGGAGGCAAAGCCTCCCACAAGGCGACATCCATTTCTTTCCAAAGCTCCTCAAGGCTGGGGGCTCGGCGGGCGGCGCGGCGTTCTCCTCGTAGCGGGGAGCCGACGTGTCCTCCGGCGCGCGTGATGGCGAGATTGGGAACGCCAGCGCGTTCACCTCGACGCGTCGCGGCGAGGAGAGGAACACCGACGCGTCCTCCTCGACTAGTGGCGGCAAGGAACGGAACGGCGATGTGTCGCGTAGCGGCGAGGAGCGGAACACCGACGCGTCCTCCTCGACTAGTGGCGGCGAGGAACGAAACGGCGATGCGTGACCGTCCGCACGGTGCAGCGAAGGCCTCCCAGGGCTTGGGAGGGGCGATGCCATGGTGGTCGACTTGAGAGGGAGAGGGAGGAGATAGCGATGAACGTGAATGTGAGGGGGAGGAGATAGTGATGTCGTGGGAGGCGCATTATTTATAGCGAGCAATGGCACACCTACGTAAGATATGGACTGAGCTGCACTGACTTAACTGCCGGTCCAGTTGCATCACTGACATGTGGGCCAGACCCCTATTGGGCCCATATGTCAGTGACCAAATGCACCTGCAGTTAAGTAACAGCTACGTGGGCATATTTGTTGGAGTAAATTATGGTGGAGCGAAGGGGTGGAAATATTGCTGGTCACAACGGATTGGACGAGCGTGGGGGGAGGAGAGTCATGCATGCAGATTTTTTCACATGGGGTGGAGTGGTGGGACCGCCGGAGGGAGAAGGAGAGTTTGGCAGGCATATTGTTCACACATGGAGAGGAAAAATTTGGAGACGAACGGGCTTCCTGCAGGTATGGGGAACGGTGCATAATAAGTCATCTTGCATTCCGGGCTAGGTATAGTCTCAAGTCATTAAAAACAAACACGCCCTACACATGTTCATATTTCAAGGTGCACTAAATTATTGCATGTGATGATTAAGGTTGGCCATAATGGTGGTATCTTAGCTGGTATCATGCACACGGGAATAGCAAACATGCTGATGTGGCAAAGAATTAAAGAAGAGAGGGGGTTAGAGTAACTAGAGTCCATGCATGCATTGGTAAACACAATTTTTTGTGGAGAACGACAGCATTAGTTGAGTACTTTTGCAGACTTCAAAAACTATTCCACAGTGTGTCAACATTCACAATGTCAAATCAATATTTTTACACTCATTATAAAACGTAGTTCTTATACTAGTACTAATTGAGTACTCATTATAATCAGTACTCCCTCCGTCTAGGTGAGCAAGTCATCTTAGATTGTGCACCGTGACCAAGGAGGAGGGGAAAACGAGAGATCTTAATGTTTATAATCAGTACTCCCTCCGTCTAGGTGAGCAAGTCATCTTAGATTGTGCACTGTGACCAAGGAGGAGGGGAAAACGAGAGATCTTAATGTTTATTTGCTAATTAATAGCATTGCATGCAATGAACTAACCACTGCATGTCGTGTTTGGTAGTCTCAAGTCATTAAAAGCATGCACACCCACATCTCCTATTGGTTGATATGTCAAGAAACAAGAAACGAGGTAGAAGTTAATGCACCGCGCCTAAGACTAGCCACAATGGATAGTAACATACACATATCCCTAGACTATGTTACTACCTTCATAGTGGGTAGTAACTTAAGTGTGGTAACATGCAAAGATTCATTTATTAGGTTATAGACTCATATTGCATTGGGACATGTGATGTTACAGTAACTAGCTAAGTTACTACAATTACCTCTCTCTTCATTAACTCATTGCCACATAAGCAAATCTGCTGAGTTGGACTCGATGTTACCACTGATGTTACTCCCACTGTGGCTAGTATAAGTGTTTTGGGAGTATTGTAGATATTGATAATTTTAGTATAAATTTGGTCATGGGATTTCATTGATGCCTGTCAAAGCATTGACAGGTCTGCTATGCGTGATCTGAAGATGAAAGCGTTGAGCATCTCGAAGTTGATCAACAATCTTCAATTGTCAAAGATTAGCCGTTCAGCCAATAAGGTGGCACACTTAATCTCTAAGTATAGCTTTGACAATAGATTAGATGGTATTCTTGTAAATAACGTACCACCCTGTGTGGTGAATATTGTATCGAATGAGTGTATTGGTGTGGCTGGTTAATTAATATAAGGTGGTGTTCAAAAAAAGTATAAATTTGGTCAACCACTTTGCAAACGGTTGACGGGAGTAAAAAGGACCAGAGGGAGTCTCATGCATGCAGAGTAGGCAAAAAAATATTGCTTGTCTAAAAAAAGGCAAAAAAATTGCTCTTTTATAGACGGCCGAAGTCTCAAAGGGCGCGACCGCGCGAGGGAGGCAAAGGTCGTGGGAGGCGCGGCGTTTGACGGAATTAAGTGAAGTTACATCCACGCGCCGGCATGGCGTGCGAACAGGCAGAAGCTATACCGCCAGGCCTACGATATGGGTCTAGTAGACATGACATCTAGTGGGCCCCGCATAGTTCTCGAGAACTCTTTGGGGGCTTGCAGCCGTTTATCCACCGGGCAAGCCAACAACCCCACGCCGTTCGCACGTCCTACTCGTTCCCGTCTTCTACCTTACAACAGTTCCCTCCCAGTCGTCCGTCCTTTCACATTAGTTCGCTCCCAGTTTTTTTGCGGGGTACAACAGTTCAACTTCTCCTAACCCTCCTCCAAAATCCATGGCCTCCCAAATCTCCATGGTCGCCACTGAGTACCAGGTTAGAGCCATCACCGGTGATCAGTTCATCGTCATCTACACACGTGGATCCGAGACGGTGAAAGCATGGCTTGCTCGCTTCCTACGCATGTTCAACAGTTCAACGGATGAGTGGGTCGCTGGGCTAGATGTTGAGTACACCACAATCCTGGGACGAGAGAAGGATCTAAAGGACGAAGAGAGGAAGAAGCCCGCCGTGATCCAGGTTTGCGTGCATAATGTTTGCTTGGTCTACCACATATGCCATGCCGACGTTGAGTGCCAGGATTTTAAGAACTTCCTCAAGGACAAAAGAGTGAAATTCGTTACTGTAGGCTTTAAGAACGACAGTGACGTCCTGCATCGGATAGGTCTCGTTGTAGGCTAGCCCTTCGATCTCCAGAAACCTGGTGTCCTCCTCTCAACCTTCAATGCTGACCCTGGCAGCAGCCATGATTGATCCTTCGTACGCTGAACTGAAGAAACCTCATCACGAGTTTCATCATGCATGGGAGTCGAAGACATTAGATGAAGATCACATCCTGTACGCAGCAATGGATGCCTACCTTTGTTTAAATATCTACAAGGGTTGGATGAAGAAGCAGAGCCCAGTGTCCGGTTCAAGCAAAGAAGCGTCGGTGAAGAGAAAGAGGAAGAGGGACGAGGACGAAGTCGAGGACGTGGACTCGGACTCCAAGTAGGTGGCAGTGCCGTCGCTCATGCTGGTTCTACTGCAGTGTCAAGCGGACTAGTTGCTTATTAGTTTATTTTCAAGGGTGTGTTGTGCTGAGGCCCCAGCAAAACTATATGTTTACGTTCTTTCTGGTTATTTGAACTCTTTAGTATGTACAGTAGTACTAGTACTATGTCTTACTATTGTTCTTCTTGCAGTTGGTACTACTGCTCGTATCTTCGTGTTCCAACTGTACTTAAAACGTTCGTACTAGTAGTATAATTTGGGTCAGTCGATTTGTGAAAGAAGTTCGACGGAGCGAAGGAAGAAGACGGCAGAAGAGGTGGAAGAAGCCCTTCTAGCCATCCATGTTGCATCAAACGGCTCATGAGTCGACTGACCCAAATTGCTCCTTCAGATTGCAGGATCCACGTGGCATTCAAGGTCTCGAAGGTAGATTCTGCATCCGCACCTGGTTTGCGGGCTCGACGCGCGCGCGACCGGCTTCCGCCGCGACAGCCACCATGCGCGCCTCCTATGCGCGGGCGGAGACGACAATGACATGCTAGTTCCTCCTCGCCGGCGTGCTGGAGCACGCGCTCGTCCTCCTCTTTGTACGCTGCGTGCATAGACGCGGCTCCACCAGCTGCTCGCGTGCTTGGCAGCGCGGCGGCATCACGAGGAGGGACTGCAGATGACGTGAGTGGGTGAGCCTTCGGCTTCATGGCATAGGGATGGCGGCGACACGGCGGTGATGGGCGAGAAATTGTTGGCCGGAGCAGGCGGGCGCCGGCATGCGCAACGGCGGCGGCGGCATATTGATGAGTGCGCGTGTGGGAGCTTACTTTAGTTTTATATATAAGGTTGGTCAAACTTAAAAGAAAATCGTACTAGTACACGTAAACATTAGACTTAGGCAGCGCTTTTATTAGTTACTAGCTTATGTTCTTACCCATTGTGACCAGCCTTAGTACCACGGCCATGATACGGAATCCTGTGCAAGCGCGTGAACCGCGGCCGCGCGGTCGATCGAACGGTGCGTCACCGTGTCGCGCTCGAAGGACATCCACCAAACCTTTTTGTGTGTGTGAAATAATCCTCGAATATTACTCAACTTTTTTTCCTGTGAAAGTTCTTGACGCTGCAATATTTCCATATATTTGAATTTAGCTCCACTTCGTATTTATTTGGATTTGGACGTTTTAGGTGCGCCCTAGTTTTTTTAATACCGATTTTGTGTGTGTGACTGAGAGAGAACGTGTGTATGTGTCCATATGTGTGTTGTGGCGGAAGGGTAATGTGGAGACGGTGTGCGTGTGATACAGACATAGAGAGGTGTGAATGTGCAAATGATCGTGCATGAGTGAGACACAGACAGATGCCGATATGTTGTGTATACATGAGAGAACGGTCTTCTAGTTTACTTGTGTGTGTGTGTGAGAGAGAGAGAGACAGAGAGAGAGGGAGAGAGAGAGAGACAGAGAGAGGAGCATCCGTAACACAACAACCATCTCTCTCGATTCGTCCGTCCCTCGCACGGTTGCATGCAACACATGCATCAACGCGCACATTTTGACACCCTCGCCCGGCCCCTGCCCACCTCTAGGCCCGCAAAATCTCTTCCTAAATACCCATTTCTCTCCTTAGGTTTGTTTTGTCTCAATATCTGACACACACACACACACACTGAGAGAGAGAGAGATGCAGCGCAACACACACACACACACACTCCCCTAAGCACACAATTCATCCCCATCCAAGGTTATACGGCGACCACTCTCGCTTGTGCTTCTTTGCACCCCAACATGCACAACACCTCAATCTTCAAAGAGGGCAATGAGCAGATCGAAGACGGCGACCACACCGCGCTAGAGAATGCAGGGTCATTTGGAAGCAGGGCGATGAACGTGAACATGAGGGGGAGGAGATAGCGATGTCGTGGGAGGCGCAGTATTTATAGCGAGCAATGGCACACCTACGTAAGATATGGACTGAGCTGCACTGACTTAACTGCCGGTCCAGTTGCATCACTGACATGTGGGCCAGACCCCTATTGGGCCCATATGTCAGTGACCAAATGCACCTGCAGTTAAGTAACAGCTACGTGGGCATATTTGTTGGAGTAAATTATGGTGGAGCGAAGGGGTGGAAATATTGCTGGTCACAACGGATTGGACGAGCGTGGGGGGAGGAGAGTCATGCATGCAGATTTTTTCACATGGGGTGGAGTGGTGGGACCGCCGGAGGGAGAAGGAGAGTTTGGCAGGCATATTGTTCACACATGGAGAGGAAAAATTTGGAGACGAACGGGCTTCCTGCAGGTATGGGGAACGGTGCATAATAAGTCATCTTGCATTCCGGGCTAGGTATAGTCTCAAGTCATTAAAAACAAACACGCCCTACACATGTTCATATTTCAAGGTGCACTAAATTATTGCATGTGATGATTAAGGTTGGCCATAATGGTGGTATCTTAGCTGGTATCATGCACACGGGAATAGCAAACATGCTGATGTGGCAAAGAATTAAAGAAGAGAGGGGGTTAGAGTAACTAGAGTCCATGCATGCATTGGTAAACACATTTTTTTGTGGAGAACGACAGCATTAGTTGAGTACTTTTGCAGACTTCAAAAACTATTCCACAATGTGTCAACATTCACAATGTCAAATCAATATTTTTACACTCACTATAAAACGTAGTTCTTATACTAGTACTAGTTGAGTACTCATTATAATCAGTACTCCCTCCGTCTAGGTGAGCAAGTCATCTTAGATTGTGCACCGTGACCAAGGAGGAGGGGAAAACGAGAGATCTTAATGTTTATAATCAGTACTCCCTCCGTCTAGGTGAGCAAGTCATCTTAGATTGTGCACTGTGACCAAGGAGGAGGGGAAAACGAGAGATCTTAATGTTTATTTGCTAATTAATAGCATTGCATGCAATGAACTAACCACTGCATGCCGTGTTTGGTAGTCTCAAGTCATTAAAATCATGGACACCCACATCTCCTATTGGTTGATATGTCAAGAAACAAGAAACGAGGTAGAAGTTAATGCATCGCGCCTAAGACTAGCCACAATGGATAGTAGCATACACTAGTAACATACACATATCCCTAGACTATGTTACTACCTTCATAGTGGGTAGTAACTTAAGTGTGGTAACATGTAAAGATTCATTTATTAGTTTATAGACTCATATTGCATTGGAACATGTGATGTTACAGTAACTAGCTAAGTTACTACAATTACCTCTCTCTTCATTAACTCATTGCCACATAAGCAAATCTGCTGAGTTGGACTCGATGTTACCGCTGAAGTTACTCCCACTGTGGCTAGTCTAAGTGTTTTGGGAGTATTGTAGATATTGATATTTTTAGTATAAATTTGGTCGTGGGATTTCATTGATGCTTGCCAAAGCGTTGACAGGTCTGCTATGTGTGACCTGAAGATGAAAGCGTTGAGCATCTCGAAGTTGATCAACAATCTTCAATTGTCAAAGATTAGCCGTTCGGCCAATAAGGTGGCACACTTAATTGCTAAGTATAGCTTTGACAATAGATTAGATGGTATTCTTGTAAATAACGTACCACCCTGTGTGGTGAATATTGTATCGAATGAGTGTACTGGTGTGGCTGGTTAATTAATATAAGGTGGTGTTCAAAAAAAAGTATAAATTTGGTCAAACACTTTGCAAACGGTTGACGGGAGTAAAAAGGACCAGAGGGAGTATCATGCATCCGGAGTAGGCAAAAAAATTTGCTTGTCTAAAAAAGGCAAAAAAATTTGCTCATTTATAGCCGGTCGAAGTCTCAAAGGGCGCGACCGCGCGAGGGAGGCGAAGGTCGTGGGAGGCGTGACGTTTGACGGAATTAAGTGAAGTTACATCCACGCGCCGGCATGGCGTGCAAACAGGCAGAAGCTATACCGTCAGGCCTATGATATGGGTCTAGTAGACATGACATCTAGTGGGTCCCGCATAGTTCTCGAGAACTCTTTGGGGGCTTGCGGCCGTTTATCCACCGGGCAAGCCAGCAACCCCACGCCGTTCGCACGCCCTACTCGTCCCCGTCTTCTACCTTACTACAGTTCGCTCTCAGTCGTCCCGTCCTTTCACATTAGCTCGCTCCCAGTTTTTTTTGCGGGGTACAACAGTTCAACTTCTCCTAACCCTCCTCCAAAATCCATGGCCTCCCAAATCTCCATGGTCGCCGCTGAGTACCAGGTTAGAGCCATCACCGGCGATCAGTTCATCGTCATCTACACACGTGGATCCGAGACGGTGAAAGCATGGCTTGCTCGCTTCCTACGCATTTTCAACAGTTCAATGGATGAGTGGGTCACTGGGCTAGATGTTGAGTACACCACAGTCCTGGGATGAGAGAAGGATCTAAAGGACGAAGAGAGGAAGAAGCCCGTCATGATCCAGGTTTGCGTACATAACGTTTGCTTGGTCTACCACATATGCCATGCCGACGTTGAGTGCCAGGATTTTAAGAACTTCCTCAAGGACAAAAGAGTGAAATTCATTACTGTAGGCTTTAAGAACGACAGTGACGTCCTGCGTCGGATAGGTCTCATTGTAGGCCAGCCCTTCGATCTCCAGAAGGCAAGCCTGGTGTCGTCCTCTGAACCTTCAATGCTGACCCTGGCAGCAGCCATGATTGATCCTTCATACGCTAAACTGAAGAAACCTCATCACGAGTTTCATCATGCATGGGAGTCGAAGACATTAGATGAAGATCACATCCTGTACGCAGCAATGGATGCCTATCTTTGTTTAAACGATAAAGCTAATTTCCTGCCGACTGTTCGTTAGCAACAGGCACGTACGACCTGGCGACCGCTCGATCCGCTCCTCGCACGCAACAATCGCTCAATCGTTTTTTTTCATCTCCCGCGCAACAATCGATCCATTTTTTCTAGTATCGCGCGTGGAAAGTAAAAAAGGCGCTTGCAAGAATCGAACCGGGAACCTGTTGGTTGAGGCCATAGCACACTACCAATTGAACTAACTGTCTCCTCTGGTTTTTTATGCAGATTACATGTGTTTTATACCTTATTAAATGAGTGGAAAAGAAAAACAACTCGATCCGCTTCTCTCACGTGACAAAACCGGGAACTTGTATGTAAATAGCATGGTATTTGACGCACGCGGACCTAGTAAATTATGATGCAAAGACTATGATAACTTATGGGTAAATAGCATGATTATGCATCGTAGATCTGATAACTTACATACAAATATCATGGTAATTTTGACCCGGAAAAAAATATATTGAAACATATCCCGATAATTTTGTCTAAACAACAGGATAATATACACATCAATTTTGTGTAAATAACACAGTAATTTAGGCACGACCTGATAATGTAACAAACACTCATGGTCACACAATAGAGCCGGTAAGTTTTGACTGGGGAAAAATTTAGTGGAAAAACAAACCCCGGTAACTTTTATGTAAATATGATGGTAATATACGCACAATAGAGCCGATAACTCGCATACAAACACTATGTAATTCTTTTAACCCCAGAATGAAAGTTGTTAAAAACAATACTCCCGGTAACTTTTGTGCAAATATCATGGCAATATAAGCAAAACAAAGATGATAACTCGCGTGCAAGCACCATGATAACCTTTCTACCCAAAAAAATGTTAAATAATCTAGTCCGGTAACTTGTATGTAAATAACATGATAATATAGACACAACAAAGTTGATAACTCACGTACAAACACTATGGTAACCATTTGACCCGAGGAAAAATATTGAAAAACAATCCTTGGTAAATTCGGTGTAAATAGGATGGTAGTATACACACAACAAAGCCGATAACCCATGTATGAACACCATGGTAACTCCTTTGACCCCAGGATAAAAGTTGTTGAAAATCATACCCCGGTAATTTCTGTGCAAATAACATGATAGTATACACACAACATAGCTGATAACTTTGACTTCGAAATTTGTTTCTCTTTGGAAAACATAACTCAGAATAACTGTTGTGTAAATGACATGATAATTTATGCACTGCAGCCCTGATAATTTAGATACAAATATGACGGTTATATTTCAACACGAGGGGTGCTTGAAACGTACCCTGATAATTACTATGTAAATAGTATGATAATTTATGTACCGCTGCCATGATAACTTTTGTGTAAGTATCATGATTTTTTACAGACTGCAGAGCATAATAATTTTGTACAACACCTACTATAACTCTGTCCCAAGAAAAAATATTTAAAATATTCCCCGGCAACTTATGTATAAAAAGCATCATAAGTTATGTACCAGAGTGTTGATAACTTTTGTACCCTAAAAAAACATGTGTACCCTGGCATGCTATTTACAAAGAAGTTACTGGGATATGTCAACAATTTTTACTATGTTAAAGTTACCATGATGTTGTAAATATTAACAGAGCAGCCGAGCCATCTATATAGGATAAAAAATATGAAAGGAAAAAAAAGAAAAATGGTTCGTTTTCAGGTCGCGCTAATTAGCAGTACAAATACTATCTAACCTCAATCTAATCACTGGCTTAATCTAGACCGGGTGGTTGCAACTATCTTGGTCTACCAAGAGGTGGTGGGTTCGATTCCCAGTTCCGCCAACTCTATTGTTTTTATTGCGCCAGAAGAAAAAAAAAGGAGACGGGGTGGATCGATTCCCACATGGAGAGAAGTCGTCCGGATCTGTCGCTAACGACCAGTCGACTGGTCGTTAGCACAGTCCTTGTTTAAATATCTACAAGGGTTGGATGAAGAAGCAGGGCCCAGTGTCCGGTTGAAGCAAAGAAGCGTGGCGAAGAGGAAGAGGAAGAGGGACGAGGACAAAGTCGAGGACGTGGACTCGGACTCTAAGTAGGTGGCAGTGCCGTCGCTCATGCTGATTCTACTGCAGTGTCAAGCGGACTAGTTTCTTATTAGTTTATTTTCAAGGGTGTGTTGTGCTGAGGCCCCAGCAGAACTATGGGGCTGTTTGGATTGTGACTATCTTTGCCATATGTTGCCACATGATTTTTGCCACATTTTTCACACTTGCCTTACTTGAGTTGCTCAAATTGTTAGCCATACTTTGGCTTGCCTAAGGGAATCTTGCCACACTTTTTGTGTCTATGACATGTGGGGTTCACTACTCATAAAAAATTCCTTGTCTCAAGTGTGGATAGAACCAAACACCTACCTAACTTGGTCAAACTTGCCTAAGGTTAGGTGTGGCAAAGTGTGGCAATGTGTGGCTAGGAACCAAACAGCCCCTATGTTTATGTTCTTTATCGTTATTTGAACTCTTTAGCACGTACAGTAGTACTAGTACTATGTCTTACTACTGTTCTTCTTGCAGTTGGTACTACTGCTCGTATCTTCGTGTTCCTACTGTACTTAATACGTTCGTACTAGTAGTATAATTTCGGTCAGTCGATTTGTGAAAGAAGTTCGATGGAGCAAAGGAAGAAGACGGCAGAAGAGGTGGAAGAAGCCCTTCTAGCCATCCATGTTGCATCAAATGGCTCACATGAGTCGACTGACCCAAATTGCTCCTTCAGATTGCAGGATCCACGTGGCATTCAAGGTCTCGAAGGTAGATTCCGCGTCCGCACCCGGTTTGCGGGCTCGACGCGCGCGCGACCGGCTTCCGCCGCGACAGCCACCATGCGCGCCTCCTACGCGCGGGCGGAGACGACAATGACACGCTAGTTCCTCCTTGCCGGCGTGCTGGAGCACGCACTCATCCTCCTTTTCGTACGCTGCGTGCATAGACGTGGCTCCACCAGCTACTCGTAGACTGCAGACGACGTGAGCGGGCAAGCCTTCGGCTCCATGGCACAGGGATGGACGCGACATGGCGGTGATGGGCGAGAAATTGTTGGCCGGAGCAGGCGGGCGCCGACATGCGCAATGGCAGCGGCGGCATATTGATGAGTGCGCGTGTGGGAGCTTACTTTAGCTTTATATATAAGGTTGGTCAAACTTAAAAGAAAACTGTACTAGTACACATAAACATTAGACTTAGGCAGCGCTTTTATTAGTTACTAGCTTATGTTCTTGCCCATTGTGACCAGCCTTAGTACCACAGCCACGATACGGAATCCTATGCAAGCGCGTGAACCGCGGCCGCGCGGTCGATCGAACGGTGCGTCACCGTGTCATGCTCGAAGGACATCTACCGAACCTTTTTGTGTGTGTGAAAACAATCCTCGAATATTACTCAACTTTTTTTCCTGTGAAAGTTCTTGACGCTGCAATATTTCCATATATTTGAATTTAGCTCCACTTCGTGTTTATTTGGATTTGGACGTTTTAGGTGTGCCCTAGTTTTTTTAATAATGATTTTGTGTGTGTGACTGAGAGAGAACGTTTGTATGTGTCCATATGTGTGTTGTGGCGGAAGGGTAATGTGGAGACGGTGTGCGTGTGATACAGACATAGAGAGGTGTGAATGTGCAAATGATCGTGCATCAGTGAGACATAGACAGATGCCGATATGTTGTGTATACATGAGAGAACGGTCTTCTAGTTTACTTGTGTGTGTGTGTGTGAGAGAGAGAGGAGCATCCATAACACAACAACCATCTCTCTCGATTCGTCCGTCCCTCGCACGGTCGCATGCAACACATGCATCAACGCGCACATTTTGACACCCTCACCCGGCCCCTACCCACCTCAAGGCCCGCACAATCTCTTCGTGAATACCCATTTCTCTCCTTAGGTTTGTTTTCTCTCAATATCTGACACACACACACACACACACACACACACACACAGAGACACACGCAGCACAACACACACACACACACACACACACTCCCCCGAGCACACAATTCATCCCCATCCAAGGTTATACGGCGACCACTCTCGCTTGTGCTTCTTTGCACCCCAACATGCACAACACATCAATCTTCAAAGAGGGCAACGAGCAGATCGAAGACGGCGACCACACCGCGCTAGAGAATGCGGGGTCATTTGGAAGCAGGGTGATGTGACGACGGCTGACTGACTCCTCACCCCACCCTCTCTCTCTGTTACACAAAATTACCAATCCCTCTCCCCCCCGCACAAAATTTTCAATCCCTCAACCCACGAGGTCCTTCCCCTCTCATCCATGTTTTTCCTGCTCTCTCATCAAACATGTTGTCTCTTCTCCTTCCATGTATACAGAATCCAAATGCACACGCATCTCATGTATATTACATGTATGCATCTTTCTCACAGACCTAACTTCTTCCTCTCTCTTTCTCTCTCTATATCTCTCTCTATCTCATTAGGTTTGTCTCCTACTCTCTTGTCCACATACATACAATCTTTCCCTCCCTATCTGCTCCATCTTCAAAAGCTCTCTCTGCACGTTTCATTCACACATTGGGATATGTCAAAATGTTGCTTCTATAATGGCTGATGTAGAGTTATGGTTGTTCTTGTTGCATCCTACAAAGTAATAACTATGAAATGCATTTAGATTCTCATTTGACTGGGATTATGTGAGTCTGAGCATGTTCTGAAGTACTATAGACCTTGTATACATCTTGGGATTCGACAATGATTGTAACTATTGAATTGTATAGACCATTACATTCGAAGTCAATAGCCTAATATATTTATTTCACAATTTCAACAAATGATTAATTCACTACAAACTAAGAAAACAAATGTGTACTCCCTCCGTTTTTATTTAAGTCCGCATATTAGCATTGGTCAAAGTCAAGTTTTGTAAACTCTCAGAAAGCTTATAACAAAAAATATTAACATATACAATAACAAATAAATACCATTAGATTCATTATTGAATGTACTTTCATATCATACATATTTGTTATGGTAAATGTTTATATTTTCTATAAACTTGGTCAAACTTTAGGAAGTTTGACTTCGGTCAAACCTAATATGGAGAGTTTACTACTACTAATCGCT
This sequence comes from Triticum dicoccoides, assembly GCF_002162155.2. Taxonomy (NCBI): domain Eukaryota; kingdom Viridiplantae; phylum Streptophyta; class Magnoliopsida; order Poales; family Poaceae; genus Triticum; species Triticum dicoccoides. The sequence goes on along the minus strand of NC_041384.1, from coordinate 590,889,169 downwards.
AGTTGCTTAGCCGAATCACTCAACACGCCATACGGGGAGTCCAGTGTCACAAAATTTTGGGGTCGGTGGGAAAATCTCCCGCGACCCTGATTTGAGAAGTGGGAAGTTACCATCATAGCCTTCGGAACAGGCCTACGGATGACGCTTGGTAGGGGGCTGTTTTCGTAACTTCAGGTTCACCCTACCCAAGCAACCCCACCCCGGCACCCAGAGTAGTACACCTGAATACTCCCCAATTTCTATCCCCACCGCAAATAGACTTCTCCACAACACCGCAGCCTTCGGCGCACTCGTCCACCGCAGCGCATCTGCCTAATCGACGACCTCATACGCCGCACTGGAGCCGGTCCACCATCGTCATCGTACACGGAGCCTCTTCCCCGGTATCGTCTTCCACGGTCTCGTATCTGCTTCCCGGAAGCCGACGCCAAGCGCAGAAGTACCACCGTCGTGGACAATGAACTAACTCCCGTTGCCGACCATGACTCATAGAGGCCGCCGCGACCATCATTCTCCTCCTTGATTGGTAATGTGTGTATTGAATCACTTAGCAGTACATGTGCAGTTCCAATTTTGTTCATACCTACCCTTCAAATTTCCTGGGTGCTATTGCTCCCGTAAAAGTAATTGGTTATAGCCTCCATTGTCCAACAGAATACCAGCTTGTAATTGTGCGTCGCTCCTGTATCGCGCTGTGCTTGGGTAGGTTTTCATCTGCAACCAATAGTGTGGCAAATGATGGAAAGGTTTTTAGAACTAGCAAAATGCCCATGCGTTGCACACATCAAGATGCATTTGTATGAGTAGTTTATCTTGTTGGAGATGCTCTAACATGGCAGACGAGTGCTTTAATGTTGCCCACAAGATGCACGAGTATTACTAGTAGTATATTTTTCTTGCCATGTTGAGATTTTAAAACCACGAGTGCGAACATGCAGAGGAGCAATGAAGATCAAACACGGGATATTCGGGACATCTTCAAGGAGCATGGCAAGTTAAAGAGGAGCTGCACCGAACCTGTAAAATGAGCTTTGGTAAGTAACACCCTTTCAATTACTTCCATGTAGCCTCGTGTTCTTCGATGTGTATATGTTGTAGTTTCTGTTTCTCTTAAGCGTGGTGTTCTTCGATGTGTAATAAGAAGAGTCTTAATCGTCCTAATGCTTTCATTTTTAGCTTGATGTAGGAAGTGGGTGTTCTCACCTTGTAGTCTGTTTTTATTTATTTATTCCTTTTGAATTCACTTCTCTGAGTTCTGTTTATCTGGCTTCTACTAAATGTATCGAGGTTGCTCTTAGTATTGATCTAAAAAAGAAGTAACTTCATGTCAGGATGCAGTTCCTGCGAGGAGGGAAGTATGGTCAACCTCGAGATCATGTTTCCAAAATGAGGCTGGATTACACACAAGGTGCTAGTTCCCTAATGATGCTGGATTAGACACAAGGTGCAAATTCCCAGATGATGTTGGATTACACACAAGCCAGGTGGAGTCGTCAGCTGTTCGTTTCCTCGTGGCATTAGTAAAGGCTGAAAGAAAGCGTGCAACATCCCTTGAGAATGTAGATGAGTTCCTAAAGAAGCGAAAAGAGCAATCAGATGCTCTCTTCACCCAAGCCAAAGAAGAGATGAAAGAAGCCAGAAATAAGCTAGCAGAGGCAGAGCAGGCTAGGCGTCTCCTGCTATCTAAAACTGTTGTCAATACAAATTTCCTTCATAATAGCTAGGTTCAAATGTTTATCCAGTCAGCATGCCTGTTGTGATGTCCGTGCATCTACTGATGTGGCACAAAATGTTTTTTTTGGGTCATGTAATAATAACAATTACTTTCCAAACAATAACATACGAAGCATTGGACATGGTATAGTTCACGCGCAAGCCCGGCATTCCAAGTTCAACTTCCACATCAAACTCATGTTCACAGATATCTGCACATTCATACATAATGTCCACAACCATGATTCACTTCAAAGCCAAAAAAATGTGAGGAGAGTTATAAATAAAGAAAATCCTCTACTAGTTCCTGCTACCAGTGCGAGCACAACAAGTCATAACCATGCGTAAATTAATTATATTGTAGTCATTTGTTGTGTTCTAAAATGCCTGCCGGCTCGCGGAAGGACGTGTTGCCGGCACACGCGCGGATTCAATGAAGGTAGGCGGGGCAGTCTTAAGCTGGTTGCACGCGGCGAGGAGGCGTGCTCAGCCGGGCCTGCAGCGAGTGCGGCCCTCTTGGCCGGCGCGCCGGTTCAATGCCTGCACTATGAGAGGTCGCGTCCGTGTCAGAGCAATCACTCCGTCCGGTCCTTTTTTGTTTGGGTATAACAAAATCTCGTTTTCCATTCACATTTTAGTGGTAGGAGTTGTGCGTGTGTGTCTGTGTGAGAGAGAGAGGAGACGGTAGTCAGGGTTGTCTGATCGGTAAACAAATGAATAATGTCAGTCTGGGATGGAGACGAAAAGGAGACCGCAACAAATGTTGTGTCTACAGGAGAGATAGAGAGAGTAATTTTAGTGGTATGAGTCATATGTAGAGACATATAGGGTGTGTGAGAGAATCCGATAGAGAGAAAGAAAAAGTTAAAGACGAGTGGAGACTGTGTGTTTGGCGGTGGAAAAGAAAGCTTAGGTATGGAGTGATACCAGAGAATAGTAGAGACGTGAGAGATAATGAAAACTGTGTAATTTATAATGATAGGGAGAGTGTGACACTTCTCAAGGGAGACGTCGAGAGACCATGTTTGCGAGGATAGGAGCAACATGAAGTGAGCGTGCGGGTGAGCTGGAGAAAAGAGAGTGATAGCTACCTGAAGGAGCATGCATGCGAGAGAGATGGGCGTGAAAGGAGTGAACAAAAAAGGGATTCAAATATTTGAATTCGAGATGATGATACATGTAATCCATACTCAAACCAAAATTGATCTATCAAACATGCATACTCATATGAATTCACACACATCTATGTTATTTAATATGTAGATATTACTGATCCATACATTTTAGTAGAACATAATTTGGTTAAATTTTTTCGAATTCAACCTTAAGATTTCGAGATTGTTGTATTTGTAGATCATATTATACATATAAAGGAGCAGAATTCTTTGTTGTGTTTTTGAAAGTATATATATATATAATGATGTATATAGAATGTAATTCCAATTGAAAATGGATCCCGCCTGAAAAAATAGAATACAAACGGGATTCGAATTGAGTTGGCACGGTAAACGTGCACTCTGCAAAATTTGTAGGAAGCGGGGAAAGTCGCAGTAACCGACTGAAACCAAAATCTGCGAGATGGAAATCACTACTGCCTATCCCCGCCATGCAAAGCCTATATGCTGGATTTCTATAGGTTTCGATAGGGGTAGGTTTGTAATTTCACCCAAACGTGACGTAACCGCCTCTCACCCGGATTCATACACGATGGGCGCCAAAACACAGTGTGTCCTCGGCCGAAATCGACTCCCTCCCCGATTCATATTCATACACGGTGGGTGCCAAAAACAAACTCTCATCGGCAAATATTCAGTGTATGCGAGATTACCGTCCTATCCCCGACCGACTAGTGTTGCTGTGATGTAGTAGAAATTTGAAACATGGGCTAAGTTTGTAAATTTCCTCGCATTTGAGACAAGCGCGCCCTGGATACATGGTTCCCCCTTCCTCTCTACCTCCCTTTTCCCCATTCGTACTCCATGCGCGCCAAAACACCCTCTCCACCCCACCCTCCTCCGTCCGCCGCCGTCCGCCACCCCATCCACCGCCGTCCTCCTCCACCATGCCGGAGCTGATACCCCGACGCCGCCGTCCATTACAAGAGATCGACCTCTCTCATCCATGGCTTCGGACCGGGATCCTTGCATCCCGTCCTCTCGCTTCATCCCTGTCGTCGTCCACCTTGCCGGCGCCGCTCCTACGACCGTCTCGTCCACCGTGCCCCACCGCCACCGTCTACCCTCCTAGATCTGCTTCCACGCTGCCGACAGCCATCGCTACCATAGCACCGTCAAATTCTCAGTAGATGCCTACACGGCGCTGCACCAGAGGCGGTACTCTTTCGTATCTGCTCAACTTATTTATCGCAGCAAGAAAATAGATCGCCACTGCTTTACTCTGATTTCTTGTCTTGGTTGTGAAGTTGCCTTTGTCCGGTTTGCACCTTCAGATCCGCCATGGCACGCTCAACACCATACTCGCAATGCTTATGGTTTTCCCCTTTTATATTCCACACTAGTTAAATCACAGTAGACTAAATTTCAAAATTGGGTCAGTCGATTTTTCAGAGCTCGCCGGAGTTCGCCGGTGCGATCGAAGGGGCTCGGGTGGTTGTGGGGCCTCGCCGAATGAAGAAAACTCGA
>NC_041384.1:590881319-590884392 GCF_002162155.2 Triticum dicoccoides | reverse complement strand
CCCCTTTTATATTCCACACTAGTTAAATCACAGTAGACTAAATTTCAAAATTGGGTCAGTCGATTTTTCAGAGCTCGCCGGAGTTCGCCGGTGCGATCGAAGGGGCTCGGGTGGTTGTGGGGCCTCGCCGAATGAAGAAAACTCAACGCGGGTGGGAGTTGGGGTGGGGGTGGGGGGTGGGGGTGGCGAAGGAACACAGGCGATGGGGGCCGGTGGTCCAGCCGGCGGCCCGTGCGGTGTTCTGTATGGGAAGAATCAGAGATGAGAAAGAAGAAGGGTTAGGAGACGTAGGATCTTCATCCAACCGCCTGAAATGGTTGAGAGACAGCTAGGAGTTGCATTCTTAATGCGCCCTGGTTCATCATGTGTGGGCACTGCGCAACCAACATTTTATTATCCAAAATCTGCTTGCTCTTCTTTACCATGTTCCTCTTCCGTTCTTCTTTAATATGTACTCTCTCCGTTCCTAAGTACAAGTCTTTGTATAGATTCCACCATGGACTACATATGGAGCAAAATGAGTGAATCTACACTCTAAAATGTACCTGGATACATCTGTATGTGATCCATAGTGGAAATCTCTACCAAGACTTATATTTTGGAACAGAGGGAGTATGATAGTAGTACATTATGTTCCTTGTACTGAAGATGAGCAGGGACATTTGCAGTGTAGAGGTCTATACGGTCGGTTGTGATGTTCACTTTGAGCCTCTTTGATTCGTAGGATCTTGTAAACATAGGAATAGGATTTGTAGTGGCCTGCCCACTTGAATCCTATAAGAATAGCAAGGAAATGCGGGGAGCTGTGTCACCTTTGAGAGTTACATTGATATTAACAGTACCGCACCTTCACTTGAAGAGAGCTGGTATCCGAAGCCTTTCTAGCCGTACCGGCAATACTAGCACATATATTCCAGCAAGTTCCACTTTGCTGATTTTACTCTGACGCTTAAGGTTTTCCCGTTATATCTATACTATGACATGTGTAGCTGCTTTGTGTCGCACTAGCAGCAGTCCACTCTTGAAGCTAAACACTGCAATGACTTACAAAATTGGCACCAAGGCATTGAGTGCTATTCTGGATGCAATGAAACTCATACGCTCCCCACCTGTTGATTCTTGTTCAGACATCCTAACGACTATTCTAACCTCGAGGAGTCAAAGGCAGATGGCCTGTCCTGTTCACCCATCAAGGTGCCTGTTCTAATTTGGCAATGTTTTATTGATTGCGGGTATCTTGCATATGTTGTCTTGCATTTCTTCTACTTTGTTGCACCGCCATCTGCTTAGTTTACTCATCATATATGTAGAGATGCCATGCCCATCCATTATCAATACATATTCCATCTGTCATCATACCATGTTTTTCCACTCAAATGCTGTTCTTGTGCATCAGACATCAAAAAGGAAGAGGGTGATTGCCAAACCTGAAGGATCATCAGCAAAGTCCTTGAAAAACGTGGTGGTGTCGGAGAAATCAGACATCACCCCACTTATATTGGCTGTATAACCAGTGACACAAAACATAGGACCGACTCCAGCAGACTATACCCATACTTCACTGGCCACACCACTAGCCCCACCACACAGGACCTGCACTCCAGCAAAAGGTATACCGATTTCATTTGCCATAGCACCAGCTGTACCACAGAAAAATCGCACTCCAGCAAAAAGTACATCAAGTCCATCGGCCGAAGACCTATCCCAACTGCAGAGACGGCCAATTCCTGCAGATTGGAACCCCATTCCATTTATTCCCAGTTTAAAAGACAATGCTTTTAATGTTGTTAGGGACTACATGCATATATTCCCATCTTGGGAAGATTATTGTGAAGACGAACACCATTTTCACATCTTCCTGTCCAACTTACGTGTAAGTGCTATTATTCATGGCTATTATTTTCCTGTTTTCTGCTGATTGAACACATCAATGATTTACATTACATTGTTGTAACTAGGCGAGGGTCAATCTAGATAGTCATGACGAGCAAAGCTTGCTTGTGCTTTTCAAGGAAGCATTGCAACAGTATCGGTGTTACCAGAGGAAATCACACTTTGATGGCAAGTCTATAAACGAATTCCTGGTGAAGTCTCCTGTGCTAAATTTAGAAGACATTGAATGGAAAAACCTTGTTATGCACTGGTCTCGTTCCCAGGATGAGGTACTGTCTATGAAATCACATGCCAATTTGAACTGCTACTTTTCCGCATGTGCCTTACGGATCTTTTTTGCAGGAAATCTGCTCGAAGAAGAATTCCGGTTTGTGTGACGCCCCCGATTTAATCGTACACTAATCATGCACGCAAATGTGTACGATCAAGATCAGGGACTCACGGGAAGATATCACAACACAACTCTAAAACATAAATAAGTCATACAAGCATCATAATACAAGCCAGGGGCCTCGAGGGCTCGAATACAAGTGCTCGATCATAGACGAGTCAGCGGAAGCAACAATATCTGAGTACAGACATAAGTTAAACAAGTTTCCATAAGATGGCTAGCACAAACTGGGATACAGATCGAAAGAGGCGCAGGCCTCCTGCCTGGGATCCTCCTAACTACTCCTGGTCGTCGTCGTCAGCCTGCACGTAGTAGTAGGCACCTCCAATGTAGTAGTAGTCGTCGACGCTGGCTCCTGGCTCTTGGACTCCAGCATCTGGTTGCGACAACCAGAAAGAAAGGAAAGGGGAAAAAAGGGGGGAGAAAGCAACCGTGAGTACTCATCCAAAGTACTCGCAAGCAAGGAGCTACACTACAAATGCATGGGTATATGTGTAAAGAGGCCATATCAGTGGACTGAACTGCAGAATGCCAGAATAAGAGGGGGATAGCTAATCCTGTCGAAGACTACGCTTCTGGCAGCCTCCGTCTTGCAGCATGTAGAAGAGAGTAGATTGAAGTCCTCCAAGTAGCATCTCCAAGTAGCATATCCAGGTAGCATCTCCAAGCGCATCTCCAGTCGCATCGCATAGCATAATCCTACCCGGCGATCCTCTCCTCGTCGCCCTGCGGAAAAGCGATCACCGGGTTGTCTGTGGAACTTGGAAGGGTGTGTTTTATTAAGTATCC
>NC_041384.1:590878989-590879550 GCF_002162155.2 Triticum dicoccoides | reverse complement strand
AGTGGCCCCAGGGGGCCTTAACGGGTTAGCGGGCAGGAGGGCGACGGGCGCCGGGGCGAGCGCTCACCCGCACGGAGTGTGGCGAGGCGAGGCCAGTGGCCAAGGCGACCGCGGTGGCCGGCCGGCGTGGGGAGACGAAGTGCGGGGCCGGCGACGAGCGAGCTCGCGGGCGACAGAGGAGGCGCCGCCGGAGTGGGGCCGTGCGGACGGGCTGGCGTGAGGGGCGAGGCCATGGCAGCTGCAGCAGTGGGAGGCGCGGGCGCGCAGGCCGGCGAGGCCGCATCGCTGGTGAGGTGAGGCTGCGCACGCGCGGGTGGTTGCGGGGCGCGCCCCGGGCGCGTCGAGGAGAGGGCGTGCACGACCGGGCGCACCTACAGGCGCGGTGAGCGTGTCGACAGAGGCGGCGGCCAGCGGCGACTACGAGCGTTGCACAGCGATGGGAGCAGAGGAGAAGGGAGGGAACGGACGGCGGAGCTCACCGAGCCCTGTAGGTGTGCTTAAGTAGGCTCGAGGAGGAGTCGGGGAGGTCCGGCAACGAAGAGGGCGGCGGTGGTGGAGACG
>NC_041384.1:590871076-590876678 GCF_002162155.2 Triticum dicoccoides | reverse complement strand
GGGGGGGGGGGGTGCTAGGCATGACATCATGTTACCGGGTCACGTAGAGATCAATGTTACAACTCTTGGAGGTATGTCCCAACCATCATATCTGACCGAGATTCAGATCCGGTTGGTGTCAGGATACCTCAGACTTAGGATACCTGAGAAGAAAAGGTGCAACGCAAATTGACGAGATGACATTGTAAGATTCTCGGGGAAATGAACTGTGAAGTGATTTCCGTTATCAAGAGTCCATCATTAACCCAAGGAGAGGACAAGGAGGTGTCTGGTGAACTCAACGGCAATTCACCGAGATTCCTAAAAGATGGATGTCCACAATTAAGTGAACAAGGAGATAACATTGGTCAGATCAAATGATATAAGGAAATATGCTCGAGGAAAACATACACAATTAAACATTGGTTGAAAGGTGCGTCCGAAATATGGGTTGGGTTGCACGACCGACGTCGGAAATGGTGATTCAATAATCAATAGTCTAAGAATGAATGGCCAACCATTAACTTCAAAGCAAGAGGGTTCCTAGAAGGGCAGAATCCAAACAGCACCGCCCACTTGTTGGTACCCCGGTTGGAATCAACACGAGGACCCAAGAAAGAATGGTGATGGTGAGAAGTATCACCATACCAAGAATTCTTAAGAGGTGGTGTAATTCCCACGACATTCTTGACATAAAAGGTGGTAATATCCAAGGTAAAGAAGAACAATGCTGGGTAGCAAGGAACTCAAGGTACACCACAAAACAAGAACAAGTCTGTGTTGGAGGAAAGGTAGTAGAGTGGTCGATGATAACACTAATCATCGAGGGCAAGGATGGTATTTCTCATCATGAACTCAATTGACATCCTGGAAGAGCTCAGAATGCCGATGATGATCACGACACAATTGTTGAGAGATTTCATGAAGATGTAATCGGTCGGCGATGGCATCAAGCCAAAGGAATGATGAAGTGAAAGGTTACTGAAACCAAGGGTATGACACAAACTCGAAACAAGCTCGTAGTTCAAGGCGAAGTGTTAAGACGAGGAAGATCGACGTAAGCTTAGCTCATCGTCGAAAATTGGTGCTCCGAGAATAAGGACCTGGTAGCACGGTTAGAATCATCACGTCAATGATATAGCCAAACAGGCTAGGAATGGCGTGATCGGGTTCAAACTCGTACTTATAGAAGCTTACTGAAGAGTTGTTGAACTGTAGTGCGGACTTGGTTCAGTTATCGGTGTCTTTGAGTGTTTAATAACTCAGAGCCCGTGAAAAATTGGGATCAGTGGGAAGGTAGCACTTGATGAAGAACTCATAAGAGGTTATGCAGTTCCATGATAATCTCGAGATACCAGGGGTAACACTCAACGACAGATCAAAGTAGAGGTTGGACTGGGGTAATGCTCTGCAGAAGACAAGTACTCTAACTTGTCTGAGAAATAGAATCAAGGGAGAACAACATGGTCGGAACCACGGTTGCGTAGGATCAATTCACAGATACCAGATGATATTTATCAAGAAAATAGTTATTATTACAAGAAGTTTCCATGATAGGATCTACATCGTGTCCATGGGCATGAACACAAAGTTCAAGGTCGACTCCCACTTCTTCAATGTATAACCTTCCATTCACTTCTCGCTTTGATAAAGGCATTGGTGTTGAAAGTTTTACCTGGTGAAATACCAGATGAGTACGACTCGTGAAAACTTCCGAGTTCACACATATAAAGGAAGGCATAGGTTCAACCCGGCAGGGTATCATGGAAACATATACCACAAGCTTCAATAGTAAATACCACCAGCTCGAAAGTAGAGCATGGTTGGCAAAAGGAAAGGATACAATTTACCAAAGGCATTATGTATCGGAGAAGGAACTCACAAAGTGATTAATTATGAAGGACACTGTCAGATAATAATCCAACAGTGGATATGGCGATCCACGATGGGGCTGATATGAGTATCGATACTCAATCAGAGGAAGAAAGATTGCAAATGCATCGGTTTATAGAACAGCTGAATAGTTCAACGCTTAATTAGCAAAGTAATTATGATTTTCAAATCAAGGGATCAGGAGCAAATGCTCTGATCAAGAATGGATAAGCTGAATAGAATTAGGGATACAATCAACAACAATTGGACTGGTCGAGAACCAATTCCAGTTAAAAGAATGGCAGCTCAGCCGGAAAGGTAATTTATAAGGATCAATGATGATTGCGTGTATTCGCAAACATATTGAGTCATTAGACCCAAAATGATAATGACAAGGAATGTCAATAAGACTACGAGACTTATGGGATTAACCATAATGCGAGCAAGCAAGAATTTCAAGAGCCAAAGGCTCCAGAGGATTTTCGGAAGATCGAATAGTATTTAGACTTTTGTGAAACACATGAACAACTGGGGATGAGCGGATACTCGATAAGTGCGAGAATTATCCATAGGGGTATTCAGGTGACAAGGAACAGCAAGGCGATAAGCTCAAAGGATTATCGAGACAACGACGAGTGTTTCGAGGTATCTGGTAATAACAAGACCAACTGGGGATGAATGTAAGAATAACAACTGCAAGTAGTTATCCATAAGGGTTGACGGTGGAAGGGGAATTGCAAATGCGATGAACATAAGTTCTCGGGTTAACAACGGAGAGTATCTTCAGGGTCTTCACGTGCCGCAGACGATCATCATTAATAAGGGGCTCTCCGGGTGAAAGTGATAACGAGATCCTAATGTTAGATTTTAGCAAAAATCATTTAACCCGAATAGAAGAGAAATAAGAGTCCCAGAGTATAGGTCGAGGAGTAAAAGATCCTACTACCACCCAATGGCGACGTGGGCCCATGGGCCGCACAGCCATGTTAGTAAAAGTTTTGTAAAGTTTAGACTCGACTTCGGCCAAGGAGTTGGAAGGGGGATTCCTACAGGCAGTCGGCTCTGATACCAACTTGTGACGCCCCCGATTTGACCGCACACTAATCATGCACGCAAATGTGTACGATCAAGATCAGGGACTCACGGGAAGATATCACAACACAACTCTACAAATAAAATAAGTCATACAAGCATCATAATACAAGCCAGGGGCCTCGAGGGCTCGAATACAAGTGCTCGATCATAGACGAGTCAGCGGAAGCAACAATATCTGAGTACAGACATAAGTTAAACAAGTTGCCATAAGATGGCTAGCACAAACTGGGATACAGATCGAAAGAGGCGCAGGCCTCCTGCCTGGGATCCTCCTAACTACTCCTGGTCGTCGTCGTCAGCCTCCACGTAGTAGTAGGCACCTCCAATGTAGTAGTCGTCGTCGACGCTGGCTCCTGGCTCCTGGACTCCAGCATCTGGTTGCGACAACCAGAAAGAAAGGAAAGGGGAAAAAGGGGGGAGAAAGCAACCGTGAGTACTCATCCAAAGTACTCGCAAGCAAGGAGCTACACTACATATGCATGGGTATATGTGTAAAGAGGCCATATCAGTGGACTGAACTGCAGAATGCCAGAATAAGAGGGGGATAGCTAATCCTGTCGAAGACTACGCTTCTGGCAGCCTCCGTCTTGCAGCATGCAGAAGAGAGTAGATTGAAGTCCTCCAAGTAGCATCTCCAAGTAGCATATCCAGGTAGCATCTCCAAGCGCATCTCCAGTCGCATCGCATAGCATAATCCTACCCGGCGATCCTCTCCTCGTCGCCCTGCGGAAAAGCGATCACCGGGTTGTCTGTGGAACTTGGAAGGGTGTGTTTTATTAAGTATCCGGTTCTAGTTGTCATAAGGTCAAGGTACAACTCCAAGTCGTCCTGTTACCGAAGATCACGGCTATTCGAATAGATTAACTTCCCTGCAGGGGTGCACCACATAACCCAACACGCTCGATCCCATTTGGCCGGACACACTTTCCTGGGTCATGCCCGGCCTCGGAAGATCAACACGTCGCAGCCCCACCTAGGCAAAACAGAGAGGCCAGCACGCCGGTCTAAATCTAAGCGCACAGGGGTCTGGGCCCATCGCCCATAGCACACCTGCACGTTGCGAGGGCGGCCGGAAGCAGAACTAGCCCCCTTAATACAAGAGCAGGCTTACGTTCCAATCCGGCGCGCGCCGCTCCGTCGCTGACGTCTGAAGTGCTTCGGCTGATACCACGACATCGGGATACCCATAAGTACTCCCACGTAGATGGTTAGTGCGTATAGGCTCGTAGCCGACTCAGATCAAATACCAAGATCTCGTTAAGCGTGTTAAGTATCCGCGAACGCCGAACAGGGCCAGGCCCACCTGTCTCCTAGGTGGTCTTAACCTGCCCTGTCGCTCCGCCACAAAGTAACCGTCGGGGACCGTCGGGAACCCAGGCCCACCTCTACCGGGATGGAGCCACCTGTCCTTTCAGCCCCCAACTCCGTACAGTATCACAGGTAATGTAACAGTGTAAAGTATATAGTATATGCCCGTGATCACCTCCCGAAGTGATCACAGCCCAGTAGTATAGCATGGCAGACGGACAAGAGTGTAGGGCCACTGATGGAACACTAGCATCCTATACTAAGCATTTAGGATTGCGGGTAAGGTATCAATGACTGTAGCAGCAATGACAGGCTATGCATCAGAATAGGATTAATGGAAAGCAGTAACATGCTACACTACTCTAATGCAAGCAGTATAGAGTAGAATAGGCGATATCTGTTGATCAAAGGGGGGGCTTGCCTGGTTGCTCTGGCAAGAGAGAGGGGTCGTCAACTCCGTAGTCGAACTGGTCAGCAGCAGCGTCGGTCTCGTAGTCTACCGGAGAGAAGAGGGGGAAGAAATAATGAATACAGAGCAAACAAAGCATCACAAAATATAACAAGGCAATACGCGGTGTTCGGTGTGCCCTAACGCGGTAGTAGGTGATACCGGTGAAGGGGGAAAAACATCCGGGAAAGTATTCCCGGGGTTTCGTGTTTTCGGGCAGAGGAGCCGGAGGGGGGAAGTTGCGGGTTCGATAGGTTAGGGGTGTGTGGCGGACGAACGGACCGCATATCCGGATTCGTCTCGTCGTTCTGAGCAACTTTCATGTAGAAAGTATTTTCATCCGAATTACGGATTAAAAGATATGATTTTCTAAAGATTTAAATCATTTTCTGATTTTAATTATTTATTTAAATTCAACATTATCCAAAACAGTGTTTGCTGACGTCATCATGATGTCAGCATGACGTCAGCAGTCAACAGAGATGTTGACTGGTCAACTGACGTGTGGGTCCCACTAGTCATTGACTGTTTAGTCTAATTAGTGTGTAACTAATCTAACTACTGTTTAATTAAACTAATTAGTTAGTTAGGTTAATGTAATTATGATTAATTAACTTAATTAATTTCTTAATTAAATTATTATTATCTATTTATTTATTTTATTTATTTTATATATTATTTTTAATTCCTTTTTTTTAACAAAACGTTCTGGGGCTGGGGCCCCCATGTTAGTGGCCCCAGGGGGCCTTAACGGGTTAGCGGGCAGGAGGGCGACGGGCGCCGGGGCGAGCGCTCACCCGCACGGAGTGTGGCGAGGCGAGGCCAGTGGCCAAGGCGACCGCGGTGGCCGGCCGGCGTGGGGAGACGAAGTGCGGGGCCGGCGACGAGCGAGCTCGCGGG
>NC_041384.1:590855903-590869837 GCF_002162155.2 Triticum dicoccoides | reverse complement strand
GGGGAGGGGGCACTCCGGGCGGCGTCTTGGCGGCGGCGATCGAGCCCCCGATCCAGATCAGATCGGGAGGGGGAGGGGAGAGTCGTGGGGAGTGGGGGGTGCGGTCGGGGGAGTTAGGGTTTTCCCTAGAGGGGATATGGAGGGGGGTTTGGGCCGGTCTGGTTGGATGGCCAGCTGGGCCGTCTGGCCCAGTTAGCCAGGGGGCCTCTTCTCTTTTTTTTTGTAGTTTTGTTTTCTGTTTTTATTGTTTTCCTTTTTCTTTATTTTCTCTACTGTTTTAGCTCATTTAAAAAAAATATAGGCCTTATATAAAAACATGGTTTCTTCATGACAAATAGTTAGGGAATATTTTCAACACATCGAACATTTTAGTTTTGACTTTTGAAAACTTTAATAGTTTTAACTTTAATTCAAATTTAGAATTTGAATCCGTTTCGATCTAACATGGAATTATCAACAATAACCGAGGTGACGTGGCATCATTAACATGGGATTACTGTAGCCTGATTACCCGGGCGTCACAGTTTGACAAGAACGACATGATATCTCAAATATGCTGCCCGCTGCTTTGCTCTTGTTAGTACCTGTTGTCCTGCATCACTGTACTTGCATACATACCTGGTTCATTATGTGACAGCAGTATGCATGATAGCTTGCTTATCAATTGTTCGCTCCAAATTATCTGATCTGTATGAATGGTTACATTAGTGTAGAATATATCCAATGCCAATGTTTTTTTAGCTCTGCATTGTTCTTGTAAGTACATGCTGTCCTTTATCAGTGTACTTATAATGACAGGTAGTTGTTCATGTACCATCACTCTGTAGCTTATTTTCCTTTGCCCTCCATTTTCTACACATCAGATCTATATTTACTCTTACCATAAGGTTGGTACTGAAGAAGTTTAGCTGTGCATTGCTCTTGGCTGTAACTTTTGCTTGTATCGATGCACTTACATTTATAGCTACTTGGTTATGTAGCATCACTCTTCATCTTATCTTAAATATTCTCCATTTTTTTGTATATTATCACATCTATATTTACTCTTAACAAAATGTAGAATAAAGGCAATGCTTTTGAAGAAGATTCTGTGGTAAACTTCTTGAATTGCCCCCCATCAGCATGGACAAGGCCTTTATAGAGCCTGTCTTCACAAATAATGTAAGTTTGTCCATCTCAAGCCTTCAAACTTTGTTGTATATATTTGGTTAGGCATGACTGCAACAGCTGTTTATTTTTGGTGTTTGCATCAAATTTCTTGTTTAAAGTTTATTATATGTATTTCATAAACAAAAGTTTGTCCTTTCTCAATTTAAGTTTTCAGTTGTACAACCAAGTTCCTTCTTCATACCATGTAAATTAAACTATACAGAGCAAGTGATCTTCTTTTGCACTGCATGTATGCTTCTGTTCTTCATCTGTAATCTAGTGGTGTGGTGAACCTACCGACTACAGCACAATGTCATATTCTGCAATGTCTTAACTATGAAAAATGTCATATCATTCTACTATTATTTAAACCATCTCTTTATTTGCCAATCTAAAATGGTATAAATTGACAGCACACTAACCATTGATACTTATGAGTTCTTGATCTGTAATCCAGTGGTGTCGTGAAGCTGCCAACTCCTTCACAATGTCATTTCCTGCCATGTCTTAACCTGAACAATACCATATTGTGTTAATGCAAATCTAAACTGTGTCACTTTATTCGTCAATAAGAAATGTGATGAATTGTCAGCACTGATAATTTTATGTGCAAAACCTGTCATCTGTCTGCTTGTTTATCTTTCAGAGTGAGGAAGATATAAGTGTTGAACAAGCGTAGTCTCATCATCTTGCTCAGCTGCTTGCGCTGCAGCTCCCCAGCAGGGCTAACCTTTCTTGAACTCTATTGAAGTGCTATCGGTTTTGTATATTATTTTGTTGGCGTGTTTATTTGCACTGGTGGCGATCTTTGATGCCCAGTGTATGTAATCTGCTGTCTGCTTGTGCTTTATTATCACAGTGGCGAACTTTGATGCCCAATGGATGTAATATGACATAATTTCTTTATTGTATAGTATATGTTTTTTCTTATTCACGATGCTGCAGTTATTTTACTGTATATATATCCTGTCTTCGCAGTAAACCGGCCAAACTGTAAAATTACGGTACATAATCGGACCGTCATGCAATCACGATGTAGGTTGGGCCTGAAACGTGCCGATCAGCTCACAGGCCGGCAGCAGCCCGAAATGAACCCCGGCCCATGATTGTGTGAATCAAATCACGGGCTTTTAACAGGCCGAAAAATTGTCTCGGTCCTTGTTTGGCCCAATCAGATATCGGCTGCGAGCAGGCCGGATGCAAACCGGGCCGTAGTTAGGCCCAACTATATGACGGGCTTTTAACAGGCTGAAATTAATATAGGGCCAAAATGTTAAACGGGCCCTTAACAGGCCAAAACTAATATCAGGCCGAATTACTAAATGGGCCTTTAGCAAGTGGGCCCAAAAGCATAGTGTCCAGTTGACGGGCCGAATCTGATATGGGCCATAATTAGGCCCAAAACCTCTTAAAGGGCCGGACCTGATCTGGGCCGTAATTTGGCTAAGAACGTGGTAGGCTTTTAACAGGCCCGATCTCATATGGGACACTATTAGGCCCGGAGCGTGGCAGGCCATTAATAGACTGTATCAAATATGGGCCGACATTTGGCCCAAAACATGGCAGCCAGTTAATGGGCCGGCCTACTAGGGCCCTCAAAATCTTGTGGGCCTACAGCTGGGCCAGCCCATTAATGTCGGTGAAATCTCATGGGCCTTTAGCTGGGCTGGCCCATTATGATCCGCATGAATTCTGTGGGCCTTTACCTGGGCCGGCCTATTATGGCACACAAAAATCTTGTGGGCACGTACCTGGGCCGGCCCATTATGGCCCGCGAAATCTTGTGGGCCTTTAGCTGGGCCAACCCATTATGGTCCGCAAAATCTCATGGGCCTTTAGCTGGGCCGGCCCATTATGGTCCGCAAAATCTTGTGGGCCTTTAGTTGGGCCGGCCCATTTAAACTTGTTGGGCCGTGCCACATGTCGACGTATCATAGGCGCCTTCTGTCCAGTGAGTGGATGGCATCTGTCCCGACGATGAGCCGACACATGTTTCCTCTAGCCAATGATGATTTTACACGTGGAAAATCCCCATTGGCCAGGGCTGTTAACGGGTTATCGGATCCAAAACGCGACCCGATAGCTTAACGGCGTTCCGTTACGGTGGATGCCACGTGTCGGTCACCCTTGACAAAAGCACTTCTGTGACGCACGATTTATCGTCATGGAAGTGGACACTTCCGTGATGATAATTTTGGTAATGTCATGGAACACTTCTAGACAGCACAGGTATGACTATCTTGATTCTGTCATAAATTTGTCATGGATGTACATACATGATAAAAAACCTACCTACGGTGACAAACACGTATCATCACAGAAGTGTATATTTTTGTAGTGTAGCCACCTTATGCAACTAGTGCATGTGAGTCGGTGGAACCTGTCTCACATAAGTGTACGTGTAAGGTCGGTCCGGGCCGCTTCATCCCATGATGCCGCCGGATCAAGATAATACAAGTAATGGCAAGTAAATTGACAAAATTGATGCCCACAACAACTTGTGTTCTACTCGTGCATAGAAACTACGCATAGACCTAGCTCATGATGCCACTGTTGGGGATCGTAGCAGAAATTTAAAATTTTCTACGCATCACCAAGATCAATCTATGGAGTCATCTAGAGAGAGGAATGCATCTACATACCCTTGTAGATCACGAGCGGAAGCGTTCAAGAGAACGAGGTTGATGGAGTCGTACTCGTCGTGATCCAAATCACCGATGATCCTAGCGCCGAATGGACGTCACCTCCGCGTTCAACACATGTACGGAGCAGAGACGTCTCCTCCTTCTTGATCCAGCAAGGGGGGAGGAGAAGTTGATGGAGATGCAGCACGACGGCGTGGTGGTGGAAGCAGCGGGATTCCAACACGGGTTCGCCAAGCGCTACTGGAGGAGGAAGAGGTGTCACGGGAGGAAGAGGGAGGCGCAGGGCTTCGGGTGCGGCTGCCCTCCCTCCCCTCCACTATATATAGGGTTAGGGGGCGCATGCCCCCTTGGAGATCCCATCTAGAGGGGTGCCGCGGCCCCCGGGGCGGCGGCCCCTCGGGGGGCAACGACCCCCTTAGGGTTTACAACCAGGGGGCGCATGCCCCCTCGGGGGGCAACGACCCCATAGGGTTTCCAACCCTAGGCGTCTTGGGCCCTTGGTTGGGGCGCACCAGCCCACCAGGGGCTGGTTCCCACGCCACTTCATCCCATGGGCCCCTCCGGGATTGGTGGCCCCACCCGGTGGACCCCCGGGACCCTTCCGGTGGTCCCGGTACAATACCGGTGACCCCCGAAACTCTCCCGGTGGCCGAGACTGGACTTCATATATATAGATCTTTACCTCCGGACCATTCCAGAACTCCTCGTGACGTCCGAGATCTCATGCGGGACTCCGAACAACTTTTGGTTAACCACATACTAATATCTCTACAACTCTAGCATCACCGAACCTTAAGTGTGTAGACACTACGGGTTCGGGAGACACATAGACATGACCGAGACAACTCTCCGGTCAATAACCAACAGCGGGATCCGGATACCC
Organism: Triticum dicoccoides; assembly: GCF_002162155.2. NCBI lineage: Eukaryota > Viridiplantae > Streptophyta > Magnoliopsida > Poales > Poaceae > Triticum > Triticum dicoccoides. The sequence goes on along the minus strand of NC_041384.1, from coordinate 590,865,160 downwards.
ATGCTGGCTCCCACATGCTCCACGATAATTGCTACCTCTTTTAGCACTGTGTTGGTTTTCCTCGAAGAGGAAGGGATGATGCCGCAAAGTAGCGTAAGTATTTCCCTCAGTTTTTGAGAACCAAGGTATCAATCCAGTAGGAGGCTACGCGCAAGTCCCTTGTACCTGCACAAAACAAATAAATCCTCGCAACCAATGCAAATAGGGGTTGTCAATCCCTATAGGGCCACTTACGAGAGTGAGATCTGATAGATATGATAAGATAATATTTTTGGTATTTTATGATAAAGATGCAAAGTAAAATAAAGGCAAAGTAAATAACTAAGTAGTAGGAGATTGATATGATAAAGATAGACCCGGGGGCCCATAGGTGTCACTAGTGGCTTCTCTCGAGAGCATAAGTATTCTACGGTGGGTGAACAAATTACTATTGAGCAATTGACAGAATTGAGCATAGTTATGAGAATATCTAGGTATGATCATGTATATAGGCATCATGTCCGAGACAAGTAGACCGACTCCTGCCTGCATCTACTACTATTACCCCACTCATCGACCGCTATCCATCATGCATCTAGAGTATTAAGTAAAAACAGAGTAACGCCTTAAGTAAGATGACATGATGTAGAGGGATAGACTCATGCAATATGAAGAAAACCCCATCTTGTTATCCTCGATGGCAACAATACAATACGTGCCTTGCTGCCCTTACTGTCACCGGGAAAGGACACCGCAAGATTGAACCCAAAGCTAAGCACTTGTCCCATTGCAAGAAAGATCAATCTAGTAGGCCAAACCCAACTGATAATTCGATGAGACTTGCAAAGGTAACCAATCATACATAAAAGAATTCAGAGAAGATTCAAATATTATTCATAGATAGACTTGATCAAAAACCCACAATTCATCGGTCTCAATAAGCACACCGCAAAGAGAAGATTACATCGAATAGATCTCCACAAGAGAGGGGGAGAACAATGTATTGACATCCAAAAAGAGAGAAGAAGCCATCTAGCTACTAACTATGGACCCGTAGGTCTAAAGTAAACTACTCACACTTCATCAGAGAGGCTATGATGTTGATGTAGAAGCCCTCCATGATCGATGCCCCCTCCAGAGGAGCTCTGGAACAGGCCCCAAGATGGGGTCTCGTGGATACAAAAAGTTGCGGCGGTGGAATTAGGGTTTTGGCTCCGTATCTGATCGTGTGGGGATACGTGGGTATATATAGGAGGAAGAAGTACGTCCATGGAGCAACAGGGGGCCCACGAGGGTGGGGGCGCGCCTGGTAGGGTAGGGCGCGCCCCCTACCTCGTGGCCTCCTGTTACGTGCCTTGACGTAGGGTCCAAGTCTCCTGAGTTGTATTCGGTGAGAAAATCACGTTCCCGAAGGTTTCATTCCGTTTGGACTCCATTTGATATTCCTTTTCTTTGAAACCCTAAAACAGGCAAAAAAACAGCAATTCTGGGCTGGGCCTCCGGTTAATAGGTTAGTCCCAAAAATAATATAAAAGCGGATAATAAAGCCCAATAATGTCCAAAACAGTAGATAATGTAGCATGGAGCAATCAAAAATTATAGATACGTTGGAGACGTATCAAGCATCCCCAAGCTTAATTCCTGCTCGTCCTCGAGTAGGTAAATGATAAAAACGGAATTTTTGATGCGGAGTGCTACTTGGCATAATTTTAATGTAATTCTTCTTAATTGTGGTATGAATATTCAGATCCGAAAGATTCAAGACAAAAGTTCATATTGACATAGAAAATAATAATACTTCAAGCATACTAACAAAGCAATTATATCTTCTCAAAATAACATGGCTAAAGAAAGTTATCCCTACAAAATCATATAGTCTGGCTATGCTCTATCTTCACCACACAAAATATTTAAATCATGCACAACCCCGATGACAAGCCAAGCAATTGTTTCATACTTTTGACATTCTCAAAACTTTTTCAATTTTCACGCAATACATGAGCATGAGCCATGGATATAGCACTATAGGTGGAATAGAGTGGTGGTTGTGGAGAAGACAGAAAGGAGAAGATAGTCTCACATCAACTAGGCATATCAACGGGCTATGGAGACGCCCATCAATAGATATCAATGTGAGTGAGTAGGGATTGCCATGCAACGGATGCACTAGAGCTATAAGTGTATGAAAGCTCAAAAAGAAACTAAGTGGGTGTGCATCCTACTTGCTTGCTCATGAAGACCTAGGGAAATTTGAGGAAGCCCATCATTGGAATATACAATCCAACTTCTATAATGAAAGATTCCCACTAGTATATGAAAGTGATAACATGAGAGACTCTCTACTATGAAGATCATGGTGCTACTTTGAAGCACAAGTGTGGTAAAAGGATAGTAACATTGTCCCTTCTCTCTTTTTCTCTCATTTTTTTATTTGGGCGTTTTCTTTTTTTTTCATGGCCTCTTTTCTTTCTCCCATTTTTTAGTTTTTCGTCCGGAGTCTCATCCCGACTTGTGGGGGAATCATAGTCTCCATCACCCTTTCCTCACTGGGACAATGCTCTAATAATGATGATCATCACACTTTTATTTTTCTTACAACTCAACAATTACAACTCGATACTTAGAACAAAATATGACTCTATGTGAATGCCTCCGGCGGTGTACCGGGATATGCAATGATGCATGAGTGACAAGTATGAAAGAATTATGAACGGTGGCTTTGCCACAAATACTATGTCAACTACATGATCATGCTAAGCAATATGACAATGATGGAGTGTGTCATAATAAACGGAACGGTGGAAAGTTGCATGGCAATATATCTCGGAATGGCTATGGAAATGCCATAATAGGTAGGTATGGTGGCTGTTTTGAGGAAGGTATATGGTGGGTGTATGATACTGGCGAAAGGTGCGCGGTATTAGAGAGGCTAGCAAAGGTGGAAGGGTGAGAGTGCGTATAATCCATGGACTCAACATTAGTCATAAAGAACTCATATACTTATTGCAAAAATCTACAAGTTATCAAAGCAAAGTATTACTCTCATGCTCCTAGGGGATAGATTGGTAGGAAAAGACCATCGCTCGTCCCCGACTGCCACTCAAAAGGAAGATAATCAATAAATAAATCATGCTCCGACTTCATCACATAACAGTTCACCATACGTGCATGCTACAGGAATCACAAACTTCAACCCAAGCATTTCTCAAATTCAAAACTACTCAACTAGCATGACTTTAATATCACCACCTCCATATCTCAAAACAATTATCAAGTATCAAACTTATCATAGTATTCAACACACACATAAGAAAGTTTTATTATTAATCTTGCATACCAAGCATATTAGGATTTTAAGCAAATGACCATGCTATTTAAGACTCTCAAAATAATCTAAGTGAAGCATGAGACATCAATAGTTTCTATAAAACAAATCCACCACCGTGCTCTAAAAGATATAAGTGAAGCACTAGAGCAAAATTATATAACTCAAAAGATATAAGCGAAGCACATAGAGTATTCTAACAAATTCCAAATCATGTATGGCTCTCTCAAAAGGTGTGTAAAGCAAGGATGATTGTGGTAAACTAAAAAATAAGTATTCAAATAATACAAGACGCTCCAAACAAAACAGATATCATGTGGTAAATAAAAATATAGCTCCAAGTAAAGTTACCGATAGAAGTAGACGAAAGAGGGGATGCCTTCCGGGGCATCCCCAAGCTTTGGCTTTTAGGTGTCCTTAGATTATCTTGAGGGTGCCATGGGCATCCCCAAGCTTAGGCTCTTGCCACTCCTTGTTCCATAATCCATCAAATCTTTACCCAAAACTTGAAAACTTCACAACATGAAACTTAAAGTAGAAAATCTCGTGAGCTCCGTTAGTGAAAGAAAACAAAATACCACTTCAAGGTACTGTAATGAACTCATTATTTATTTATATGGGTGTTATACCTACTGTATTCCAACTTATCTATGGTTTATAAACTATTTTACTAGCCATAGATTCATCAAAATAAGCAAACAACACACGAAAAACAGAATTTGTCAAAAACAGAAGAGTCTGTAGTAATCTGTAGCTAGCTCAAGATATGGAACCCCAAAAATTCTAAAATAAATTGTTGGACGTGAGTAATTTATCTATTAATAATCTTCAAAAAGAATTAACTAAATATCACTCTCCAAATAAAAATTACAGCAGTTCTCGTGAGCGCTCAAGTTTCTGTTTTTTACAGCAAGTTCAACTAGACTTTCCCCAAGTCTTCCCAACGGTTCTACTTGGCACAAACACTAATTAAACACAAAAAACACAACCAAAACAGAGGCTAGATAATTTATTTATTACTAAACAGGAGCAAAAAGCAAGGAATAAAAATAAAATTGGGTTGCCTCCCAACAAGCGCTATCGTCTAACGCCCCTAGCTAGGCATAACAAGCAAGAATAGATTTAGGTATTGCCATCTTTGGTAGGCAATCCATAAGTGGATCTCATAATAGATTCACAAGGTAATTTAATTTTCTTTCTAGGAAAGTGTTCCATGCCTTTCCTTAATGGAAATTGGAATCTAATATTTCCTTCCTTCATATCAATAATTGCACCAATCGTTCTAAGGAAAGGTCTACCAAGAATAATAGGACATGAAGGATTGCAATCTATGTCAAGAACAATAAAATCTACGGGCACATAATTCCTATTTGCAACAATAAGAACATCATTAATTCTTCCCATAGGTTTCTTAATAGTGGAATCCGCAAGTTGCAAGTTTAGAGAGCAATCATCAAAATCACGGAAACCTAACAAATCACACAAAGTCTTTGGAATCGGGGAAACACTAGCACCCAAATCACATAAAGCATAGCATTCATGATCTTTAATTTTAATTTTAATAGTTGGTTCCCATTCATCATAAATTTTTCTAGGGATAGAAATTTCCAATTCATGTTTTTCTTCATAAGATTGCATCAAGGCATCAATGATATGTTTAGTAAATGCTTTATTTTGACTATAAGCGTGAGGAGAATTTAGCACGGATTGGAACAAGGAAATACAATCAATCAAAGAGCAATTTTCATAGTTAAATTCCTTGAAATCCATAATAGTGGGTTTAGCAACATCTAGGGTTTTAATTTCTTCAATCCCACTTTTATCAAATTTAGCATCAAGATCAAAAGATTCAGAATTCTTGGAACGCCTACTAGGTAAAGGTGGATCTTATTAAGTCCCATCATTATCAAGATTCATATTTCAAAACAAAGATTTAATAGGGTACACATCAATAACTTTTAGATCTTCATAATTATTTTCATTGGAACTAGAAGAACACGCTTTTATAAAGGCATCTTTCTTAGCACGCATCCTAGCGATTCTTTCTTTGCACTCATCAATGGAAATTCTCATGGCTTTGAGAGACTCATTGATATCATGCTTAGGTGGAATCGATCTAAGTTTCAAAGAATCAGCATCAAGAGCAATTCTATCAATGTTCCTAGCCAAATCATCAATCTTAAGTAATTTTTCTTCAATCATAGCATTAAAATTCTTTTGCAAAGTAATAAATTCTTTAATATTAGAATCAAAATCAGAGGGCATCTTATTATAATTTCCATAAGAATTGTTGTAGGAATTACCATAATTATTAGAGGGATTACTAGGATAAGGCCTAGGATTGAAATTTCCTCTATACGCGTTGTTACCAAAATTGTTCCTACCAACAAAATTCACATCCATAGATTCATTATTATTCTCAATCAAAGTATACAAGGGCATATCATTAGGATCAGAAGAAACACTCTTATTAGCAAATAATTTCATAAGTTCATCCATCTTTCCACTCAAAACATTAATTTCTTCTATCGCATGCACCTTTTTATTAGTAGATCTTTCAGTATGCCATTGAGAATAATTAACCATAATATTATCTAGGAGTTTAGTAGCTTCTCCTAAAGTGATTTCCATAAAAGTGCCTCCCGCGGCCGAATCTAAAAGATTTCTAGAAGCAAAATTCAATCCGACATAATTTTTTTGTAGGACAATTACGTATCATCCACAAATTTAAACCATGAGTAGGACAATTACGTATCATTAATTTCATTCTCTCCCAAGATTGTGCAACATGTTCATGATCAAGTTGCTTAAAGTTCATAATATAGTTTCTAAGAGAGATGATCTTAGCGGGAGGAAAATACTTAGAGATAAAAACATCTTTGCACTTGTTCCATGAATCAATACTATATTTAGGCAAAGACGAAAACCAAGCTTTAGCAGGATCTCTAAGCGAAAAAGGAAATAGCTTCAATTTAACAATGTCATTATCCACATCTTTCTTCTTTTGCATGTCACACAAATCAACGAAGCTATTTAGATGGGTAGCATCCTCTTCACTAGGAAGGCCGGAGAACGGATCTTTCATGACAAGATTCAGCAAAGCAACATTAATTTCACAAGATTCAGCATCAGTAAGAGGAGCAATCAGAGTGCTAATAAAATCATTGTTGTTGGTATTGGTGAAGTCACACAATTTAGTATTATCTTGAGCCATCGTGACAAGCAAGCAAACTAACACACAAGCAAACAAAAAGCAAGCGGGCAAAAAGAGGCAAATAGAGAGGGAGGATAGAGAGAGAGAGGGCGAATAAAACGGCAATGGTGAAGTGGGGGGAGAGGAAAACGAGAGGCAAATGGAAAATAATGTAATGCGGGAGATAAGGGTATGTGATGGTACTTGGTATGTTGACTTTTGCGTAGATCTCCCCGGCAACGGCGCCAGAAATCCTTCTTGCTACCTCTTTTAGCACTGCGTTAGTTTTCCCCGAAGAGGAAGGGATGATGCAGCAAATTAGCGTAAGTATTTCCCTCAGTTTTTGAGAACCAAGGTATCAATCCAGTAGGAGGCTACGCGCAAGTCCCTCGTACCTGCACGAAACAAATAAATCCTCGCAACCAACGCAAATAGGGGTTGTCAATCCCTATAGGGCCACTTACGAGAGTGAGATCTGATAGATATGATAAGATAATATTTTTGGTATTTTTTATGATAAAGATGCAAAGTAAAATAAAGGCAAAGTAAATAGCAAAGTAAATAACTAAGTAGTAGGAGATTTATATGATAAAGATAGACCCAGGGGCCATTGGTTTCACTAGTGGCTTCTCTCGAGAGCATAAGTATTCTACGGTGGGTGAACAAATTACTATTGAGCAATTGACAGAATTGAGCATAGTTATGAGAATATCTAGGTATGATCATGTATATAGGCATCACGTCCGAGACAAGTAGATCGACTCCTGCCTGCATCTACTACTATTACTCCACTCATCGACCGCTATCCATCATGCATCTAGAGTATTAAGTAAAAACAGAGTAACACCTTAAGCAAGATGACATGATGTAGAGGGATAGACTCATGCAATATGAAGAAAACCCCATCTTGTTATCCTCGATGGCAACAATACAATACGTGCCTTGCTGCCCTTACTGTCACTGGGAAAGGACACTGCAAGATTGAACCCAAAGCTAATCACTTCTCCTATTGCAAGAAAGATCAATCTAGTAGGCCAAACCAAATTGATAATTTGAAGAGACTTGCAAAGATAACCAATCATACATAAAAGAATTTAGAGAAGATTCAAATATTATTCATAGATAGACTTGATCATAAACCCACAATTCATCGTTCTCAACAAACACACCGCAAAAATAAGATTACATCGAATAGATCTCCACAAGAGAGGGGGAGAACATTGTATTGAGATCCAAAAAGAGAGAAGAAGCCATCTAGATACTAACTATGGACCCGTAGGTCTGAACTAAACTACTCACACTTCATCGGAGAGGCTATGGTGTTGATGTAGAAGCCCTCCATGATCGATGCCCCCTCCGGCGGAGCTCTGGAACAGGCCCCAAGATGGGATCTCGTGGATACAAAAAGTTGCAGCGGTGGAATTAGGGTTTTGGCTCCGTATCTGTTCGTTTGGGGATACGTGGGTATATATAGGAGGGAGAAGTACGTCGATGGAGCAACAGAGGGCCCACGAGGGTGGGGGGCGCGCCTGGTAGGGTAGGGTGCGCCCCTACCTTGTGGCCTCCTGTTACATGCCTTGACGTAGGGTCCAAGTCTCCTGAGTTGTATTCGGTGAGAAAATTACGTCCCCGAAGGTTTCATTCCGTTTGGACTCCGTTTGATATTCCTTTTCTTCTAAACCCTAAAATAGGGAAAAAACAACAATTCTGGGCTGGGCCTCCGGTTAATAGGTTAGTCCCAAAAATAATATAAAAGTGGATAATAAAGCCCAATAATGTCCAAAACAGTAGATAATATAGCATGGAGCAATCAAAAATTATAGATACGTTGGAGATGTATCAATAATCTCATCGGATGAACCACGATGTCGAGGATTCAATCAATCCCGTATATAATTCCCTTTGTCTATCGATATGATACTTGCCCGAGATTCGATCATCGGTATACCGATACCTTGTTCAATCTCGTTACGGCAAGTCTCTTTACTCGTTCCCGTAACACATCATCCCATGAACAACTCCTTGATCACATTGAGCTCATTATGATGATGTCCTACCGAGTGGGCCCAGAGATACCTCTCCGTCATACGGAGTGACTAATCCCAGTCTCGATTCGTGCCAACCCAACAGATACTTTCGGGGATACCAATAGTGTACCTTTATAGCCACCAAGTTACGTTGTGACGTTTGGCACACCCAAAGTACCCTTACGGTATCCGGGGGTTGCACAATCTCATGGTCTAAGGAAATGATACTCGACATTAGAAAAGCTTTAGCAGACGAACTACACGATCTTGTGCTATGCTTAGGATTGGGTCTTGTCCATCACATCATTATCCTAATGATGTGATCCCGTTATCAATGACATCCTATGTCCATGGTTAGGAAACCGTAACCATCTATTGATCAACGAGCTAGTCAACTAGAGGCTCACTAGGGACATGTTGTGGTCTATGTATTCACACATGTATTACGATTTTCGGATAACACAATTATAGCATGAACAATAGACAATTATCATGAATAAGGAAATATAATAATAACCATTTTATTATTGCCTCTAGGGCATATTTCCAACAGTTGAACGGGGCCCTGCTGGTGAGAGGAGATGATGGCTCTGAGGAGATTAAATTTAGGAAGGACTGATATCTGACGACAGTAGAGATTTAGGGGCGCGGTGTGCCATATAGGGCGCCACCGAGTTGAGGACTTGTGTGCGGCAGCAATCCTTGGTGGGGAGAAGCGAGATGATCTCCTCAA
>NC_041384.1:590709945-590855580 GCF_002162155.2 Triticum dicoccoides | reverse complement strand
TCTTCTTGGCGCCGGGGCCAGCCGACTCCATTTTCCTTGTGGGCGTCGCGCCGAGCTCACAGGTTTGAGCAGAGTAGCCAGAGACGAGCCTAGTCGCAGTGCGAGTGGGGAAGGAGGGTTGGGGTTTTCTGTAGGAGTGGAAGAAGAGGAGCAGGCGTTTTCTGTACGAGTGAGGAAGAAGGTGAGCAGGGGTTTTCTAGACGAGTGAGGAAGATGGGGAGTGGGGGGAATTGGGGGGCGACGGAAGCGGGAGAGTCCAGCGAGCTGCAGTATAAGTCGAAGCGAGGAGGAAGGAGGGTTTTTTCTGGGATCACCCCCTCTTCAAGAAATAAGGGATTCTCCTCGCAAAGGACAAAAACAAATGGGCTTTAAGATGGATAGGCTTTTGTATCGGCCCATTCGGCTGCCCGTGTTTCATACTGGAGGGCCTTGTGCTAGAGGCAGCCCGAGACACTCTCCAGCTTATTGCCCATTCTAAAGAAAAAAATAGACGCCTCCAGCTTATGGCTACTCAACCTTTTTCAACTTGGCATCCACCAAATTAGAGGATGCGGTACTGGATGCAGACACTCACACTGGTCGCGTAGTGCGGCAAAGTGAGGTGTCAAATAACAGGCCTACAATATACTTACTAGATTTTGAAGGTTCACAGGCTAGTCAACATTCACATTAAACTAAGCTTCAGAAGATACGGTATGAATACTAACATTCAGAAGAACAAAAGTTCAACATGTTTATGAATCTCAATGATTCACCATATTATAACCAATATGAAGCTGTGAGAAGGTGTGGAAATAAAGAAAATCGGTCGATGCTTCTCTGAGCAAAGGGCCTCCCCGCGCACACATTAATTTCCTGGGCATGCTTGTTTCTTCTCAATGTTGCGAGCACTTTGAGCATGTTGGCAACTCCGCAGCTAACTAGCTGCCTCATCTTGCAATTGATGCTGGCACATTTGTAGCAAACACATGAGGCAGTAGAGATGACTCAACATGAGTCCATATTGTGCAGTTCCCCTGAAATCATCTTCATTGTCCTGAATCTGAAAAGATAGGAAAACAATAGCTATACTTAAATGGTGTTGCAAAACAGTAGCACATATCAATAGCTCGGCATGACAAAACACGATCATCTGGATGAAGGGGATACTAACCTACCTGAGGAAGATTATATATAATTTCATAAGTCCTTGGTTGATTTCCACCTTCGGCTGCACTGCTTGTTTGCTCCTCCACACATGACAAGATTGTTCCGCACTGCAATCAGCAAGTCAACGTATGAATGAGCTTATTTCATCTTGCGATGGTCATTGTACCTAGTTACGAATGTAGGAATACTTGGAGGACCATGAGGTAGCTGACAACAGGTAGATGCAGCCTTATAAATTTTGTGTGGTGCTACCAAAATTGAGGTTTGTATCCCTTCCCGTTATGAGAATTCTTCTTGAAGTTGGTAGAATGTGACGGCTTGTTCTTTGCATCAAACTTGCCTTTTCCCTGAGATTTGTTCTTGTTGTTTTGGGGTTGGTTGGGCTAGAAGTTCTTCTCATGTAGCATGTGGGCACTAGAAGCTCCCTCAGCGACCCGAGCACGTGTGTCTTTTCCTCTCGCCTTCTCTTCAAAATCAAGAGTGCTAATGAGATCCGAACCGGAAAACTCATGTCTCTTGTTTTCCAGAGAAGTAGCAAAATTGTTCCACGAAGGTGGAAGCTTGGCAATGATGGTCCCAACAAGAAATTTTTTCGACAACACACACTTAAAGTACTCAAGTTCCTTAGTTAGTGACTGTATCTCATGAGTCTGCTGAACAACAGAGCGCTCATCAGTCATCTTGTAGTCACATAATTGCTCCATGACGTACAACTCGTTGCCAGCACCCGAGGCCCCAAACATGGCCTCGAGCGCAGCCCACATGTCTTTGCCGCTATCAAACGACGTATATGAATCCACAATGCAATCGTCAAGAACACTTAGCAGGGCGGCTTTGAAGAGGGTATCCATGTTCTCAAAAGCTTCTTGCCGTGTAGGATTAAGATCACTCTCAGGCTTACCCTTAGTGGCAACATAGCAGTACATGATCTGAAACCAGTATACTGCTCTTGTGTGCCACCTTTTATATTGCACCCTCTTAAAAGTAGGTGGCTTCAAAAGCGCAACAAAACCACTCAGAGTAAATTGACTATAATCAGATTTTTGGATTGGATTGTTGAATATATGAGCAATTTACTATGAGATTTAATCCAAATCAATAGTAAATAGATCATGACGACAATTGCAAAGATCAAAGTAATGATGCAGACTAAACCAGGAGGACAGAATCACATACTGTACAGCAGGAGCAGAACCGCTATGGTTGATTTCGTCACTCATGTCGTTGATGAAGAGGTTACCAAGGTCGGGGAAGAGGGCCATCATTGAGGAAGTCGTCGCTGGCAGCAGTCAACGGAGTGTGCTCCCCCAAAACCTGATCACCCCTCTCTCGTACAGCATCACGAAAGGTGGGGTTTGAAGGATTGTTGTCCCTTCTTGCGATGCACGCCAGAAGGAGGGATGGAGAAGAATTGCGTGGCAGCGCTAAGATCTAGAACAATGCGAACCCATATGACACAGCGGCGGCTAGGGTAGAGCCTGTCAGGTCGGTCGTGCGAGTAAGACCAAGTATAATAGTACTCCCTCTGTCTCGGTTTACAGGGCATGCACGTCATTCTAGGTTGAGAATTTAACTAGCTATATATGTATTATATGTGATGAAAAATATATGTTTAGAAACTACATCCGCTTAAGAATCCAATGATATACTTTTGGTGACATATAACTCATATTTAGTTAGTCAAATGGATGATCTGGATGTTGGGGAACGTAGTAATTTAAAAAAAAATCCTACGCACACGCAAGATCCATCTAGGTGATGCATATCAACGAGAGGGGAGAGTGTTGTCCATGTACCCTCGTAGACCATACGCAGAAGCGTTATGAAAACGCGGTTGATGTAGTCGTATGTCTTCATGATCCGACCGATCCTAGCACCAAAGGTACGACACCTCCATGATCTGCACACATTCAGCTCAGTGACGTCCCACGAACTCTAGATCTAGCTGAGGTCGAGGGAGAGTTTCGTCAGCACGACGGCGTGATGACGGTGATGATGAAGTTACCAACGCATGGCTTTGCCTAAGCTCTACAACAATATGACCGAGGTGAAAATCTATGGAGGGGGCACCGCACACAGCTAAACAATCAACTTATGTGTCTATGGGGTGCCCCCTCCCCCATATATAAAGGAGTGGAGGAGGGGAGGGTCGGCTGATATGTCTCCAACGTATCTATAATTTTTGATTGCTCCATGCTATGTTATCTACTGTTTTGGGAAATATTGGGCTTTATTATCCACTTTTATATTATTTTTGGGACTAACCTATTAACCGGAGGCCCAGCCCAGAATTGCTGTTTTTTGCCTATTTCAGTGTTTCGAAGAAAAGGAATATCAAACGGAGTCGAAACGGAATGAAATCAACTAGAGAAGTTATTTTTGGAAGGAAAGCTACCGGAAAAGCTTGGAGTGCACGTCAGGAAAGAAGGGAGGTGCCCATGAGGGTGGGGGGCGCGCGCCCCTGCCTCGTGGGCCCCCCTTCGGTCCACCGACGTGCTTCTTTCACCCATATGTACCTACGTACCCTAAAACTTCCAGAACAGATGATAGATCGGGAGTTTCGCCGCCAGAAGCCTCCGTAGCCACCGAAAGCCAATCTATACCCATTCCGGCACCCTGCCGGAGGGGGCAATCTCTCTCCGGTGGCCATCTTCATCATCCCGGTGCTCTCCATGACGAGGAGGGAGTAGTTCTCCCTCGGGGCTGAGGGTATGTACCAGTTGCTATGTGTTTGATCTCTCTCTCCTGTTCTTGAGGTGATACGATCTTGATGTATCGCGAGCTTTGCTATTATAGTTGGATCCTATGATGTTTCTTCCCCCCTCTACTCTCTTGTAATGAATCAAGTTTCCCCTTTGAAGTTATATTATCGGATTGAGTCTTTAAAGATTTGAGAACACTTGATGTATGTCTTGCCGTGGATATCTGTGGTGACAATGGGATATCACGTGATTCACTTGATGTATGTTTTGGTGATCAACTTGCGGGTTCCGCCCATGAACCTATGCATAGGGGTTGGCACACGTTTTCGTCATGATTCTCCGGTAGAAACTTTGGGGCACTCTTTGAGGTTCTATGTGTTGGTTGAATAGATGAATCTGAGATTGTGTGACGCATATCGTATAATCATACCCACGGATACTTGAGGTGACATTGGAGTATCTAGGTGACATTACGGTTTTGGTTGACGTGTGTCTTAAGGTGTTATTCTAGTACGGACTCTAGGGCTGTTTGTGACACTTATAGGAATATCCCAACGGATTGATTGGAAAGAATAACTTTGAGGTGGTTTCGTACCCTACCATAATCTCTTCGTTCGTTCTCCGCTATTAGTTACTTTGGAGTGACTCTTTGTTGCATGTTGAGGGATAGTTATTTGCACTAGTGAAAGTATGAACCCTAGGCCTTGTTTACTAGCATTGCAATACCGTTTACGATCACTTTTATCATTAGTTACCTTGCTGTTTTTATATTTTTAGATTACAAAAACTATTATCTACTATCCATATACCACTTTTATCACCATCTCTTCGCCGAACTAGTGCACCTATACAATTTACCATTGTATTGGGTGTGTTGGGGACACAAGAGACTCTTTGTTATTTGGTTGCAGGGTTGCTTGAGAGAGACCATCTTCATCCTACGCCTCCTACGGATTGATAAACCTTAGGTCATACACTTGAGGGAAATTTTCTACTGTCCTACAAACCTCTGCACTTGGAGGCCCAACAACGTCTACAAGAAGAAGGTTGTGTAGTAGACATCAAGATCTTTTCTGGCGCCGTTGCTAGGGAGTTTAGCGCTTGAAGGTATATCTTTAGATATTGCAATCTAGTCTTTTAGTTTCTTGTTTTATCACTAGTTTAGTTTACAAAAGAAAACTATAAAAAATGGAATTGAGTTTGTCTCATATGCTTCACCTTTTTTATATCTTTCGTGAGTATGATGGAAAGGATAATTGTGCTCAAGTGCTAGAAGAAGAAATCTATAAAATGTTTGGAACTAAATATTTGAATGATGAGCATGATTTCAATGTTGTTAGTATGAATTCCTTGAATATCCATGATGCTAATGAGATGCAAAGCCACAAGCTTGGGGAAGCTATGTTTGATGAAGATGATATATTTTGTCCCCCAAGCTTTGATGAGCAAATGTACTATGATGAAAGCATGCCTCCTATCTATGATGATTATTGTGATGACACATATGCTTTAAAGAATAATGATAACCATGAAACTTGTCATCTTGATCTTAATTTTCAATCACATGATAATTATTTTGTTGAGTTTGCTCCCACTATTATTCATGAGAAGAATTTTGCTTGTGTGGAGAGTAATAAAATTTCTATGCTTGTAGATCGTGAAAAGAATGCTTTAGGTGCTGGTTATATTGTTGAATTCATTCATGATTCTACTGAAAATTATTATGAGGGAGGAACATATGCTTGTAGAAATAGCAATAATACCAAGTTTCCTCTCTATGTGCTTAAAGTTTTGAAGTTATGCTTGTTTTGCCTTCCTATGCTAGTTGATTATTGTTCCCATAAGTTGTTTGCTCACAAAATCCCTATGCATAGGAATTATGTTAGACTTAAATGTGCTAGTCATATTCTTCACGATGCTCTTTTTATGTTACAATTCTTATCCTTTATGTGAGCATCATTGAAATCATCATGCCTAGCTAGGGGCATTAAACGACAACGCTTGTTGGGAGGCAACCCGATTTTATTTTTATTCCTTGCTTTTTGCTCCTGTTTAGTAATAAATAATTCATCTAGCCTCTGTTTATATGTGGTTTTATTGTTTTAATTAGTGTTTGTGCCTAGTAGAACCTTTGGGAAGACTTGGGGAAAGTCTTTGCGATCATGCTGTAGAAAACAGAAACTTTAGCGCTCACGAGAATTGCTTCCATGTTTATTTTGAAAGTGCTATTTAGTTAATTATTTTTGCAGATGATTAATAGATAAATTCTTCAGGTCCAGCAATTTATTTGAGAATTTTATGAGTTCCATAAGTATACGTTTGATCCAGATTACTACAGACTGTTCTGTTTTTGACAGATTCTGTTTTTCATGTGTTGTTTACTTATTTTGATGAATCTATGGCTAGTAAAATAGTTTATAAAACATAGAGAAGTTGGAATAAAGTAGGTTTAACACCAATATAAATAAATAATGATTTCATTACAGTACCTTGAAGTGGTGATTTATTTTCTAATACTAACGGAGCTTACGAGTTTTCTGTTAAGTTTTGTGTTGTGAAGTTTTCAAGTTTTGGGTAAGGATTCGATGGACTATGGAATAAGGAGTGGCAAGATCCTAAGATTGGGGATGCCCAAGGCACCCCAAGGTAATATTCAAGGATATCCAAGAGCCTAAGCTTGGGGATGCCCTGGAAGGCATTCCCTCTTTCGTCTTCGTTCATCGGTAACTTTACTTGGAGCTATATTTTTATTCACCACATGATATGTGTTTTGCTTGAAGCGTCAATTTATTTTGTTAGGATTTGCTTGATGTTATTTAGAACAATGTTTTTCATCTTTTATTTCAATAAAAGTGGCATTGATAGCCTTCACTATGCCTATTTTACAAGTCTTCATGTTGCTGTTTGAAAACAGAAAGTTTACCGCTGTTGCAATAATTCCCTAGAAAAGTCAGAATGTGATAAAATGTTGAAACCTTTTTCTTATTAAGCTCTGATAAATCTACTACAGTGGGAATTTTCTTTCATAATTTTTGGATCTAGGGAAGTATGGATGTTGCTGCATTATTTAGAGACTGTCCTGTTTAGGCAGATTGCTGTTATGTTTGCATATGTTTGCTTCTTTAATGATTCTATTTGAGGATAGGACCATTAAATGTGCAGAGGCATTTAGTATGCAATGTTGAATAATAATTTTAGTGATTTTCTACAGTAGAGTATGATAAGTTTTGGCAATGGTTTATACTAACTTATCTCAGGAGTCCTTGTTGAGTTTTGTGTGGATGAAGCTTTTGAGATTTAGGGAGACCGTGATATGAGAGGAATTAAGGATACACAAAAGCTCAAGCTTGGGGATGCCCAAGGCATCCCAAGATAATATTTCAAGAAGTCTCAAGCATCTAAGCTTGGGGATGCCCCGGCTGGCATCCCACCTTTCTTCTTCAACAACTATCGGTTAGTTTCGGTTGATCCTAAGTTTTTGCTTCTTCACATGATGTTTGCTATTCTTAGATGTCATTTTATTTTGCTTTGCTTGCTGTTTGAATAAAATACCAAGATATGAAATTATTAAATGTTAGAGAGTCTTCACATAGTTGTATAATCTTTCGGAGTAGTTTGTCGTTTGCTCTAGTGCTTCACTTATATCTTTTTAGAGCACGGTGGTGGTATTATAGAAATAGATGAACTCTCATGCTTCACTTATATCATTTTGAGAGTTTTAAATAGCATGGTAATTTGCTTAAAATCCTAATATGCTAGGTATACAAGATTAGTAAAAACTTTCATATAGAGTATTGAATACTAAGAGAAGTTTGATGCTTGATGATTGTTTTGAGATATGGAGGTAACAATATCAAAGTCGTGCTAGTTGAGTAGTTGTGAATTTGAGAAATGCTTGTGTTGAAGTTTGCAAGTCCCGTAGCATGCACGTATGGTAAACATTGTGTAACAAATTTGAAACATGAGGTGTTATTTGATTGTCCTCCTTATGAGTGGCGGTCAGGGACGAGCGATGGTCTTTTCCTACCAATCTATCCCCCTAGGAGCATGCGCGTAGTGCTGAGGTTTTTGATGACTTGTAGATTTTTGCAATAAGTATGTGAGTTCTTTATGACTAATGTTGAGTCCATCGATTATACACACTCTCACCCTTCCATCATTGCTAGCCTCTTCAGTACCGTGCATTGCCCTTTCTCACATTGAGAGTTGGCGCAAACTTCGCCGGTGCATCCAAACCCCGTGATAGGATACGCTCTTTGACACATAAACCTCCTTATATCTTCCTCAAAACAGCCACCATACCTACCTATTATGGCATTTCCATAGCCATTCTGAGATATATTGCCATGCAACTTTCCACCATTCCGTTTATTATGACACCCATCATCATTGTCATATTGCTTTGCATGATCATGTAGTTGACATCGTATTTGTGGCAAAGCCACCGTCCATAATTTTTCATACATGTCACTCTTGGTCCATTGCATATCCTGGTACACCGCCGGAGGCATTCATATAGAGTCATCTTTGTTCTAGTATTGAGTTGTAATCATTGAGTTGTAAATAAATAGAAGTGTGATGATCATCATTATTAGAGCATTGTCCCAAGTGAGGAATAAAAAAAGAGAAAGGCCATAAAAAAGAAAAGGCCCAAAAAAGAGAAAGGCCATAAAAAAAGAGAAGGCCCAAAAAAATGAGAGAAAAAGAGAGAAGGGACAATTTTACTATCCTTTTACCACACTTGTGCTTCAAAGTAGCACCATGATCTTCATAGTAGAGAGTCTCTCATGTTATCACTTTCATATACTAGTGGGATTTTTCATTATAGAACTTGGCTTGTATATTCCAACAATGGGCCTCCTCAAGTGCCCTAGGTCTTCGTGAGCAAGCAAGTTGGATGCACACCCACTTAGTTTCTTTTGTTGAGCTTTCATACATTTATAGCTCTAGTGCATCCGTTGCATGGCAATCCCTACTCCTTGCATTAACATCAATTGGTGGGCATCTCCATAGCCCATTGATTAGCCTCGTTGATGTGAGACTTTCTCCTTTTTGTCTTCTCCACATAACCCCCATCATCATATTCTATTCCACCCATAGTGCTATATCCATGGCTCGCGCTCATGTATTGCGTGAAAGTTTATAGGTTTGAGATTACTAAAGTATGAAACAATTGCTTGGCTTGTCATCGGGGTTGTGCATGATGAGAGCATTCTTGTGTGACGAAAATGAAACATGACTAAACTATATGATTTTGTAGGGATGAACTTTCTTTGGCCATGTTATTTTCAGAAGACATAATTGCTTAGTTAGTATGCTTGAAGTATTATCATTTTTATGTCAATATGAACTTTTGTCTTGAATCTTTCAGATCTGAATATTCATACCACAATTAAGAAGAATCACATTGAAATTATGCCAAGTAGCACTCCGCATCAAAAATTCTATTTTTATCATTTACCTACTCGAGGACGAGTAGGAATTAAGCTTGGGGATGCTTGATACGTCTCCAACGTATCTATAATTTTTGATTGCTCCATGCTATGTTATCTACTGTTTTGGGAAATATTGGGCTTTATTATCCACTTTTATACTCTTTTTGGGACTAACTATTAACCGGAGGCCCAGCCCATAATTGCTGTTTTTTTGCCTATTTCAGTGTTTCGAAGAAAAGGAATATCAAATGGAGTTGAAACGGAACGAAATCAACTAGAGAAGTTATTTTTGGAAGGAAAGCTACCGGAAAAGCTTGGAGTGCACGTCAGGAAAGAAGGGAGGTGCCCACGAGGGTGGGGGGGGGGGACCCTGCCTCATGGCCCCCCTTCGGTCCACCGACGTGCGTCTTTCACCCATATATACCTACGTATCCTAAAACTTCAAGAACAAACGATAGATCGGGAGTTCCGCTGCTAGAAGCCTCCGTAGCCGCCGAAAGCCAATCTAGACCCGTTCCAGCACCCTGCCGGAGGGGGAAATCTCTCCCCGGTGTCCATCTTCATCATCCCGGTGCTCTCCATGACGAGGAGGGAGTAGTTCTCCATCGGGGCTGAGGGTATGTACCAGTAGCTATGTGTTTGATCTCTCTCTCTCTCTCTCTCGTGTTCTTGAGGTGATACGATCTTGATGTATCGCGAGCTTTGCTATTATAGTTGGATCCTATGATGTTTCTTCCCCCCTCCACTCTCTTGTAATGAATCGAGTTTCCCCTTTGAAGTTATATTATCGGATTGAGTCTTTAAAGATTTGAGAACACTTGATGTATGTCTTGCCATGGATATCTGTGGTGACAATGGGATATCACGTGATTCACTTGATGTATGTTTTGGTGATCAACTTGCGGGTTCCGCCCATGAACCTATGCATAGGGGTTGGCACACGTTTTCGTCATGATTCTCCGGTAGAAACTTTGGGGCACTCTTTGAGGTTCTATGTGTTGGTTGAATAGATGAATCTGAGATTGTGTGACGCATATCGTATAATCATACCCACGGATACTTGAGGTGACATTGGAGTATCTAGGTGACATTAGGGTTTTGGTTGACGTGTGTCTTAAGGTGTTATTCTAGTATGAACTCTAGGGATGTTTGTGACACTTATAGGAATAGCCCAACAGATTGATTGGCAATAATAACTTTGAGGTGGTTTCGTACCCTACCATAATCTCTTTGTTCGTTCTCCGCTATTAGTGACTTTGGAGTGACTCTTTGTTGCATGTTGAGGGATAGTTATATGATCCAATTATGTTATTATTGTTGAGAGGACTTGCACTAGTGAAAGTATGAACCCTAGGCCTTGTTTACTAGCATTGCAATACCGTTTACGCTCACTTTTATCATTAGTTACCTTGCTATTTATATATTTTCAGATTACAAAAACTATTATCTACTATCCATATACCACTTGTATCACCATATCTTCGCCGAACTAGTGCACCTATACAATTTACCATTGTATTGGGTGTGTTGGGGACACAAGAGACTCTTTGTTATTTGGTTGCAGGGTTGCTTGAGAGAGACCATATTCATCCTACGCCTCCTACGGATTGATAAACCTTAGGTCATCCACTTGAGGGAAATTTGCTACTGTCCTACAAACCTCTGCACTTGGAGGCCCAACAACGTCTATAAGAAGAAGGTTGTGTAGTAGACATCATCGGCCCTCACATGGCGCGCCCAAGGGGGGAGTCCTACTCTTGGTTGGAGCAGGATTCCCCCTTCCCTTGTTGGAGTAGGACAGAAAGGAAGGGGGAGAGAGAGGGAAGGAAGGGGGGCAGGCCCCCCACCCAATTCGGATTGGGCTTGGGGGGCGCGCCCTCTGATACGTCTCCAACATATCTATAATTTTTGATTGTTCCATGCTATTATATTATCCGTTTTGGATGCTAATGGGCTTTATTTTACACTTTTTTATTATTTTTGGGACTAACCTACTAACCCAAGGCCTAGTGCAAATTGATGTTTTTTTGCCTATTTCAGTGTTTCGCAGAAAAGGAATATCAAACAGAATGAAACCTTCGGGAGAGTTATTTTTGGAACAAACGTGATCCAGAGGACTTGGAGTAGACGTCAAGCAACCAACGAGGATGCCACAAGGTAGGGGGCGCGCCTACCCCCCTAGGCGCGCCCTCCACCCTCGTGGGCCCCTCGTGGCTCCACCAACCTACTTCTTCCTCCTATATATATATATCCATATATCCCGAAAACATCCAAGAGCACCACGAAACCCTATTTCCAAAGCCGCAAGCTTCTGTACCCAAGAGATCCCATCTTGGGGCCTTTTCTAGAGCTCCTCCGGAGGGGGCATCGATCACTGAGGGCCTCTACATCAACTCCATGGCCCCTATGATGATGTGTGAGTAGTTTACTTCAGACCTTCGGGTCCATAGCTATTAGCTAGATGGCTTATTATCTCTCTTTGGATCTCAATACAAAGTTCTCCTCGATCTTCTTGGAGATCTATTTGATGTAACTCTTTTTGTGGTGTGTTTGTCGAGATCCGATGAATTGTGGGTTTATGATCAAGTCTATCTATGAACAATATTTGATTCTTCTCTGAAATCTTTTATGTATGATTGGTTATCTTTGCAAGTCTCTTTGAATTATCAGTTTGGTTTGGCCTACTAGATTGATCTTTCTTGCAATGGGAGAAGTGCTTAGCTTTGGGTTCAATCTTGCGGTGCTCGATCCCAGTGACAGAAAGGGAAACGACACGTATTGTATTGTTGCCATCGAGGATAAAAGGATTGGGTTTATATCATATTGCTTGAGTTTATCCCTCTACATCATGTCATCTTACCTAATGTGTTACTCTGTTCTTATGAACTTAATACTCTAGATGCATGCTGGATAGTGGTCGATGTGTGGAGTAATAGTAGTAGATGCAAGCAGAAGTCAGTCTACTTGTCACGGACGTGATGCCTATATACATGATCATGCCTAGATATTCTCATAATTATTCGCTTTTCTATCAATTGCTCGACAATAATTTGTTCACCCACTGTAATACTTATGCTATCTTGAGAGAAGCCACTAGTGAAACCTATGCCCCCGGGTCTATTCTCCGTTATATTTATCTCCCGTTAACAAGCTATTTCTATTACCGTTTATTTTGCGATCTTTATTTTCCAATCTATATCGTAAATATACCAAAAATATTTATCTTATTATTATCATCTCTATCAGATCTCACTCTCGTAAGTGACCGTGTAGGGCTTGACAACCCCTTTATCCGTTGGTTGCGAAGTTCTTATTTGTTTGTGTAGGTACGAGGGACTTCCGTGTGGTCTCCTACTGGATTGATACCTTGGTTCTAAAAAACTGAGGGAAATACTTACGCTACTTTGCTGCATCACCCTTTCCTCTTCAAGGGAAAACCAACGCAGTGCTCAAGAGGTAGCAAGAAGGATTTCTGGCGCCGTTGCTGGGGAGATCTATGCACAAGTCAAGACATACCAAGTACCCATCATAAACTCTTATCCCTCGCATTACATTATTTTCCATTTGCCTATCGTTTTCCTCTCCCCCATTTCACCCTTGCCGTTTTATTCACCCTTCTTCTGTTCGTCTTTTCGTTTGCTTTGATGTCTTACTTGGCTCGTTTGCTCGTTTGCTCGTTTGCTCGTTTGGTTGGAATAATTGTTTATTTATTGCTAAACAGAGAACCTAAGATCTATGGATCCTCATACGCTTGCTAATCTTTTTAAGAGATCCAATTATTATGAACCAATTGCTAGTGAGTTTTATGCACTAGATTATCTTTATGAAGTTTTGCTTGAAACTCGTGAATCTGAAAATTGCGATGAAGTACTTTATGAAGTGATTCACGATAGCTCCTTTAATGAAAAGCATGATTGCAATGATGATAGTATAAATTATATTAATGTCAATTGTGCTTATAATATGCAAAACCCTAAGCTTGGGGATGCTAGTTTTGCTATGTCTACTACTTGTTGCAATGATCATGATTGGGGTGATTCTTCTTTTGATCTTAAAAATTTATTTAAGCCCCATGATGAATATGAGATTGATTATAATGGTTTCAATAATATTGAAAGTGGGTTTGGAAGAGTGTCAACTTTAGATCCCACATATTTGGAGAATGTTCAACCTTATGAAGTTTTTGATAAAAGTGGGTTTGGAGAGGTCATGACATTAGTTAATGTTAATCCCACTATTTTGGAAGAGTGTCAACTTTGCATACACGTGGATCATGTTAAGAATATGTTTTGTGATAGCTATATTGTTGAATTTGATTATGATCTTACATGTAATTATTATGAGAGAGGAAAATATGGTGGTAGAAATTTTCATGTTACTAAATTACCTCTCGTTATGTTGAGATTGCTATTGTTTCTTTCCGCTTCCTTGCATATGCCAGTTTTTGCTTGTCTTGATAATTTGTTTTCCTATAAGATGCCTATGCATAGGAAGTATGTTAGACTTAGATGCGTTTGTCAGCGTTTTATGATGCTCTCTTTGTGCTTCAATTCTTGTCTTTTATGTGAGCATCGTTGAAATCTTATGCCTAGCTATAAGGCTTTAAAGAAAAGCGCTTGTTGGGAGACAACCCAATATTTTTCCTTGCTGTTATTCAATAAATAATTCATATAGCCTCTGTTTAGATGTGGTTTTATGCTTTTAGTTAGTGTTTGTGCCAAGTAGAACCTTTGGGAAGACTTGGGGAAAGTCTTTGCGATCTTGCTGTAAAAAACAGAAACTTTAGCACTCACAAGATTTGCTGCCATTTTTTATGGGAGAGTGATATTTAGTTAATTATTTTTGCAGATGATTAATAGATAAAGTCCTCACGCCCCGCAATTTATTTTAGAATTTTTGGGGTTCCATAATTATTTGAAACCTACAGATTACTACAGACTGTTCTGTTTTTGACAGATTCTGTTTTTCGTGTGTTGTTTGCTTATTTTGATGAATCTATGGCTAGTATTTGAGTGTATGAACCATAGATAAGTTGGAATATAGTGTGTTTAACACCAATATAAATAAAGAATGAGTTCATTACAGTACCTTAAGTGGTGGTTTGTTTTCTTTTACTAACGGAGCTCATGAAATTTTCTGTTTAAGTTTTGTGTTGTGAAGTTTTCAAGTTTTGGGTAAAGATTTGATGGATTATGGAACAAGGAGTGGCAAGAGCCTAAGATTGTGGATGCCCAAGGCACCCCAAGGTAAAATTCAAGGACAACCAAAAGCCTAAGCTTGGGGATGCCCCGGAAGGCATCCCCTCTTTCGTCTTCTTCTATCGGTAACTTTACTTGAGGCTATATTTTTATTCACCACATGATATGTGTTTTGCTTGGAGCGTCTTGTATGATTTGAGTCTTTGCTTTTTAGTTTACCACAATCATCCTTTCTGTACTCACATTTTGGGAGAGACACACATGAGTCGGGATTTATTAGAATACTCTATGTGCTTCACATATATCTTTTGAGCTAGTTAATTTTGCTCTAGTGCTGAGCTTATATCTTTTAGAGCATGGTGGTGGTTTTATTTTATAGAAGTTATTGATCTCTCATGCTTCACTTATATTATTTTGAGAGTCCTTTAGAACAACATGGTAATTTGCTTTGGTTATGAATTTAGTCCTAATATGATAGGCATCCAAGATGGGTATAATAAAAACTATCATAAAAGGTGCATTGAATACTATGAGAAGTTTGATACTTGATGATTGTTTTGAGATATGAAGATGGTGATATTAGAGTCATGCTAGTTGAGTAGGTGTGAATTTGAGAAATACTTGTTCTAAAGTTTGTGATTCCCGTAGCATGCACGTATGGTGAACCGTTATGTGATGAAGTCGGAGCATGATTTATTTATTGATTGTCTTCCTTATGAGTGGCGGTCGGGGACGAGCGATGGTCTTTTCCTACCAATCTATCCTCCTAGGAGCATGCGCGTAGTACTTTGTTTCGATAACTAACAGATTTTTGCAATACGTATGTGAGTTCTTCATGACTAATGTTGAGTCCATGGATTATACGCACTCTCAACCTTCCACCATTGCTAGCCTCTCTAGTACCGCGCAACTTTCACCGGTACCATAAACCCACCATATACCTTCCTCAAAATAGCCACCATACCTACCTATTATGGCATTTCCATAGCCATTCCGAGATATATTGCCATGTAACTTTCCACCATTTCGTTTATTATGACACGCTTCATCATTGTCATATTGCTTTGCGTGATCATGTAGTTGACATCATATTTGTGGCAAAGCCACCGTTCATAATTCTTTCATACATGTCACTCATGAGTCATTGCATATCCCGGTAAACCGCCAGAGGCATTCACATAGAGTCATATTTCGTTCTAAGAATTGAGTTGTAATCATTGAGTTGTAAGTAAATAAAGTGTGATGATCATCATTATTAGAGCATTGTCCCAAGTGAGGAAAGGATGATGGAGGCTATGATTCCCTTACAAGTCGGGATGATACTCTGGATAATAAAAAGTAAAAAAGAGGCCATAAAAAGGGCCCAAATAAAAAAATGAGAAAAAAGAGAGAAGGGACAATGTTACTATCCTTTTACCACACTTGTGCTTCAAAGTAGCACCATGATCTTCATGATAGAGAGTCTCCTATGTTATCACTTTCATATACTAGTGGGAATTTTACATTATAGAACTTGGCTTGTATATTCCAATGATGGGCTTCCTCAAATGCCCTAGGTCTTCGTGAGCGAGCAAGTTGGATGCACACCCACTTAGTTTCTTTTTGAGCTTTCATACACTTATAGCTCTAGTGCATCCGTTGCATGGCAATCCCTACTCACTCACATTGATATCTATTGATGGGCGTCTCCATAGCCCGTTGATACGTCTAGTTGATGTGAGACTATCTTCTCCTTTCTATCTTCTCCACAACCACCATTCTATTCCACATATAGTGTTATGTTCATGGCTCACGCTCATGTATTGCGTGACGATTGAAAAAGTTTGAGAACATCAAAAGTATGAAAAATTGCTTGGCTTGTCATCGGGGTTGTGCATGATTTAAATACTTTGTGTGGTGAAGATAGAGCATAGCCAGACTATATGATTTTGTAGGGATAACTTTCTTTGGCCATGTTATTTTGAGAAGACATAATTGCTTAGTTAGTATGCTTGAAGTATTATTATTTTTATGTCAATATTAAACTTTTGTCTTGAATCTTCCAGATCCGAATATTCATGCCATAATAAAGAGAATTACATTGAGAATTATGCTATGTAGCATTTCACATCAAAAATTCTGTTTTTATCATTTACCTACTCGAGGACGAGCAAGAATTAAGCTAGTGGATGCTTGATACGTCTCCAATGTATCTATAATTTTTGATTGTTCATGCTATTATATTATCTGTTTTGGATGTTAATGGGTTTTATTTTACACTTTTATATTATTTTTGGGACTAACCTACTAACCCAAGGCCCAGTGCAAATTGCTGTTTTTTGCCTATTTCAGTGTTTCGCAGAAAAGGAATATCAAACGGAATCCAAACGGAATGAAACCTTCGGTAGAGTTATTTTTGGAACAAACGTTGTTGTGGTGGGCGCACGACAGATGCCAAGGGATGGAAAAAGAGAGGAGGAGGCTCGAGGGCGCTGGTGGACTCCAGAGGCGAGGTTGGCATGAGCGAGCGCGGGACGCCGGACATACCCAGGTTCGGGGCTCTCCGGAGAGATAATACCTCTAGTCCTGCCGAGTGTTGTTGTATGATTGATAGTACAATGTTGCTCCTAGAGCTGTATGGAGGAGGAAAGAAGCTGGCCAAGGCTTAGGCAGTTCCCTCTCCTCGGGTCTTGCTAACTTGGTGTGTGTGATGGAATGAGTTCCCTTCCCTCTGTCCCCATGCATGAGGGCTCCTGGGGGTTTTATAGGTCAACCCCCAGGGGTACAATGGTAATGTTACAAGTCGGTGGGTCCGTATTGTCGGTGTCCGGGAACCCGGGCTGGGTCCCACTGAGGGCTTGTGGTTCGCCGGGTTCCCCTAGGTGCGGGCCCCGCACGCCTAGGGGGAATGTGCACCGTCTTGTCGATCATCAGGGCGTGGCCAAGTCGAGTCGTGTACAGTGCTCTCCGTCAGGTTGCCGCTTGCTATCGTCAGCAGTGAAGGCGGGGGCACTGTAGCCACGCCTGCCCTGGTCAGCGGGTAGGTGAGGGGCACTGTTGTCACGTTCCTGCTGACCAGAGGCATGGGTGGGGCACTGTTACCTCGGTCATCATGGATTGAGGTCTCGTCCCATCGAACGGCCTGGATGGGACGGGAGTTGACCCGCGGCTGGATTGCGTAGCATGCCACGGGTGGTACTGTCTTGTTGAGGAGGCTTCGGTCGTGCCGGGTTCGGCTGTCTTGCGCTAGTTGTTGGGGCCGAGTCGACGTGTCTTGCCGGGTCGGCTAGTATGGCCGGCTTGCGGGGCTTGGCCGGGTCGAGCGACCGGGCCAAACGCATGCCGGTATTGAGGGGCAGTGCCAACCCCATTGTTTTTGAAGAGGATCCGGGTTCCGTTGCCTGCCCGGGGTCCATCCCCCCGTTAGTAGTCCCCGAAGCTGTGTGCTACCTCTTGAGCACTGCGTTGGTTTTCCCCGAAGAGGAAGGGATGATGCAACAAAGTAGCGTAAGTATTTCCCTCAGTTTTTGAGAACCAAGGTATCAATCCAGTAGGAGGCTACGCGCGAGTCCCTCGTACCTACACAAAACAAATAAATCCTCGCAACCAACGCAAATAGGGGTTGTCAATCCCTATAAGGCCACTTACGAGAGTGAGATATGATAGATATGATAAGATAATATTTTTGGTATTTTTATGATAAAGATGCAAAGTAAAATAAAGGCAAAGTAAATAGCAAAGGAAATAACTAAGTAGTAGGAGATCAATATGATAAAGATAGACCCGGGGGCCATAGGTTTCACTAGTGGCTTCTCTCGAGAGCATAAGTATTCTACGGTGGGTGAACAAATTACTGTTGAGCAATTGACAGAATTGAGCATAGTTATGAGAATATGTAGGTATGATCATGTATATAGGAATCACGTCCGAGACAAGTAGACCGACTCCTGCCTGCATCTACTACTATTACTCCACTCATCGACCGCTATCCAGCATGCATCTAGAGTATTAAGTTAAAAACAGAGTCACGCCTTAAGCAAGATGACATGATGTAGAGGGATAGACTCATGCAATATGAAGAAAACACCATCTTGTTATCCTCGATGACAACAATACAATATGTGCCTTGCTGCCCCAACTGTCACCGGGAAAGGACACCGCAAGATTGAACCCAAAGCTAAGCACTTCTCCCATTGCAAGAAAGATCAATCTAGTAGGCCAAACCAAACTGATAATTCGAGGAGACTTGCAAAGATAACCAATCATACATAAAAGAATTCAGAGAAGATTCAAATATTATTCATAGATAGACTTGATCATAAACCCACAATTCATCGGCCTCAACAAAAACACTGCAAAAAGAAGATTACATCGAATAATTATCCACAAGAGAGGGGGAGAACATTGTATTGAAATCCAAAAAGAGATAAGAAGCCATCTAGCTACTAACTATGGACCCGTAGGTCTGAGGTAAACTACTCACACTTCATCGGAGAGGCTATGGTGTTGATGTAGAAGCCCTCCATGATCAATGCCCCCTCCGGCAGAGCTCCGAAACATGCCCCAAGATGGGATCTCGTGGATACAGAAAGTTACGGCGGTGGAATTAGGGTTTTGGCTTCGTATCTGATCGTTTGGGGGTACGTAGGTATATATAGGAGGAAGGAGTACGTTAGTGGAGCAACACGGGGCCCACGAGGGTGGAGGGCGCGCCTGGGGTAGGCAGGCGCGCCCCCCTACCTCGTGGCCTCCTCTTTTTTTCTTGACGTAGGGTCCAAGTCTCCCGGGTCTTGTTCGTTGAGAAAATCACGTTCCCGAAGGTTTCATTCCGTTTGATATTCCTTTTCTTCTAAACCCTAAAACATGCAAAAAACAACAATTCTTGGCTGGGCCTCCGGTTAATAGGTTAGTCCCAAAAATAATATAAAAGTGGATAATAAAGCCCAATAATGTCCAAAACAGCAGATAATATAGCATGGAGCAATCAAAAATTATAGATACGTTGGAGACGTATCAAGCATCCCCAAGCTTAATTCCTACTCGTCCTCGAGTAGGTAAATGATAAAAACAGAATTTTTGATGTGGAGTGCTACTTGGCATAATTTTAATGTAATTCTTCTTAATTGTGGTATGAATATTCAGATCCGAAAGATTCAAGACAAAAGTTCATATTGACATAAAAATAATAATACTTCAAGCATACTAACAAAGCAATTATGGCTTATCAAAATAACATGGCTAAATAAAGTTATACCTACAAAATCATATAGTCTGGCTATGCTCTATATTCACCACACAAAATATTTAAATCATGCACAACCCCGATGACAAGCCAAGCAGTTATTTCATACTTTTGACATTCTCAAAACTTTTTCAATCTTCACGCAATACATGAACGTGAACCATGGAAATAGCACTATAGGTGGAATAGAGTGGTGGTTGTGGATAAGACAAAAAGGGAGAAGATAGTCTCACATCAACTAGGCGTATCAACGGGCTATGCAGATGCCCATCAATAGATATCAATGTGAGTGAGTAGGGATTGCCATGCAACGGATGCACTAGAGCTATAAGTATATGAAAGCTCAAAAAGAAACTAAGTGGGTGTGCATCCAACTTGCTTGCTCATGAAGACCTAGGGCATTTTGAGGAAGCCCATCATTGGAATATACAAGCCAAGTTCTATAATGAAAGATTCCCACTAGTATATGAAAGTGATAACATGAGAGACTCTCTACTATGAAGATCATGGTGCTACTTTGAAGCACAAGTGTGGTAAAAGGATAGTAACATTGTCCCTTCTCTCATTTTCTCTCATTTTTTTCTTTTCTTTTTTTATTTGGGCCTTTTCTCTTTTTTTATGGCCTCTTTTTTTCGTCCCGAGTCTCATCTCGACTTGTGGGGGAATCATAGTCTCCATCATCCTTTCCTCACTGGGACAATGCTCTAATAATGATGATCATCACACTTTTATTTTTCTTAGAACTCAACAATTACAACCCGATACTTAGAACAAAATATGACTCTATATGAATGCCTTCGGCGGTGTACCAGGATATGCAATGACTCATGAGTGACATGTATGAAAGAATTATGAATGGTGGCTTTGCCACAAATACGATGTCAACTACATGATCATGCTAAGCAATATGACAGTGATGGAGTGTGTCATAATAAACGGAACGGTGGAAAGTTGCATGGCAATATATCTCGGAATGGCTATGAAAATGGCATAATAGGTAGGTATGGTGGCGGTTTTGAGGAAGGTATATGGTGGGTGTATGATACCGGCGAAAGGTGCGCGGTATTAGTGAGGCTAGCAAAGGTGGAAGGGTGAGAAAAGTGCGTATAATCCATGGACTCAACATTAGTCATAAAGAACTCACATACTTATTGGAAAAATCTACAAGTTATCAAAGCAAAGTATTACGCGCATGCTCCTAGGGGGATAGATTGGTAGGAAAAGACCATCGCTCGTCCCCGACCGCCACTCATAAGGAAGGCAATCAAAAAATAAATCGTGCTCCGACTTCATCACATAACGGTTCACCATACGTGCATGCTACGAGAACCACAAGCTTCAACACAAGTATTTCTCAAATTCACAACTACTCAACTAGCATGACTTTAATATCACCATCTTCATATCTCAAAACAATTATCAAGTATCAAACTTATCATAGTATTCAACACACTCATAAGAGAATTTTTTATTCTTGAATACCTAGAATATTAGGATTTAAATAAAATTACCATGCTATTAAGACTCTCAAAATAATCTAAGTGAAGCATGAGATATCAATAGTTTCTATAAAACAAATCCACCACCGTGCTCTAAAAGATATAAGTGAAGTACTAGAGCAAAATTATATAACTCAAAAGGTATAAGCGAAGCACATAGAGTATTCTAACAAATTCTAAATCATGTATGGCTCTCTCAATAGGTATGTACAGCAAGGATGATTGTGGTAAACTAACAAACAAAGACTCAAATAATACAATACGCTCCAAGCAAAACACATATCATGTGGCGAATAAAAATATAGCTCCAAGTAAAGTTACCGATAGAAGTAGACGGAAGAGGGGATGCCTTCCGGGGCATACCCAAGCTTTGTATTTTAGGTGTCCTTAGATTATCTTGGGGGTGCCATGGGCATCCCCAAGCTTAGGCTCTTGCCACTCCTTTTTCCATAATCCATCAAATCTTTAACCAAAACTTGAAAACTTCACAACACAAAACTTAAAGTAGAAAACCTCGTGAGCTCCGTTAGCGAAAGAAAATAAAATAAAACTTCAAGGTACTGTAATGAACTCATTATTTATTTATATTGGTACCTACTGTATTCCAACTTCTCTATGGTTTATAAACTATTTTACTAGACATAGATTCATCAAAATAAGCAAACAACACACGAAAAACAGAATCTGTCAAAAACAGAACAGTCTGTAGTAATCTATAGCTAGCGCAAGATATGGAACCCCAAAAATTCTAAAATAAATTTCTGGGCGTGAGGAATTTATCTATTAATCATCTGCAAAAAGAATTAAATAAATATCGCTTTCCAAATAAAAATGGCAGCAGTTCTCGTGAGTGCTAAAGTTTCTGTTTTTTACAGCAAGTTTACAAGACTTTCCCCAAGTCTTCCCAACAGTTCTACTTGGCACAAACACTAGTTAAACACAAAAAACACAACCAGAACAGAGGCTAGATAAATTTTTTATTACTAAACAGGAGCAAAAAGCAAGGAATAAAAATAAAATTGGGTTGCCTCCCAACAAGCGCTATCGTTTAACGCCCCTAGCTAGGCATAACAAGCAAGAATAGATCTAGGTATTGCCATAATAGTAAGATAGATTATTAGAACTCATCTCATATTCTCTATGTTCGGCGGCAAGTTTTCTTTGAGGCAAGAAAAAGTAATCAAAAGGGCTAAATTTAATGGGACAAAAGTCCCCAAGATCAACCTTGGGAGGTATAGGTTCCTCCTTTGGTCCTTCATATTGCACAACCAATTCATCATTATAAGCATTCTTTTGACAGAACTTTGTGAGCCTATATTCAAGAGAATATTCTAGTTCATTATTTAGAATAGCCAAATCATCATTAAGTTCAGAGAATCTGTCAACTAAAACATTGGTAGGAACCCTTTTTCTAAGATTTTGATTGAAAGCAACATAGTCTAGAGATTGAAAACGCATTATTTCTTCTTGATCAAAGAGGATAGCCTCTATGGGAGGACGGAAAGCGTCCACCCTATAATGTGAAAAGATTTCTTTGGCCTCTTTTATTATGAATCTAAACTCATGAGCCAAAAAGATAGTAGTGGCATGCTTAACAGAAGAATGCTCAATATTAGAAAATTCCAGAAAAATCCTTTGTATGGAAGGATGCATGTGCATGAATTGTCTTTCAAGTTCAACTACAAGCATGGCAATAGCGTCTGCAAGACTACTAGTTCTATGAAGGATAGAACTACCCATAGAAGGTAAAGCACCGGCACAAGTAAAGAAATCTTGAATAACTCCTTTTCCAATAATATTACCACTACCAACATGGAATCTTTTTGTATGTGAGATAGTGGGTTCTTTAGTAGGAGCATCAGAATTATTATCAACAATTCCCCAATTTCAGTCCTAGAGGCAAAAGGTAAAGGACTAGCCATAACGACAAGCAAGCAAACTAACACACAAGCAAACAGAAAGCAAGCGGGCAAAAAGAGGCAAATAGAGAGGGAGGAGAGAGAGAGAGAGGGCGAATAAAATGGCAAGGGTGAAGTGGGGGAGAGGAAAACAGAGGCAAATGGCAAATAATGTAATGCGGGAGATAAGGGTATGTGATGGGTACTTGGTATGTTGACTTTTGCATAGACCTCCCCGGCAATGGCGCTAGAAATCCTTCTTGCTACCTCTTGAGCACTGCGTTGGTTTTCCCCGAAGAGGAAGGGACGATGCAGCAAAGTAGCATAAGTATTTCCCTCATTTTTTGAGAACCAAGGTATCAATCCAGTAGGAGGCTACGCGTGAGTCCCTCGTACCTACACAAAACAAATAAATCCTCGCAACCAACACAAATAGGGGTTGTCAATCCCTATAAGGCCACTTACGAGAGTGAGATCTGATAGATATGATAAGATAATATTTTTGGTATTTTTATGATAAAGATGCAAAGTAAAATAAAGGCAAAGTAAATAGCAAAGGAAATAACTAAGTAGTAGGAGATCAATATGATAAAGATAGACCCGGGGGCCATAGGTTTCACTAGTGGTTTCTCTCGAGAGCATAAGTATTCTACGGTGGGTGAACAAATTACCGTTGAGCAATTGACAGAATTGAGCATAGTTATGAGAATATCTAGGTATGATCATGTATATAGGCATCACGTCCGAGACAAGTAGACCGACTCCTGCCTGCATCTACTACTATTACTCCACTAATCGACCGCTATCCAGCATGCATCTAGAGTATTAAGTTAAAAATAGAGTAACGCCTTAAGCAAGATGACATGATGTAGATGGATAGACTCATGCAATATGAAGAAAACCCCATCTTGTTATCCTCGAGGGCAACAATACAATACGTGCCTTGCTGCCCTACTGTCACTGGGAAAGGACACCGCAAGATTGAACCCAAAGCTAAGCACTTCTCCCATTGCAAGAAAGATCAATCTAGTAGGCCAAACCAAACTGATATTTCGAAGAGACTTGCAAAGATAACCAATCATGCATAAAAGAATCCAGAGAAGATTCAAATATTATTCATAGATAGACTTGATCATAAACCCACAATTCATCGGTCTCAACAAACACACCGCAAAAAGAAGATTACATCGAATAGTTCTCCACAAGAGAGGAGGAGAACATTGTATTGAGATCCAAAAAGAGAGAAGAAGCCATCTAGCTACTAAATATGGACCCGTAGGTCTGAAGTAAACTACTCACACTTCATCGGAGAGGCTATGGTGTTGATGTAGAAGCCCTCCATGATCGATGCCCCCTCCGGCGGAGCTCCGGAACAGGCCCCAAGATGGGATCTCGTGGATACAGAAAGTTACGGCGGTGGAATTAGGGTTTTGGCTCCGTATCTGATTGTTTGGGGGTACACAGGTATATATAGGAGGAAGGAGTACGTCGGTGGAGCAACAGGGGGCCCACGAGGGTGGAGGGCGCGCCTGGGGTAGGCAGGCGCGCCCCCTACCTTGTGGCCTCCTCTTTTCTTTCTTGACGTAGGGTCCAAGTCTCCCGGGTCTTGTTCGTCGAGAAAATCACGTTCCCGAAGGTTTCATTCCGTTTGGACTCCATTTGATATTCCTTTTCTTCGAAACCCTAAAACAGGCAAAAAACAACAATTCTGGGCTGGGCCTCCGGTTAATAGGTTAGTCCCAAAAATAATATAAAAGTGGATAATAAATCCCAATAATGTCCAAAACAGTAGATAATATAGCATGGAGCAATCAAAAATTGTAGATACGTTGGAGACGTATCACTGTGAAGGTCCGCCGTCTTCGAATGAGCGGGCCTTCGCAGTTTCCCCCTTAAGCAAGGTGGATTCTGCGAGCGTCGGGTCCGGCAACACCCACCGTGTGCCGGTTTTCTCGGAAACCGGATCGTGGCATCCCGGCCGTGGCGGGGACCGAGAAGTCCGGCGAATCTTGGGGCAATCCCTCGGGCTTCGCGCGGGTGCCACGTGGTGCCCGGAAGTTGGAGGGGCCTGACAGGCCACGCGCGTGAAGGGACCGGGCGGCGGGCTGGGGCCCACCGCCGCGCGCCCTTGGCCCAAGCGCGCGGATTTATTGCGGCGTCCGGGGGCCGGTTGCTCTTCCCCGGACAGTTACTACGCATGTATGTGCGCACTTATTGCGGGGTAGTGGAACGGGCGCGTTCAGATGATCCCACTTCCCCACGTTCAAACCGAGGGTTATAAATTGGGGGCAGGGGGGCGGCGGACATTATTCTCGCTCGCGCCCTCCTGTCCCTTTTCTCTCGCTCCGCTCTTCGCAACCCGACGCACTATGGCGCCCGCTGCTCCGAGCAGAACTCCCTCTCTGCATCTTCCTTATTCTTCTTCTTCTTTTGATCTTCCATCGGGCTCCTGAATGGGCTCGAGCGTCACCTCTGAGGACATCGCCCAACTCCGGGCATCGCGATGCCTGCCACGGGATACAGACGTCAGCGTCCGCCTACCACGGGGCGAGCAGAGGCCTCGGCCTGAGGGGCAGGAGCGCGTGGTCTTCCTCACGCACTTCGAGCGCGGATTCGGGCTGCTGGTGAGCACCTTCTTCCATGCGTTCTTGGAGTTCTTCGGGCTCTAGCCGCATCATCTTGGCGCCGGCGCCATCGTCCAGCTCTCCGGCTTCGTCACCCTCTATG
Source organism: Triticum dicoccoides (assembly GCF_002162155.2). Lineage (NCBI taxonomy): Eukaryota > Viridiplantae > Streptophyta > Magnoliopsida > Poales > Poaceae > Triticum > Triticum dicoccoides. Next base: position 590,829,751 of record NC_041384.1, on the reverse strand, counting down.
AGGGGTACCTGGGGGTCGAGCCCACGATCGACCTCTGGGCGCGCTTCTTCTTCTTGAAGCAGCAGGGCCCGTCGGCCGGGGAGTTCGCCGACTACGGCGCCGCCGTCATCTCGAAGTGGTCGGGGGTGGATTTTCCCAAGATCCCGCTGGAGGATTCTGCCAAGAAGTGGCAGAACTCCTTCTTCTACGTCCGCCACCTTGGCGCGGATCGCATCAACCTTCCGGCCTTTGCCATCGCGCCGTCGCGGGCGAAGACGAACTGGGGCTACTCGCCCAGGCGCTCGTCGCAGGAGATCGTCAATCTCTACGAGCGGGTGACGGTGATGAGGACGCAGGAGGGGCTCACCGGCACCGACCTCCTCGCCGTGTTCATCAGGTGCTGGGTCCTTCCGCTTCAGGGGCACTCCTGCCTCATCGGCGAGATGGTCGGCCTTCAAGACCCCAACCACATGGAGTCGATGCGACTGTCCGCAGCGCAGGTCGTGCGTGGCGTGAATGACGTATCCAAGGCAAACCTTGGGGAGGACTGGGAGTTCGGCAAGGCGCCGTACAGCCGGTCGAACCCGGCGCCGCAGGTGAGTATCTGGTCTTCTTACTTTGCCACCGTGCACCTTCTCGTTCGTCCTGACGCGACGCGGGTGGTACTTCTGAACGCGATTCGGCATCCTTACGCCTGGGCCTCGTCGCAGGTGGCGCCGGTGGCGCCAGAGGAGCCCGCGGCTCATGGCGGGGAGGAGGAGGCCGAGTCCGACGTCGGCGCTGGGCATCGCGCGGGTAAGTCTTATGTTTTTCTTCATGTGTCTTGAGTTGCTGACCGCGACACAGAACGGTCGGTGCTGACGCCAGTTGTTGGTGTAGCGGTGTTGGGCAGGGAAGGCAGTGATGCGGGCGAAGCCGGGTCCTCGCATGGGGCGGCACCGAGCCGCCCACATGGGAAAGACAGCGTCGGGCCGCGACCTCAGGACCCGAAGCGCATGGCGGACCCGGCCGGGGCCGGGAGGCCGGCCAAGAGGAAGCGCGGTGGCGGGCATGGGGGGCCAACCCTGGTCTCGGTCTTGGCGGGGTAAGCTTCATTTCTTGCTCGTGCTCTGATTTTTTTCCTTGAGATAGTCTTGTTTCTTTTCTGCTTATTCCGTCTTCTTCTTCAGGTCGCCAATCGCGCTGGCGAGGGCGGCGGCGGAAGCCGCGACCGCCGAAGGGGCCGAGTTCTGCAGGAGCCGGTCCGACCTCGCCGACCAGGCCGAGGTGGAGGAATAGGCCGACTCGGACCTCGGCCTGGATCCAAACGACGCCAAAGCCGTGGCCTGGGGGGACAGGAACCGGGCCGAGGCGGAGCTGAAGGCGGCGTCGGTCCGAGCTTGGACCGACGCGGCGGTGGCATGGGCGCGAGGCGACACAGAGCCATCCTGGCGCGAGATGCCGGAGGGCATGGTGGTGATGGCGACGGTCTTCGAGCTGTCGCTAGCGAGGGAGCGCGACCGTGGAGGCCGAGCTGCGGTGGTGATCCCCGATCGGGTGGTCGTGGAGGTGGCGGATGACTTCCCGCCGCGGGCCGACGTGGTCGGGCAAGCGGCTGATGGTGGTGGAGGCGTCGCCGTCTTGGAAGAGATGCTGCGGGCGGCGGCATCGGAGGGGCCGCCGGTTTTGGAGGAGGCACCGTGGGAGGCGGTGCTGGAGGCCGCCCCGGTAGCTGGGCCGGAGACGGCGACGCAGGGCGTCCCGGCGTCTAGGTCGTCGTCGGCGCCGGGAGGAGCGTCGGAGGAGGTGCTGGCCGCGTCGCGAGCGGCCAGCGGGGAGTACGCCTTGGTACCCCGGCAGGGAGGGCGTCGGGCTGCCATGCCGCAGCCGGCGTGGAGCGGGCGCGCTGTTGTCTTCGGGCCTCAGACCCAGGGGGAGGTGGCGCTGGACGCCGTCAGTTGCCGCCTGCGAGGCCGGACGAAACGGCTCGAGGCCTTCGCCCAGGCCGAGGTGGAGCGGATGCGCGACCTAGAGCACGGCGTTCTGGTAAGTTTTCTTGTAATTTTTTCTTTGTGGGGGCGTGCCAGCACACCCACTGGGTGTAGCCCCTGAGGTTCGGGCCAACTACGTAGTAGTTGGGTCGAATCTTTTTTAGAGTGTTGGCCTTGTTCTGATTTATGCTTTCTTCAGCATCTTGATGTCTTCCGGGTTGCCGCCTACAATCGTCTCCTGGGCAAGCGCCGGGAGCTCATGGAGCGGCTTGCCGCAAAGGAGGGGGAGCTCCGCGTCGCCGCAGGTATTCTTGTGCTCTTTTCTAGTGGGGCGCGCTAGCGCACCCACTGGGTGTAGCCCCCGAGATTCAGGCCAATTGTGTAACAGTTGGGCCAAATCTTAAGTCTTGCTATTTTCTTTTCTTCTGCCGAGTCCTCCTTCTTCGCAGCTGAGGTGCGGTCTTGTGGACTCGTCTGCTCCGGGCTGGTCATCACTACGACCGGCTCGTTGCCGACACCGACCGTCTTAGCATCGAGGCGGCGCAGGCGAGGGCGGAGGCGGCCGCGGCTCGGCGATCTCTTGACGAGGCCAACCAGCTGCATGACTAGCTGGCCGGTCACAAGAGCTGCCTCAAGGTCAAGGTGGAGCACCTTAAGGCGGAAGCCGCTAAGGTGGCGGAGGTGCAGCAGGCCCTGGTGGAGGCAAACCAGCAGCGCGGCCAGCTGGCCGATGACAAGGGTCGGCTTCAGGCCGAGGTGGATCGCCTGCGGGAGCAAGTCACCACGGCTGAAGGGGCCCGTCAGGACAAGGCCCGTCGCCGCGAGGCGGACGAGAAGGCGGCCGAAGACAAGGACACCGAGCTGAAGGCGGCCCTTGCCAAGGCGGCCGATCTGGAGAAGGCGCTCAAGGAGCGCGATCGCGCCTTCGAACGGGAGCGGCGTGGTACGTTTCTCAAAGCGCAACACCTGGAAGAGTCCTTCTCCAGTAAGTGCTTTTTCTTGTCGTTTGCCGGGTCGGGATCCGACCTTTCTTCCTTGTCGTTCTTCTTCTAACTTGCTTCTTCCTTTGCAGCAGGGGCCTTCCCGGAGACGAAGCGGCTGGCGGAGGAAGCCGTCCGCCATCAGCGTGACCCGACCGGTGTCATTGGGTCCGGGACGGATCCACGGGTGGCCTGGACCTTCCCGGAGATCATTGCCGCCGCTAAGGCTCGCCTGCATGTCCTGGGAACCCAGCTGGGGCGGCTGTCCCAGGTAGGCACCGCAATGACGGAGGCCCTGTGGCCGGGCTCCGTCCAACCGAGCAGCTTCTCGCGCCTGGCGCATTGGTTGGAGATGGGGCCGGACCGGCTTGGCGAGTGGCGCGTCTCCACCGCTCGTGCCGGTGCTGAGATGGCACTCCAGTTTGCGTTGTCCTGGCATCCGGACCTGCAGCTGGACGCGTTGATGGGCCAGCGGGCCAGTTCAAAGCAGCACTTGCAGGAGCAAGCTGGCCGGATCACCTCCCGGGCCTGCTACATCACCGAGTTCGCCTTCCATGGCGAGTTCCATTCGGAGCGGACGGAAGATGGCAGGGCCATGGACGGTGAAGACTACGGCCGGCTTGCTCCTCCACGATCCGGAGGGGAGCTCGGAGGAGACGGGCGTCTACCGCGACGCGGGTGCTGAGGAGGACACCAACACCTCGCCGAATCTGGAGGCCGCCAGGGGAGAGCCGTTGACGCCGCGACACGGCGCTGGAGATGCCTGAGACACTTCGTGTAATAATTTGTTTAAATAGCAGGTCCACCCACCCACTGGGGGTTTTAGGGTGTAACGAACTCGGGCCGTGGGCCTTTTCTTAAATACTTGTGTAAATGTCGTGAGTGCTTTGCTTTTTTGCCTTCCGTTTTTGGACCGATTTCATGCATTTTTCCTTTCACAAACCTCCCCCCCCCCCGCGAGTCAGATGGCCGAGGCTCCAGTCCATGACAAGGAGTTCGGTTCTTTGAGAGGAGTACGCAGGACTTGGGTCCCTTGAACCGTTGAGCGTGAGCAAAACACCCACTGGGCCGGTTGGCGGCAATCAGGCAAGCCGGTTGGCGAGCAGCCGATCGTGCGGCTGTTCATTTGATGAATGGTTAGCCGGGTTGATCGACCCAGCAACCTTTGACCTAGTGTATTTAGCGTAAAGGAGCTTTGGCCCGTTGTGCTTGCCAGCCGACATCCAAAGCTGGATCTGTGGCTTTAGGGCGAAGTGGGGGACCGCGACGTCCTAACTTTATCAGGAATCACCAAGTAAGGCGGCGGGGTGGCGACCGAGCCAGCCAACCCCTGAGCCCCCGGGTCGAGCGAGTCGGACCGGTGGCCGGGTTCAATGGCATAGTGATGCAAGAAAATAGGACACAATAAATTGGTTGACAAAAGGCAGCCCCCGAGTCTTGTTCGGGGACCCCGCAGTTTCATGCGTTTACAAAAGGCGACGATACATATGCTCGTGCGGCTAACTGTAAAACGGGCAGAGGAGTTCCGCGTTCCACGGCCGGGTCATTTCTTCACCGGCGGTGTCCTTCTTGCGCTTCCGTGATTTGCGGGCGTCGATGAGGTAGTAGGCGTTGCGGTCGCGCAAGGCCTTGCTCACGATGAATGGGCCCTCCCATGGAGGGGACAACTTGTGTCGGCCTGCCTGCTCCTGGACGAGTCGGAGGATGAGGTCACCCTCGCGGAACACGAGGGGCTTGATTTTCTTGCTGTGGTAGTGCCTTAGGCCTTGTTGGTAGATGGCCGAGTGACTGAGCGCCAGGAGGCGTGCTTCTTCGAGCAGGTCGACGCCATCTTCATGGGCTTCTCTAGCTTCGGCTTCAGTGTACATCACGACGCGCGGCGAGTCAAACTCGACGTCGATCGGGATGATGGCTTCGGCTCCGTAGACGAGGAAGAACGGGGTGAACCCGGTCGACCGATTCGGCGTGCTGCGTAGACTCTAGAGAACGGCTGGCAACTTGTCAAGCCAGCTGTCGGGTCAGCGGATGAGTGGCTCGACGAGTCGCGGCTTGACGCCGGACAGGATGAGTCCATTGGCCCGCTTGACCTGCCCGTTGGACTGCAGATGCGCAACGGAGGCTAAGTCAAGGAGGATGCCAGAGACGGAGCAGTATTGTTCGAGCGCGCCCTTGGCGAAGTTGGTGCCGTTGTTGGTGATAATGTTGTTTGGCATGCCGTAGCGCACCGCTATGTCCTTGATGAACTGGACGGCTATTGGCCCATCCAGTTTCTTGATTGGTCTTGCCTCGATCCACTTGGTGAATTTGTCCACTGCCACCAGCAAGTGCGTCATGCCGCCTCGAGCGGTTTTGAAGGGTCCCACCATGTCGAGTCCCCAGATCGCGAAGGGCCAGGCGATCAGTATGGTGCGGAGTGCTGACGCCGGCTGGTGGCTGCGTTTGCTGAAGCGCTAGCATCCCTCACACTTGAGGACGAGCGACTCGGCATCTTCAAGGGCCATGGGCTAGTAGAAACCGTGGCGGAACGCCTTGGCCACCAGGGATCGTGATGCCGCGTGGTGCCCGCACTCGCCCTGATGTATGTCGCGGAGGATGTCGATGCCCCATTCCTACTCGACGCAGCGCTGGAACACGCCGGTGGAGCTGCGCTTGATGAGCTCGTTGTTGATGATGCTGTAGGCGGACGCCCGGCGTTGCACTTCCCGAGCTTTGGTCTCGTCCATGGGGAGAACCCCATTCTCCAAAAATTATGACATCGGGAGGTCCCAAGATGGATCCATAACCACGACAAAGACGGCCACCAGGGTGGGTTCCGAGTCGGCAGCCCCCGAGCCGGGTTGAGCAACCCCTGGGTCGGGTGTGGCGACGGCCGGGTCTGGGACGATGGTGGCCGGGTCGAGCGGAGCAGCCCCCGGGCCAGGTTCAGCAGTCCCCAGGCCGGGTTCGGCAGTCCCCGGTCCGGGTTGAGGTGCGGCCGGGTCGTCTGGGATGTGGATGGACTCGGAGTACGGTGACGGCTTGACGGATGGCTTGCGCAGGTGCTCGAGGGAGACGTCGGACGAGATGGCTTGCCGTGACGAGACGATCTTGGCAAGCATGTCGGCTGCTTCGTTCTCTGCGCACGGGCCGTGGAGGAACTCACAGCCCTCGAAGGATCCTGACAGCTTCTAGATGAGGAAGAGGTAGCTTGCCATGTTGGAGTCACGGGCGTCCCATTCGCCGGAGCAATGTTGTACCACCAGGTCCAAGTCGCCGTAGGACATGATGCGTCTGATGCCGAGTTCCTTGGCAAGCCGGAGGCCGTGCACAAGGGCTTCGTACTCGGCGACGTTGTTGGATGCGGTGAAGTGGATCTGGAGCGCGTAGCGGAGTCGGTCGCCCTTTGGGGACGACAGTACGATGCCAACCCCCAAGCCGAGTCGCATCTTGGACCCGTCGAAGTGCATGCGCCAATGCGTCGAGTTGGGAGGTGGCGGCAAGTACTGGGTGTCGGTCTAGTCGTCGAGGAAGTCGGCTAGGGCTTGAGACTTGATCGTGGTGCGGGGCTCGTAGAGGATGGTGTGGCCGGATAGCTAGATCGCCCACTTGGCAACCCGGCCAAAGGCATCCCAGCACCCGATGATTTCTCTGATAGGCGCCGTGCTGACCACGGTGACAACGTGCTCTTGGAAATACTGCTTCAACTTCTTGGCGGTGAGGTATACACCGTAGAACATCTTCTGGTAGTGCGGGTAGTTCTGCTTGGAGGTGGAGAGCACCTCGCTCAGGTAGTAGACTGGGCGCTGGACGGCTTGGATCTTGCCCTTCTCTGGTCGCTCGACCACCAACACCGTGCTGACCGCTCATGAGGTCATGGCTATGTAGAGCAGCAGCAGCTTCTTGTCAGTCGGTGCGGGCTGGACGGGTGCGGTGGAGAGCATGCGCTTGAGGTCTTGGAAGGCCTCGTCTGCCTTGCCGTTCCATTCGAACGGGCTCGTCTTCTTCATTAGCTGGTACAGGGGTAGCGCCCTCTCGCCCAGCCGGCTTAGAAACCGGCTGACCGAGGCCAAGCATCCGGTGAACTTCTACACATCGCGCAGCCGAGCCGGCTTGCGCATGCGCTCGATGGCCTTGATCTTCTCCGGGTTGGCCTCAATTCCGCGTTCCAAGACGAGGAAGCCGACTAGCTTTCCGGCCGGGATGCCAAAGACGCATTTTTCTGGGTTAAGCTTGACCTTGTATTCATGGAGGTTGGCGAATGTTTCCTTCAAATCATTGAGGAGCGTGAGGTGCTGCTTGCTCTTCACCACGATGTCGTCCACGTACACGTGGATGTTGCGGCCGAGTTGCGACAACAGGCATTTCTGCATGCAGCGCTGGAAGGTGGCGCCGGTGTTCTTCAAGCCGAACGACATGGTGACGTAGCAACATACACCCCAAAGGGCATGATGAAGGACGTCTTCAGGGCGTCGGCCGGGTCCAGCTTGATCTGGTGGTAGCTGGAGTAAGCGTCCAGGAAGGACAGGAGCTCACACCTGGCGGTCGAGTCGATGACTTGGTCGATCCGCGGGAGGGCGAACGGATCCTTGGGACAGGCCTTGTTGAGGCCGGTGTAGTCGATACACATGCGCCAGGTCTTGTTCCTCTTCAGGACGAGGACTGGATTGGCCAGCCACTCGGGGTGAAACACTTCCATTATGAAGCCGGCCGCCAAAAGCTTGGTGACCTCTTCACCAATGGTCCTTCACTTTTCTTTGGAAAATCGTCGTAGGGGTTGATGGACGGGCTTGGCGTCCTTGCGGACGTGAAGTTTGTGCTCGGCGTACTTCCTCGGGATACCCGGCATGTCCTTGGGGGTCCATGCGAAGATATCCCGATTCTCACGGAGGAAGTCGACGAGCTCGCCTTCCTATTTGCTGTCGAGGCGGGCGCCTACGATGACGTACTTGCTGCAGCTGGGGTCTTCTGGGTTGAGCTTCACTTTCTTGATCTCCTTGGAGGGCTTGAAGGCAGCCTCATCGGCCGGACCTGAGGTCGGGATCGACGCGGCGGAGGCCTCGCCTGCCAGGGCGACGATCCGATCGAGCTGGCGCCGCTCCTCGGCAATGACCAGCGACTCGACCAACTTGGCGCCGTCTCGGGCGCACTCCAGGGACTTGTGGTAATCACCGGTGATGGTGATGAGGCCCTTGGGACCTGATATCTTCATGTTCGGGTACGAGTAGTGGGGAACCTCCATGAACTTGGCGAGCACGGGCCGGCCCAGCAACGCGTGATACGCGCTGGACAGGTCCACAACTTCGAACCAGATCGGTTCGCGCCAGAAGTGGCTGCTGTCACCAAACAGGACGTCTAGCCGGACCCGGCCAATGGGGGAGCAGGAGAGGCCGGGCATGATGCCGTGGAAGATCGTCCGGGTCGGCTCCAGGTCCTCGGCCTTGAGGCCGAGCTTGGTCATCGTGTCGCGGTAGAGTTTGTTGATGCTGCTGCCGCCGTCGTTGAGGACTCGGGAGAACTTGCATGTGCTCCGCGCGACGATATTGGGGTTGAGGATGAGGGTGTAACCACCCGGGCTCGGCATGACTGCCGGGTGATCCTCTCGGGTCTAGGTGATCGGGCGATCCGACCAATGCATGAACTCCGGCTTGGCTGGGACGACGATGTTCACCTCCTGCCGAAGGAGGCGCTCGCTGTGCTTGTCATCGCCGAGGCTGGTGAAGACGACGTAGGCCGCGTTCTGGTCCGGGTAGGCGTCGTTGCGCATCGTGCCGCCAGCTAGAGGCAGTGGTGGAGGCAGAGGCGGCTGCCCCGCGCCTAGAGCCGGAGCCGGAGGGGGTGGGACGTCGCCCCTCATGATGCGCTTGGTGATGGCGCATTGTCAGAGCATGTGCGTGGAGGGTTTTTCGCCGATGTGGTGCTTGCAGGGGGCGTCGAGCATCTGCTCGAAGCTCATGGCGAGTTGCCATGCCGTCTTGCTGGTTTGCCGGCGCTTCGCCGCCGGGTCCGCCGCAGGCTCGGCGGCCGCGACGTGGCGCCGCCTGGTCGGCCTTGCGCTTGTTGTTCTGGTGATGCTGCTGTCGGCTGCTTTCGCCGGCCGGCTTCGGAGGGGGAACCGGCTTCGCCTTACCGGCTTCATCCAGCGCCACCTGGATCTTCATGGCTGAGTCGGCATTGGCGTACTTGTCCGCCGTCACCATGAGTGCGGCCATGGTGGCCGGCTCGGAGAGTAAGACTTGTGCTTGAGGAGGGTGCCGTCTCGCCACCCATTGACGAAGTACTGGATCGCCTGGACTTCATGGATGCCCTCGTAGCTGTTCCGGAGCTCGGTCCAGCGTGCGAGGTACTCGCGACCGGTCTCCACAGCCCCCTGCACGCACATGGCGAGTTGGCTAGGGCGGCCGGGTCACTTGTAGGTCCCCGTGAAGTTGCGGATGAAGGCTTCCTCGAAGTCCACCCACGTGTTGATGCTGCCCATCGGCAGGCTGTTCAACCACGTGCGGGCCGACCCTTGGAGCATGAGCGGTGCGTAGCGCACGGCGAGACGATCATTGGCACCGGTGATGCCAATGGCCGTGGTGTAGTCGGTGAGCCAGTCTCCTGGCTTCACCGTCCCGTTGTACTTGGGGGTGTCGCGGGGGAGCATGAATCCTTTAGGGAAGGGCTCCTCCCGGATGCGGGGGCCGAAGCACGCCGGCCCGATAGCGCCACTCTCCTCCACCTCCAGGGAGTGAGCGAGCCGATCTAGGTGGTGGCGAGCGTCCGCGTCGTCGATGGTGCGCGGGCCGAGTCGACTTGTGGCCAGGCCACAGGGGCCGGGTCGGTAGGACCCGGACACCGGCCATGCTGGCCAGGTCTGCGCTGGATCTCTAGGACGGGCTCGTCGTCCAATCCATCGGCGGCCGTAGCGGCCGGGTCGGGCCGAGTCCGGGCTCAGCCGGAGTGCGCCTCGCCGGGTGGCGAGGAAGCGGTGTGCAGAAGTTCGCCGGACCCACCAAGGCGGGCGGAGCCGGATCCCGCTGGCTTGGCGAGCTGGTTGAGGCGATCCTGTTGGGTGTTGGCGGCGTGGAGGAGTTCGCGCATCCGCCCGATGCGCTCTTTCAGCTCCTCACCCGCGAGCTGGTCCAGGCCGGCTGCGGCTGCCTGGGCAGTGCGCATGTTCTTCGCTGGGGTTTCATAGATGGTTGGGACGATGGCGAGGGCCCGGCCGATCGCTCCTCCCCAGGCACGCACATCGGCTACTCGACTTGGGTCGGCCACGGCGGGCGTGAATCCATAGGCGGCATCACGCTCCAGCCGAGTGGCGTCCAGGCGACGCTGAGTGGCAGCGAGCGTCTCGGACAGGTCCAGCATCTGTTGGCGCCTTTCCTCGAGCTGGGTTCGGGCCTCAGCGACGTTGGTGGTGTCGACGTCGGTGCCGATGGGGATGCAGAGGCTCTGCATCGCGGCACGCAACGGATCGGACGGCTTGATCCGTTCCACTGCGGCCCTGGCTTCGGCTGCCTTCCTCGTCTTGCTCGACGAGGAGGAGGCGCCGTCGCCAGTGACGAAGACCTCCACGTGGACGTCCATTGCCCCGGCAGAAATGCCACCGCCTAGGGAGAGGGGAGAGTCGGAGTAGCTGAGCACCTCGCTGGGGTACTCGTCGGCCGCGAACACATCAGAGATGCGCAGCGCGGTGAAGGAGGCGACAAGCGCGCCGCCGACATCGTCCGCCAGCGTGACAGACTCGTCGATGTAGGAGAAGGGCCCCGTCTGAAGCATGTTCCCAGCTAGCTCCTCAAGCTGCCCCACGGTGGGCGCCAACTGTCGTGGTGGGCGCACGACAGATGCCAAGGGATGGCAAAAGAGAGGAGGAGGCTCGAGGGCGCTGGTGGACTCCAGAGGCGAGGTTGGAATGAGCGGGCGCGGGACGCGGGACATACCCAGGTTCGGGGCTCTCCGGAGAGATAATACCCCTAGTCCTGCCGAGTGTTGTTGTATGATTGATAGTACAATGTTGCTCCTGGAGCTGTATGGAGGAGGAAAGAAGCTGGCCAAGGCTTAGGCAGTTCCCTCTCCTCGGGTGTTGCTAACTTGGTGTGTGTGATGGAATGAGTTCTCTTCCCTCCGTCCCCATGCATGAGGGCTCCTGGGGGGTTTTATAGGTCAACCCCCAGGGGTACAATGGTAATGTTACAAGTCGGTGGGTCCGTATTGTCGGTGTCCGGGAACCCGGGCTAGGTGCCGCTGAGGGCTTGTGGTTCGCCGGGTTCCCCTAGGTGCGGCCCCCGCACGCCTAGGGGACTGAGCTCCGTCTTGTCGATCATCAGGGCGTGGCCGAGTCGAGTCATGTACAATGCTCTCCGTCAGGTTGCCGCTTGCTGTCGTCAGCGGTGAAGGCGGGGGCACTGTAGCCACGCCAGCCCTGGTCAGCGGGTAGGTGAGGGGCACTGTTGCCACGTTCCTGCTGACCAGAGGCATGGGCGGGGCACTGTTATGTTGGTCATCGTTGATTGAGGTCTCGTCCCATCATATGGCCTGGATGGGATGGGAGTTGACCCGCGGTTGGATTGCGTAGCACGCCACGGGTGGTACTGGCTTGTTGAGGAGGCTTCGGTCGTGCCGGGTTCAGTTGTCTTGCACTAGTTGTTGGGGCCGAGTCGACGTGTCTTGTCGGGTCGGCTAGTCTGGCCGGCTTGCGGGGCTTGGCCGGGTCGAGCAACCCGGCCAAGCGCATGCCGGTATTGAGAGGCAGTGCCAACCCCGTTGTTTTCGAAGAGGATCCGGGTTCCGTTGCCTGCCCGGGGTCCATCCCCCTGACAAACGTGATCTAGAGGACTTGGAGTAGACGTCAAGCAATCAACGAGGAGGCCACGAGGCAGGGGGCACGCCTACCCCCTGGGCACGCCCTCCACCCTCATGGGCCCCTCGTGGCTCCACCGACCTACTTCTTCCTCCTATATATATACATATACCCTGAAAACATCCAGGTGCACCACGAAACCCTATTTCCACCGCCGCAACCTTCTATACCGAAGAGATCCCATCTTGGGGCCTTTTCCGGAGCTTCACCGGAGGGGGCATCGATCATGGAGGGCCTCTACATCAACTCCATGGCCCCTCCGATGATGTGTGATTAGTTTACTTCAGACCTTCGGGTCCATAGCTATTAGCTAGACGACTTCTTCTCTCTCTTTGGATCTCAATACAAAGTTCTCCTCGATCTTCTTGGAGATCTATTCGATGTAACTCTTTTTGTGGTGTGTTTGTCGAGATCCGATGAATTGTGGGTTTATGATCAAGTCTACCTATGAACAATATTTGATTCTTCTCTGAAATCTTTTATGTATGATTGGTTATCTTTGCAAGTCTCTTCGAATTATCAGTTTGGTTTGGCATACTAGATTGATCTTTCTTACAATGGGAGAAGTGCTTAGCTTTGGGTTCAATCTTGCGATGCTCGATCCCAGTGACAGAAAGGGAAACGACACGTATTGCATTGTTGCCATCGAGGATAAAAAGATGGGGTTTATATCATATTGCTTGAGTTTATCCCTCTACATCATGTCATCTTACCTAATGTGTTACTCTGTTCTTATGAACTTAATACTATAGATGCATGCTGGATAGCGGTCGATGTGTGGAGTAATAGTAGTAGATGCAGGCAGGAGCCGGTCTACATGTCACGGACATGATGCCTATATACATGATCATGACTAGATATTCTCATAATTATTTGCTTTTCTATCAATTGCTCGACAATAATTTGTTCACCCACTGTAATACTTATGCTATCTTGAGAGAAGCCACTAGTGAAACCTATGGCCCCCGGGTCTATTCTCCATTATATTAATCTCCCGTCAACAAGCTATTTATCTTATTATTATTATCTCTATCAGATCTCACTCTCGTAAGTGACCGTGAAGGGCTTGGCAACCCCTTTATCACGTTGGTTGCAAGGTTCTTATTTGTTTGTGTAGGTACGAAGGACTTGCGTGTAGTCTCCTACTAGATTGATACCTTGGTTCTCAAAAACTGAGGGAAATACTTACGCTACTTTGCTGCATCACCCTTTCCTCTTCAAGGGAAAACCAATGCAGTGCTCAAGAGGTAGCACCCTCCACCTTGGCCGCCTCCTCCTCTCTCCCACTAAGGCCCATTAAGGCCCATACACTCCCCGTGGGGTTCTGGTAACCCCCCGGTACTTCGGTAAATCCCGAACTCATCCAGAACCATTCCGATGTCCAAACATAGCCTTCCAATATATCGATCTTTATGTATTGACCATTTCGAGACTCCTCGTCATGTATGTGATCATATCCGGGACTCCGAGCTACCTTCGGTACATCAAAACACATAAACTCATAATACCGATCGTCACCGAGCGTTAAGCGTGCGGACCCTACGTGTTTGAGAACTATGTAGACATGACCGAGACTCATCTCCGGTCAATAACCAATAGCAGAACCTGGATGCTCATATTGGTTCCTAAATATTCTACGAAGATCTTTATCGGTCAAACCGCATAACAACATACGTTGTTCCCTTTGTCATTGGTATGTTACTTGCCCGAGATTCGATCGTCGGTATCTCAATACCTAGTTCAGTCTCGTTACCGGTGATAACCCACAAGTATAGGGGATCAATTGTAGCCTCTTTTGATAAGTAAGAGTGTCGAACCCAATGAGGAGCTAAAGGCAGAATAAATATTCCCTCAAGTTCTATCGACCACAGATACAACTCTACGCACGCTTAACGTTCACTTTACCTAGAACAAGTATGAAACTAGAAGTACTTTGTAGGTGTAACAGGATAGGTTTACAAGACTATAACATGCACATAAATAAAAAGTAGGGGCTGTTTAGATAAAGAAACAATAAAGTTAGTATAGCGAGTGTGGAGAAGTGGTGACAGGAGTTGCGAAATTGTCCCTAAGAATTACTAGACCGATAGCAAGTTTTATGTGGGAGAGGCCACTGCTAGCATGTCATCTCTGACTTGGAATTCTATGCACTTATGATTGGAACTATTAGCAAGCATATGCAACTACTAACTTTCATTAAGGTAAAACCCAACCATAGCATTAAGATATATTGGCCCCCCTTCAATCCCGTATGCATCAATTTCTATGCTAGGTAAAGCTTCTGTCACTCTTGCCCTCCAATACATAGTCCTATCAACATAAAACTAACCCTATGGTGTGATCCACACGCGCGTTCAAATGATGGGCACCAAAGGACAACAACATAACCACAAGCAAATTAAATCAATCCTAGCAATTCATCAACCACCGATAGGACAATGAAAATCTACTTAGACATCATAGGATGGCAACACATCATTGGATAATAATATGAAGCATAAAGCACCATGTTCAAGTAGAGGGTACAACGGGTTGCAGGACAATGGACCGCTGTAGATAGATGGGGGAAGGTGATGGAGATGTTGGTGAAGATGGCGGAGGTGTTGGTGAAGATCGCGGTGATGATGATGGCCCCCGGCGGTGTTCCGCACCACCGAAGGCAAGGGGGAGAGAGCCCCCCTCCTCCTTCTTCTTCCTCGACCTTCTCCCTAGATGGGAGAAGGGTTTCCCCTCTAGTCCATGGCCTCCATGGCATGGGAGGGCGGGAGCCCCTCCGAGATTGGATCTGTCTCTCTGTCTCTCTCTATTTCCGCGTTCCCAGATTGTGCCCTTTCATCGTTTCTTATATTCCCAGAGATCCGTAACTCTGATTGGGCTGAAATTTTAACATGATCTCTATCCGGATATTAGCTTTCTTGCGGCCAAAGAAGGGCATCAACCGCCTTACAGGGTGGCCATGAGGTCCCAGGGCGCGCCTGACCCCCTGGGGCGCACCCCCCTGCCTTGTGGCCCCTCGGGCATCGTCTTGCGTTGACTTTTCTTCCCAAAAATCACATATATTCCAAAAAAATCTCCGTCAGTTTTTATCCCGTTTGGGCTCTGTTTGATATGGATTTACTGCGAAACAAAAAAACATGCAACAAATAGGAACTGGAACTGGGCACTAGATGAATATGTTAGTCCCCAAAAATAGTATAAAAAGTTGCCAAAATTATATGAAAGTTGTATAATATTGGCATGGAACAATCAAAAATTATAGATACACCGGCAAGTCTCTTTACTCGTTCCGCAATGCAACATCGCGCAACTAACTCATTAGTCACATTGCTTGCAAGGCTTATAGTGATGTGCATTACCGAGAGGGCCCAGAGATACCTCTCCGATACACGGAGTGACAAATCCTAATCTCGATCTATGTTAACTTAACAGACACCATCAAAGACACCTATAGAGCATCTTTATAGTCACCCAGTTACGTTGTGACATTTGATAGCACACTAAGTGTTCCTCCGATATTCGGGAGTTGCATAATCTCATAGTCATAGGAACATGTATAAGTTATGCAGAAAGCAATAGCAGTAAACTAAATGATCAAAGTGCTAAGCTAACAGATGGGTCAAGTCAATCACATCATTCTCTAATGATGTGATCCCGTTCATCAAGTGACAACTCTTGTCCATGGCTAGGAAACTTAACCATCTTTGATTAACGAGCTAGTCAAGTAGAGGCATACTAGTGACATTCATTTTGTCTATGTATTCACACATGTACTAAGTTTCCGGTTAATACAATTCTAGCTTGAATAATAAACATTTATCATGATATAAGGAAATATAAATAACAACTTTATTATTGCCTCTAGGGCATATTTCCTTCAGTCTCCCACTTGCACCAGAGTCAATAATCTAGATTACATTGTAATGATTCTAACACCCATGGAGTCTTGGTGCTGATCATGTTTTGGTCGTGAGAGAGGCTTAGTCAATGGGTCTGCATCGTTCAGATCCGTATGTATCTTGCAAATCTCTATGTCTCCCTCCTTGACTTGGTCGTGGATGGAATTGAAGCGTCTCTTGATGTGCTTGGTTCTCTTGTGAAATCTGGATTCCTTTGCCAAGGCAATTGCACCAGTATTGTCACAATTTTTTCATTGGACCCGATGTACTAGGTATTACACCTAGATCGGATATGAACTCCTTCATCCAAACTCATTCATTTGCTGCTTCTGAAGCAACTATGTACTCCGCTTCACACGTAGATCCCGCCACGATGCTCTGCTTGGAACTGCACCAACTGACAACTCCACCATTCAATAAAAATACGTATCCGGTTTGTGACTTAGAGTCATCCGGATCAGTGTCAAAGCTTGCATCGATGTAACCGTTTACGACGAGCTCTTTGTCACATCCATAAATGAGAAACATATCCTTAGTCCTTTTCAGGTATTTCAGAATATTCTTGACCGCTGTCCAGTGATCCACTCCTGGATTACTTTGGTACCTCCCTGCTAAACTAATAGCAAGGCACACATCAGGTCTGGTACACAACATTGCATACATGATAGAACCTATGGCTGAAGCATAGGGAATGACTTTCATTTTCTCTCTATCTTCTGTAGTGGTCGGGCATTGAGTCTGACTCAACTTCACACCTTGTAACATAGGCAAGAACCCTTTCTTTGCTTGATCCATTTTGAAATTCTTCAAAACTTTATCAAGGTATGTGCTTTCACTACAAAAAAAGACACATCCGTGACATTTTGGGCCGAACGAAAATTTTTCTATCATACTTATGACACTTCTATGATGATAACTGTGACAAAACCCGGTATCATCATAGATGTGGTGGGGTCCTACTTCTATGACAAGAAATCATGACAGAAAATGGGCTTTTCGTCCTGGGCGGCCCGGAGACGCAGCTGCATGACATTCTTTGGGCCATCCATGAAGGAAGAAACCATGGTAGAACCGAGGGCGAGGAAAATATTGGGGAGTTCCCAGTTACGGTGGGTGGTCAGGGGCCGACTGATGCACGTTTCTCTCATACGTACGCGCGTGTGTGCGAGGCGTCGTGCTCTAACTGAACCAGAGCAAGGCGTTGGGCTCTAACTGAACCTGAGCGATTGCACTGCAGGCTACACGTTACTGAACCCGAGCGATCGATCGATCCATTGCTATTAACCGAACCCGAGTGTGATTCCTTCGCTACTGCTGCTAACTGAAGCCAATCGATGCTGCCTCTGGATGAATAGTGAGCGTTGTTGAGGGGGTTTGGATGAACAGTTCCCGGTGGGGGGTTGGATGAACAGGAACCCGTGGTAGTAGAGGCCGTTGCCGCTGGATGAACAGTACCCCGATCGATCGAGCCGGCGGATGAACAGGACCTCGTGGAGGGCTGGATGAATAAGACCCCGTGGAGGGCTGGTTGAACAGTAGCCTGTGGAGGCCTGGTTGAACAGTAGCCGGTGGAGGGCTGGTTGAACAGTAGCCGGTGGAGGGCTGGATGAACAGTAGCCCGTGGAGGGGTGATTGAACAGGACCCCCGTGGGGAGGGCTGGTTGAACAGTAGCCGGTGGAGGAGCACGCGGTGGAGGCTGGATGAACAGGAGGCCGTGGATGAACAGTCGTAGGTGGAGGCTGGAGGAGGTCGACGGTGGATAAACAATAGCACGTGGAGGCTAGAGGAGGTCGACGGTGGAGATGAACAGTATCCCGTGGAGTCCTGTTTTGTGATACGCCACACCCCTCCCGATGAACAGGACCCCCGTTTCGACCATAGCGCTCCAACACAAGTCCGTTTCCTCCGTTTTGCGATACACCACACCCTCCCGATCAACAGGACCCCGTTTCGACCGTAGGAGGTCCGTTTCCTCCGTTTTGCGTTACGCCAGACCCTTCCCAATGAACAGGATCCCATTTTCACCGTGGCCGGTCGAACACAAGGCCGTTTCCTCCGTTCCGCGGCACGCCAGGCCTCGTTTCCATCGGCTGTTCCGTCCAAGCCGGTTGGCTCCCGATGAACATCATGCGTACCATTGCCTCCCGATGAACACGACGCATTCTGTTGCCTCCCAATGAACACGACGACGCAGTTTCTCCGTTCTGACCCAGCCACAGCCATGTACGCGAGCCCTGAACATACATATGAGCGAGTAGGCATTCGAGACCCCGCCCATATGTACGTACGTGGCCGTATTTTTCTTTCTTGCACCCTGGCCGTTGTACGTACGTGTACATGCTACGTGCGCGCCTCTACTACCACACGTGCGTGCCTCTACTACCACGCATGCGCGCCTCTACATCGACCAGTATGTACGTACACGTTCGCGACCAGAATGACAACGCTACGCACGCTTCAATTAGGTGGGTCCCGACTGTCAGGCACTTCCTTGCATGTGAAGATGTAGCTGGTGGGTCCCATGAAAGCACAAGTACTCCCTGGGTGGTTTTGGTAATCAATGTCAACATATCTCTTGTTGGACTAATGTTTTTATCTAGTATATTTCAGATAAGTTCAACAGATGTAGTGGCGTGGACAAGAAGATGTGGAACCCCTTCAAAATGCTAAGGACAAAAGATTGGCTCAAGACTCTACATTTTGCTTTTAGTGATCCAAGATCACATTGAGTCCATAGGAAAGCCAATACTATTAAAAGGGGATGAGGTGTTGCTTAATGGCTTGCTTGCTCAAAGTTCTTAGTGATGTGCTCCAAAGTCCTCAACCACTTTCTCATATCCACATATGTCCCAAAACAAAAGTCAAACTCGGCCCCACCGAAATTTTCCATCCGGCGCCACCGAGTTCTCTTGACATAGCCATTGCCACAAACCCTAATCAATTAGGTCACACCGATGGGATCTCGGTCTCACCAAGATGGGCTTGCAAACTCTCTGTTGCCTATTACAATAATCTCGATCTCACCGAGATATGCAATCGGTCCCACTAAGTTTGCTTGACCAACTCTCTGTTTCACTTATTACTCATATCGGTCCCACCGAGTTTGTGTAAACGGTCAAACCAAGATGAGGTTTTACCCTAACCCTAGCACATTGGTCCCACCGAGTTGATCATGTCGGTCCCACCGAAAAGCCTAACGGTCACATTATGAACTGAATCAGTCTGATCGAGTTTTCTGATTCGGTCCCACCGAGTTTGGTAAATTGTGTGTAACGGTTATTTTTTGTGTGGAGGCTATATATACCCCTCCACCCACTCTTCATTCGTGGAGAGAGCCATCAGAACATGCCTACACTTCCAACTTACATTTTCTGAGAGAGAACAACCTACACTTGTGTTGAGATCAAGACCTTCCATTCCAACCACATAAATCTTGATTTCTAGCCATCCCCAAGTTGCTTTCCACTCAAATCATCTTTCCACCAAATGCAATCCTATGAGAGAGAGTTGAGTGTTGGGGAGACTATCATTTGAAGCACAAGAGCAAGGAGTTCATCATCAACAGACCATCTATTACCTTTTGGAGAGTGGTGTCTCCTAGGTTGGTTATGTGTCACTTGGGAGCCTCCGTCAAGATTGTGGAGTTGAACCAAGGAGTTTGTACGGGCAAGGAGATCGCCTACTTCGTGAAGATCTACCATAGTGAGGCAAGTCCTTCATGGGTGATGTCCATGGTGGGATAGACAAGGTTGCTTCTTCGTGGACCCTTCGTGGGTGGAGCCCTCTGTGGACTCGCGCAACCGTTACCTTTCGTGGGTTGAAGTCTCCATCAACGTGGATGTACGGTAGCACCACCTATCGGAACCACACCAAAAATCTCCGTGTCTCCAACTGCGTTTGCACACTCCAATCCCATCCCTTTACATCCTTGCAAATTGCATGCTTTACTTTCCGCTGCTCATATACTCTTGTCATGCTTGCTTGATATGTATTGTGAATGTTTAAACTTGTGCTAAAACTCTACCTTAACTTGAAGAAAATAAAAACTGCAACTTTTTCTTGTTAAGAGTCTATTCACCCCCCTCTAGACACCTCTTCTCGATCCTTTTATCCCAGCAGTCAGGGGGCGAATCATTTTCCCCCCGTAATATGGACGCACTTCCTTGCGTGCGAAGATGTAGCTGGTGGGTCCCAGTAGTCAGGGGGGAAATGTTTTTTTCATGAAATATGGTGGCCCGTCTAGTGGGTCCCTGCTGTCAGGTGGAGGAATCATTATTTTGGGCGTAATAAGGAGGCACTTCCTTGCTGCGGCCGTGGACCCAGCTGTCAGCCTCTCTATGTACAGTACTCTTCCGATGGAAGTCGTTCCTTGACCACGTTGACCACGCCGCACCGGGAGCACCTGGGCGGTGGATGACGGCGAGGCCTAGGAAGGGGACGACGCGGCAGTGGAAGCTCACACGGAGAGGAGTACGAGGGTTCACTGGTTTGGCTGCGGTGTGAGGCTGCCATCGCCGTAGGGCCTGGCCAGCGGTGGGAGTAGTAGGGGGCCGTGAGGCCTCCACGACAGCACAACCGACCACAGGAGGCAGGAGCAGGCGGCACGACCGGCACTGCTCTAGGCGACTGGAGCAAGAAGACCAGAGGTTGAAGAAGCACTATGGCCGTTGGATGGACATTGTACGGTCAGTAGAGCTAGAATCATTCATATTGACTAAGTTGACAAAGCCCTCCGTCCCCGTCAACTTAGTAGGCCCACAAGTCAGCCTCACACTATGGTGGGTCCTAGCTAGCAGGGGGAATATTCATTTTTTTGTGCGTAATAAGGAGGCAGTTCCTTGCGTGCGAAGATATAGCTTGCGGGTCCGAGCTGTCAGCGGGAGGAACCTTTTTTTGTGTGAAATACAGAGGCCCTTCCGGTGGGTCCCAGCTGTCAGGTGGAGAAATCATTATTTTGCGTGTAATAAGGAGGCATTTCCCTATGTGGGCCCCTACTGTCAGCCTCTTCCAATGGCTGTTGTATGTTGACCATGTTGACCTCGCCGCGCTGAGAGCACAAACGCGGTGGACGAGGGCGAGGCCCAGGAAGGGAACGACCCAGAGCCGGGGAAGCCACCGCAGTGGATGCCCATGCTAAGGGGAGTATGAGCGCTGACTGGTCGGCTGCGGGGTGAGGCTGACGTCGCCGGAAAATAACAGGATGTGCGGGCGGGTAGACGGATGGCCTGGCGGCAGCACTACCAGCCACATGAGGAGGGAGCAGGTAGTCCCGCCGGCGCTTGTTTGGGCGGATGGAGCAGAAAGATCAGAGATTGAAGAAGCACGGCGACCATTGGATGGACATCCAACAATCACCGCTCTATGTTAACTAAGTTGACAAAGACTTGCGTACGTGTCAAATAAAATTAGGACAGCGTCATCGTCAACCTAGTAGGCCCAGAAGTTAGCCTCCAAATATGTGGGAAATAGCATACATCCCATTTGCCATTATTTTCAATAATTTACAGCCATTTTCTAATTCTGAAGGATATTTGAAGCCCATATTCTTTTTTTAGCATTACAGACCATATATTCCAGGCACTGCTAAAAAATTCAACGAAATTTTGCATATTTCGGTGGGGTCCGAACTCTTTTAATCACGAAATTTCGAGTCACATTAAAAATAAATTTTAAAAAATTATATCAAAATAAAATTCAAAAAACAATTCTCCACAGAAAAAATGAATGAAATTTAAAATCTTAACTAGCAAGATGCCCGTGCGTTGCACGGAACATGAAGATGCATTTGTATGAGTAGTTTATCTTGTGGGAGAAAAGACGATATTTTAATGTAATTGCTAGTTGGCTTAGGTTTTTATAAGAGTAGAGAAATCCATTTTTTGATATTTTAATGTAATTGCCGGTTGGCTTTGGTTTAAAAATTTACAGCCAATTTCTTACAACTTATAGCCCATTTTCCGGGGAAGCCCATTTCTTACTACTTAATCCCTCCTCGTCTTGAAAGATTTGCAGCCCAGCAGGGCTGAGAAAAGCAAGTAGGCCTCGGTTTTGGTATTCTCCAAAAAAAAGAACTGGGCTAGCCATTTTCAGATAGAAAAAAGATATCAACTGGGCTCGTCATGTGCTTAAATAAAAGCGTAAGCGTGGGCTAGAAGGGTCACAACCCCCACACAACGCGTAGTTGAGCTCCGTCTCTGAAAATAAAAAAACAACTGGGTGAGGTGCTTGGTCCCTGGTGTTATCCGCTCGTTGTGTAATTTTCTCGTTTATTGACTACATTGACAATGGTGTGGGACCTAGTTGTCAAACAATTAGGAGGAAGTATTTTTTGGATTGTAATAAAGAGGCACTTGCTTGCGTAATGCAATGACCCTGGTGGGTCCCTTTTGTCAGCCTCTTCACGTACAATCATCTCCTGATTCCTCTTGGTTGTTGACCATGTTGACAACGCCAGATGGCGGTGGGCACAACGAGCGAACCAAGGCAGAGAACGACGGCGAGGCCTCGGACAGGAACAAACAACAGCCGTGGAAGATGCGGCAGTGTAGTGGTAGGTGGAGGGGAGTACGAGGGCAACAACATGCAACTTAAGCTTACAAACGGTACAAAAAGCCCAAGGATTAATTGTTCATCAAATTTTTAGACAAAACCCAGATTGAACATGGCAGTAACATCTAACCAACGACTCTTTTTCGCAGTCACAAACAAATGGATCAGTCTGGTCCATAAAATCAACATCCTGTGCAAAAAATATTATTTCAGGATGACTACAACTTGTTGTAAATAGAAGCCGAGCATGTTTAGAAGCCCATTTGTCCACCTGAAACTTCTTTTTTTTTCTGTTCAATGTGTCCGTCCGTGAGAAATCTCTTGCTATAAAACTTAAGCCTCATGAACAATAGTAACCTCGCATTCAACAGGAAGAATGTGACAAAGCTTCTGTTTGCCTGGTTGGATGCATATCTTTCCATCGTTATTGTCCTCAAACGAATGTCATGAGAACTAATAAAATGATGGTGCTTATTACGCCACCGATTGGTTATACGTTTTTCTCCATGTGGTTGCAGTACCTAAATAGACATGAAGATTTGAAAATAGTTAATGTCTGAAAAAAGAGTATGTCAAAAGAGCAACAGCTGAACGGTTAATTCTAGTACAATGTATACGGTCTTTCAATGTGCATGAAATCATCACCTTTATATATAAATTCTCCAGAGACCAAAAGCATCACAGCAAGCCAATGATTATGTTCAGATCAAAACTAAACATTCCGATATATAAGATCTTGACAGAATCCACCAACATTGATGGGCTATCCATGGACGAACTCTTCATTGAGCATATAACATAATATTAATACCCAAAGTGTACACCAAGATGATATAAAACTTATGCGCACAAATGAAAAATGCAGCTTATGATTACAAATGTGTAGATGATAATATACTGTACCTGAAAAAGTGTGGAGCCAAACACCAACTTGTTGTGATCATCAAGCGGATCATGAATTACACCCAAGGTCTCCAGTTTGGGCGTAGAGACAACAGTTATTTGCGAAGGTCTATAACAATTTTGAAGGAGCAACCTTTGAAGTGAAGGGGCATCTTCGATGATGATCCGCTGTCCTTCAAAACGAATTCCAATGCTTTTAAGGTGAGGCGACTTTATTTTGAGACAACTGATAGGGATTTTTATTCCCAAAACAATCAGCAAGCGCTCCAGGGCAGGGTAACTAGAGTGGATGATGCTGTGTAGTGAGGCCTCCGATAGATAAACCACCACAAGCGAAAGTTTTTTTTAGCAATGGGGGTCGAAGCATTTGTACCAGATCGTCTAGTAGATGGCACCGGGCGAAGGTGGTGGTGTGGAGAGAGGAGGAAAACCGCGAGATGGACAACGGTGGCGTGGGCACGAATTCTTGGCATGTTCGTGGTAATGGTAGAACTCAAACTGCTGGAGTTTTCCGAATTCAGGGGATGTCAGCCAAGTGTCCACCGTGTCGGGTATGGACAACAGGTAGCATGTCGGGATGCAGAGGCGTTGAACAGGGCCCTGCTGGCGAGAGGAGACGATGGCTCTGAGGAGATCAAATTCAGGAAGGACATATATCTGACGACAGTCAAGATTGAGGGGCGCGGTGCGCCATAGAGGGCGCCACCGAGTTGAGAGGACTTGTGTGCGGCAGCAATCCTTGCTGGGGAGAAGCGAGATGATCTCCTCAAGGATGATGCCCGGGAGATCTCTGATGCGGTCCACCGGAGATTCTACCGATTCCTCAGATCCGGGTAGGGGGGGGGGGCTTGCCGCTTCTCCTCGCGCTGCCGGGTGCGGGATCTACAACCGGCGTCGCCGCTGGAGGGAGCCTCATCTTCTTGGCGTTGAGGCCAGCCGACTCCATTTTCCTTGTGGGCGTCGCGCCGAGCTCACGGGTTTGAGAAGAGTAGCCAGAGACGAGCCTAGTGGCAGTGCGAGTGGGGAAGAAGGAGGGTTGGGGTTTTCTGTAGGAGTGGAAGAAGAGGAGCAGGCGTTTTCTGTACTAGTGAGGAAGAAGGTGAGCGGGGGTTTTCTGGACGAGTAAGGAAGATTGGGAGTAGGGGGAGTTGGGGGGCGACGGAAGCGGGAGAGTCCAGCGAGCTGTAGTATAAGTGGAAGCGAGGAGGAATGAGGGTTTTTCTGGGATCGCCCCCTCTTCAAGAAATATGGGCTTCTCCTCGCAAAAAACAAAAATAAATGGGCTCTAAGATGGATAGGCTTTTGTATCGGCACAGTCGGCTGCCCGTGTTTCGTACTGGAGGGCCTTAACACTAAAGGCAGCCCGACGCACTCCCCAGCTTATTGCCCATCTATTATATAATTAAGACAGAAGTCAAATAAGCCATCATGTTCGTCCACACAGATTAAATTATATCAACAGTTAATTTTAGATATTAACGGTTGAGATTTAAAGATATTTACATTACACAAAATTGTACATATAAAGAGTTTGACACGTTGCGGCTGAGATTTATAATAATAAAGATATAAACTTAACATACATGCCATAGGAAACGGGGCGAACCCAGAGCTGTCCGGCTCGCGTGTGCTGATAGCCACGATCCAATACGTATTTGCAATCCAAATAATATTACAAAGGATGATGTATTGCTGATGTCAGCATTTAGTAATTTATTTGGCTGCTTCGGGGTAGTACTTACCATGAAGGAAATTGTGTCCCATACAAACACGCCATAGACTAGCAGTACCCCAAAAAAAGAAACGGGCCTTAATAACATGCGTACATATCAGTATATGCTAGCAGATTATGCACACGTACATACATATGGTAAGATTTCTCAAAAAAAAAAAGACACATATGTAAGGTAGGATAATGAGGTAGTTAAGCGGCCCACTGATCGATGAAGCGTGAACATACTATGATCTAGACAAGCCATTGACGGCAAACCTGACATCTGTACACCGGAGCATTTAAAGATACATATTTGAATGGTGACCTTAATCAGCTCATTAATTCATGCATGTGACAATCTGCACTAGCACATGTGTTAAAAAAATATGGTACGTTGATCTTAATTTTGACGGTTGAGATTAAAAGATAGAAAAAGTTACATACAACAATAATCATGTACAGGTTTTGTTAGACACGTACAAGTGTAGAACTAAGTCATGTCCTTAACACATCCAATCACACGTGTCTGTATATAAAATAACCAACAATGCCTCCTTTTCCTTAGGATAGACAAAAAAGGCCTATTAGGGGGACACATAGTAGTCCGGCTGTAGAGAGAAAGTTAAATAAATACGGAAATGTTAACGCCCACACGTGTGGGCGTTCACCACTCCGTCCACACGCAAGCATCGCCGTTGGTTTCGTTTTGCACGAATCTTGGAGCAAAAGGGCTGGTTTTCGGCGCCACGTTGGACGATTCTAGTGTGCGGTGTGCGAGTGGGTTCGCCCGCACGGTAGTTGCCATCCCGCAGTCAGCGGTTGCCACTGAGAGGCGTGCGGTGGAACTGCCATGCGCCCACACGCCACGGTCCGACCGCAGTTGACGTCAAACACGTCGCACACCCCTCCACCCTCTCCCTCACGGTTCCATTCACTCTCCCCCGCGTCGCATTTACTGGCACAACCCACTCGCATTACAGTCCACTGGAGGAGAAGGCGAGGGGAGAAGGCGACGGCGGAGGCGGGACAGTCGACGGTGTTTGCGGGCGTTGGTGGTGCTCGTCGGAGCGGAGCGGCGTCGCCGGAACGCGTGCGGGTCGAAGGTAATGCTCGCTTCATCTATCGCATCCCCTCCCTGATTTTGTTCCCCTCTTTCCTCCCTGTTCGATTTCTAGATCCATTCCTAGAAATTCCGGCGATTCGGCGGTGCGCCGGCGTTCCCGCCGCTGCGGCGGTGCGCCATAGTTGTGTGCCTGCCGTTGCTTCGTGGGAGTGGGCAGTTTCGTCGCCGCCGCTGCGGCGGCATAGTCGGTGAGGCTATGCCTGCTCGTAGGCAACGCATTAGTCTTGCATTTGGATTTTGAGAGTTGTCCGCCGGGTTGTTTTGGTGCGGATTGGTTCGAAATTTGGGGTTGCAGCCATTTCGCGTGAGAATTGTAAGGGTGATTTTGAGATTGAAGCAGTTGCCATTGAAACCTAGATCTAGTCTAGTTTTGGGGTTGAAACTGCAGACTGTGGCGAAATTGGCAGTATGATTGAACGTGAACAAATGTGCGGCAACTAAACTACCTGAAGAAACGTGGTAGTTGCCACAAACGTGTTCTCCCATGTGGCAACAGATTTCCGAAAATGACTGTCATAGTTGCCACCCCAAAACGAGGTGGCAACTAATTTCATTGAACTCCTGTGGCAGTTGCCACACGCATGCTCTTCCCATGTGGCAAATTTTAATTCTGCTGAACTTGTACGATAAGTAACCAGAAAAAATATGCTTTCTGAATGTGGCAACTATGGCAGTATGACCGAACGTGAACAGGTGTGTGGCAACTAAACTACATGAACAAATGTGGCAGTTGCCACAAATGTGTTCTCTTCTGCGGCAACATATTTTCTGAAACTGACTGTCATAGTTGCCACAAATGTGTTCAAGCTCACACACAAGGGGGGCAACTAAAATTTACTGAATGAATGAGATAGTTGCCACATACACGCTCTTGAACGAGGCAAACTGATTTTTTACTGAATTTACATAATAGTAACCTCAAAGATTCTTTTTCATTTGTGAGACTTGTTTTTTTTTCTGAATTATTTGCGACAGTTTCCAAACTTTGATAGTTGCCACAATCGGTAGCACTGGACGGAACTAATGTGCACATCGAGTTGGCGTGTTTGCCACTTTGGATTTTGTATAATCATGTTGCAATACAGTATGTGAACACAATGTCTGTTGCCACAATACAGATATGACAGTGTGGCAAACTGGCTGCATAGTATGGCAACCACATTTGCATTCAAATAGTTAATATTTTTCTGTTAGGTGGCAACTGCTTACCCATTGCATTTTACATTTTCGCCATTAACAATTTGGTCTGTTCCTACATCAGCAGAATGGCTCGTGGCGATCATCAAAGTGATGATGACGATTTCATGGATCCACCTCAACGTAACCAGGCAACTGGACGAAGAAAAGAGGGCGATGAGGTAACTGTCCGCACACCCGCCCCCTCCTCCTGATTTATGTTATTTGTTGGCAGCTAGATCTTTTTTATAGTCGTCCATCATGAACTAAATTTTCATAACATTGCAAAAACATGGCAACAACTCAACACTTTTGTGTTTGTTTTTTGCAGAAGAAGAAACGTATTCGCAACAGAGCCTCCTAGGAACGTTTGACCGTGTTGATTGACAAATTCACTGACGATCAAAAGGGAGCTGCTGCTGAGATGGGTATGCAGGTTCTGATGGATGTCCGGTGTACGAACCTTGTCAACCCGGTATGCGACTGGCTTGGTGAGATATACGATCCCGCCTCCAGGGAATTCGTGATCCCGGGATGGGGAAGACTTCCATTGAATGAGGAATCCGTGTTCTGCACTTTGGGTGTGCCTCGGGGACATATCAAAGTCCCGTACGAGGTTAATAATGAGATCGAGGAAGAGCTGTTCGCCCGTTTGTTTCCTGGGTTGGAGGCAATGCCGAACACGTCTGTACTGGCAGATTCTCTGCACGACATGAGGACGCACGGAGAAGTTTTCAAGATGAAGCTACTCATGTACCTCATCTCAGTTGTTTTCGCGCCGACCACTTCTCTTCGCCCAAGCAACAAATGTTTCCCCATCCTGGTGAATGATCCATGCTTGCTACTGCCAGTGTTTTCGTTGCGTTTCTTCCGTTTTGATTTCTGACGCGGCAAACTTTTTTGCCCTGAAATTTTGTGTGGTGCAGGCGAATCTGAAAAACGTGAAGAGTATGAACTGGTGTAAGTTTATTGCCGACTTTCTCCATGATGCTTTGAAAAACAAGATGTACCAGAAGGGTTGTCGTCTACACTTAATGGTATTTATTTTCACCAGATCTCTGTGTGAACTCTTTGTTTATAACGTACTTTTATTTCATGCATGACAATCTGGTCATAACAAGATGGCAACTGCCATAGTGACAATGTGGCAACTGCCATAATGACAACGTGGCAACTGTCATACTGACAATGTGGCAACTACCTTCATATTAGCATGGCAACTGCTATCACAGTAGGATGACAACTGCCATCACACTTTGATGGCAACTAACACATACATATTATCGTTGGATCATACATTATCCTGCTCTTTTTTTTCTGAACTACAAATTAACCACGATGGCAACTGATATTTTCTTTTCTTTGCAAAATTGTTTTAAATCAGCTCATGTATGTCGACTCTCTTGATCTGTCCACCGTGGATTTCACCGGGATAGGAGGCCCGCCGCCTACTCACAAGTTTGCTGTTTCTGCGTGGACCATCAGCGCTGTCAAGGCTGTGCTTGCCGCAGACAGGGCAACTGATGGCACATATGGAAAACTACAGGTTAGTTTTTGTTTATGTCTTTTTCACACGGCATGCTTACAAATTTGACATGACACAACCGTCCGTGGTTTATAAGGCATGCTTACAATTTTGTTTTTGTTTTTCATAGCTGATGGCCAAGCATGCTATAGACTACAGCGTGTTTGGGGGGCCTCAAAAATTTGAAAAGTGGATGGACGTGCACTCAGCTCCGTCTTGCCCTTCTGAGGTAATCAAAATGTCCACATCTACGGTTTGCCGTGGATTACATGTTGATGTCGCGGAAGCGAATGCAGTACGGGTGTTGTTTTGTTGATGCTTCTTGTTTTCGTGCACAGGCGAGGGCACCAGTGGAGCATCTAATTGGGCAGTTTGCATCCGGAATGACCGGCCTGCTCGGGAAGTTGGTTGAGGGGTGGACGTCCCTCAGTGCCTCTGACAGCGACGCGGTTGCGAGGCAGTTCACTTCATTTGTCCTAGAACGTACACATTGGCCAACCGGTTGCCGTGGCCGGTATGACTACAACAGCTCCCAAGAGCCCGGTGACACACATGATGATGTGGATGGAGACGCTGGCCTCAGCAAGGACGACGACGATGACACCGATGACGATGAACACGCTGAAGTTCGCACATGCGGCAACAAGGGCAAGGATGCAACAGGTGCCCACCCACTGGAGAAAGTGAAAGAACATACGGCTGCGAGGGGCGAGGGGGTTTTGCCATCAAGGAGGGGGAGGGCTCCAGAGGATGTTGGGCAGGGTTATGCTGGCAAGAGGTCTAGGATCGATCCCGTAGCTGCCAGGAAGAGGTTCGACTCTCAATTTTAGTTTTCTGCTGTGTATCTTTTCTTTGGAACAATCTCATCCATTTCTTTTGCACTTGTTTTTTGTCAAGCGCGGCAATTAGTTTGTTGTCTGACAATTGCCACCTTCTTTTTTCCTTCCATCTGTTGCGTGCAGTGAGCCGACCGCTGGTGGACGAGCAGCTACGAAGAAACAGGCGCCAACGCCAACCCGTGTTTCTGCTCGCTTGAACAAAGGTGCCCCCATTGCCGGTGACATCCCTTCCACCAGGTCTTCTGCTCGTACGACGACGACCAACACCGGGGATCCTGTCGTGTTGCCTGACCTGAGGAAGGCAGTCAAGAAGTAGGTTTCTCCATGTGCTTTTCATTTGAGATAGCGGTTTTTTTCTTGATTTTTCAATGCAACTGGTCTGCTTTGTCACATGTTCTTCTGTTATCATCCCCCACGAGGCAACTGCTGTTTTTCCAAATGATTTCTTCCTTCATTTTTTAAATGTATGGCAACTCCTATTATCTTTACATGGCAACTGGCATCTAGGCCAAATGGCAACTATTTCTGTACCTAATGGCAACTGTCATCTTTTTTTTTACCATTTTCTTCTGAGAGTTCATCCCCCACCTAATTTTGAAATTGCATTCCTCACAGATTAGACATTTCTATCATTCTTTTCAATTTGCCTAACTTTGATAACTACTGCTGTATGGCTACTGCTAACTATGGCACATGGCAACTCATGACCCCCTTACATGGCAACTACCAGCTTTTTCCACTTGTTTTTAGTTTTTTAATGCTTCTATCATTGCAAACATATTTTTTTGTCCATTTTTTTCATACCATTTTTCACGTGCTTTTTTTCCTTTGCAGGGTGAAGAAGACTACTACGCGCGGGGCCAAGCATATCGGTAGAGACCCACTCGAATGCCTGCATTCAAAGTTGTCAACAGGTGGCAACTCAGATGTACATGAGGCGCCAGGCGACAATACTGCTGCTGCACCGTCAACTGCTCCCACTAACTCTGATGCAAGTGGCCGACCATCTCCGCCGGCTGCAGATGTGCAGGCTAGAACAACAGGCATCCGTACATCGGGGAGTGACGAGTCGGTATCCGCCAGGACAGCTGAAATATTGCCAACTCTTCTGGCAATGAAGTATGCTGCTGTGAGCCATGCCACCCCATCAGCAAGCGTCGAAGTGGATGCTCCCTAGACCAACCTAGGCAAGGAAGATTCCCGCTCATCTGACACTGATTCCAAGCACGTGCCTGGTGTCTCACCTGTGTCCATGACAGAAGCGGCTGAGGCGGCACTTCACAAGGATATGCCATCTGCAGATGAGAATCCCGGCACAACAGCTCCAGCTCCTGTCGGTGGAGATACTGCTAAGGCGACCGTTCCGCGTGCTGGTCTTCCACCTAGGCGTAGTAGCCCCCGCAAGCAATCAACAGACATACCCAATGCTCCGGCTGTAGCTAGGAGCAGGAGAGACGAATCTGGTTATGTTCCTGCGTCCACACTGTTCCCGCCACCTGCAAAAATCAATGTGATGGAGAAACCGCAAGACCGGAGCACAACTGATGCAGGTGTCAAGCCAGGCACGAGTGACGCAGAGGAACGCCCGGAGCAGACTGCGCCTTCACCCGCAGCGGAAATCCCCAGCATAAATCTGCGCACTTCCAGGCTCCCAGTCAATGTCGGTGTCCCCTACAGTCCAAACAAGAAGATTGTCATGAAAGCTGCGGCTGAGACCGCTGACAACACGCCCCGCCCTCCAAATAAGGCCGATCATTTTGTAGCGGCCGATTCATATATGTTTGTCGATCTTTCACCCTTGGATTCTGCCCCGAAAGTCGTTCGTGGTTCGGCCAGTAGGAATGAGAGGCACCCAATGGCCTTTACCCCACCGAGCTTCAGCCTCGGCGTCAGTCAAGATCAACCGGTGGTGCACGATCCTATACCAGTTGCCTTTGCTTTCCCAGGAGGCATGCCCGCAATGATGGCGCAGCCAATGGTCGAGGGCAGGAAGGCTGTCAAGTTCGCAGAGCCAATTGTGCAAGGTACACTCATCACGCACTTACGTTTTTCTTGTATACATGTTTGTAGTTTGACTTTTGTCCCAATCACATTCTTTGGGGGTCCTCACTTGTGACGGCAACTGCCATGTGACGACATGGCAACTGGATTTGATGCACCATGTCACCTACGTTTTTTTCTTGCTGCCATGCTGCGTTTGACATTTGGGCAAGCACGTGGCAACTGAAGTTATTTCAACATGGCGACTGTAGTTGCTGTCACATGGCAAATACAGTTCAGTACACATGGCAACTGGATTTGCCACATCATGCCACCTGCATTTTTTCTACCATGCTGCATTTTTTCATACGGCATTCACATGGCAAGTGGAGCCGACACAACATGGCAACTGCAGTTGCTGTGACATGCTAGGTGGCAACTACAGTGCAACTACATGGCAATTGTATTTGCTATGTCATAGCGACTGTAGTTGGACCACCCATGGCAACTGCCCCACTTTTTCTACCTACATATCACATCATGGACCTTTACCTCCTCACAATCCATCTGTTTTTGGATTTTATATGTATCCTAACCCACTTTTTTTATATTCATTGCAGCCACCCCTGAGGAGATTTCACCGTCACTTGATGAAGTTTACCGCATGATCGAGGAGACAACATTGCAGAGGAGTTCCTCACGAGGGCAAGGGCAATCAAGTTCCAATGTGCCTGCAGATACGGTATCTGAGGATACCATTAGGAGTGTCACCCCTGGTCCTGTGAGGCAGCAGAGGGTAGTTCACCCACCCCCCGCGGAAGACTACGAGCCCGAATTCAGGGCCACTAAGGAACAGACCCAGCTGTATGATATCGTCAAGCGTTTTGGAAATGCGAGGACCAACAGCAAGCACATGAAGGAGCTGAAAGCGTAAATTACCATACCACATAATCTCTCATCTTGCTTGCTCTTTTTTACCATTTATCTACTTCGTACTTTTTATAAATGGTCCGCTTACGTTTTAGTTCTTTCATATATTTTTTACTTAGTAGACATGATTCTTCCATGCTATATCGTTTTCATACAGCTCATGTTTGGACAGAACGAAAGTCATTCAGTGCGGAGCGACGTACGTCGACCTGGGTGATCTTGCCGAGTCCGTGAGGCCAAACGGAAAAATGTCGATGAATGTAGTTGCATGCGGGATCGACTACATCAACAATCACACCGATGTATGCGCCGACAAGATAATCATGCATTACAGTGTGACCTGCAAAATATGTGATGGTGACTTCCACCACAAAATCCTGAGGAACAATTTTGCACAACACGGTGACTTCAAGCTCACACTGAAGAAATATGTGAGTACTCCTTTCCTGTCTGCACCGTTTTTTCACATGGCGTGGTTTTTTGCCAGAACATGTACTTGTGTTTGTGTGGCAGAAGTTTTCATGTGGCAACAGTTGCCGTGCACACTGACTTCTTGATTTTTTGTATCCCCATGCAAACTATGTGGCAACTTGATAGTAAAATACATGGCACATTTTGTTCATACAATGGACGGCAACTTTCTTTCAACTACTCCCACCCATAATCAAACATTCTACGTGATTCTAATTTTTTTGTCCCTTTGTTGTTCTTTCATGTGAACTTTGTATCTCATTTCTTCACTTTTTTAAATGCAGGTCATGTTCCCCATGTTCCAGGAGCTTGCACCACACGACCGACACGACAAGTGTGGTCACCACTATGCGGTCTGTCTTGACCTGAAGAACCAACGTATCGAGGTGCTTGATTCAATCCGTTCGGAAGCTGATGCAGACCTTACTACGCATGCCGAATTCTTCATCAAGAACCTCAAAGAGACTTGGAACCGTCACTACGAACATTCAAAGGTCCAGATCAGGCATTTCCCGACTGAGTATGTGGCGACTGTGAAGCAAGGGAACACGTAATTTCTTTTAACCCGCTCCTTCATGTGCCATTTTTACATCAATCCACCCCCTCTTTTTGTTGACACATCTGAACTGAAGTCCATCTTTGCTGCAGCTGTCCATTTTGTGTGTTCACCTGAACTCTTTTTCCTCGTGCAGGACGGACTGTGGCTTTCATGCGCTGGAATACTTTGCAAAGTGGGAAGGCAGAATTGTCCCCGCTATCACAGATGCAACGGTCGTTGAGCTCCGAAAAATCTGCACATGGAACCGGCTGACGAATGAAGATTTTAACAAGCGGTCCGGAGCACGCGAGTTCGTGGAGGAAGCTGTCAAGCAAGTCATCAAGAAGTACAAGTGATCACGTGGCGTTACACACCAGACGCACACCTTACATTCTGTTGTTGAGGAATGTAAGGTACTATCTCTCTGTTCTTTGTCGAAAACTATGTTTTGTGTGCTACGTTATGACTGCAACCTCGTGTAGCCTACTATGTAATGGTGGCGTGTTAGCGACATTTTTAGTGTTTTTCTGTAATACATGTGTGGACGTGAACCTATTTTAGGCGTTACATCAGATCTGTTTTTATGTTTATCATTACGACACTGGTTTCGTCGTTTCTAGCATTGTTTTTTGCTGTTTCGAATGCGTCTGCGATGTTTTCAAAAAAAAGATGGCAAATGTAGTTCAACAGACATGGTTAGTGAAAGTCATCATCATTTTTTCATTTTTGGCTGTTTTGCTTGTTCTTTTTCATCGCTAATTGCACCGGCTAGCATTGGGTAGGTTTATCATGTAGCCATAACCTATGCTGCGGTTTATGCACGTTTACGCTTTTTTTTCCAACTTGTTTTCCCATACATTGCACACAACACACTACGTGCTTCTAAACAGCATCGTATTTGTCATGGGGATATATGCCATGCAGAGTCATTTACAAAAAGCATCCGGAAATTTTCAGTACAGCTAACATGGCAGATACATCATAAATAACATGGCAGATCCAGTACAACTTACATGGCAAATCCAGTACAACTAACATGGCAGATCCAGTACAACTAACATGGCATATTTAGTATAAAGTAGCATGGCATATTTAGTATAAAATAGCATGGCTTATCTAGTATAAAATAGCATGGCATATTTGGTATAAAATAGCATGGCAGATTAACTACACATAACATGGCAGATTAAGTACCCATAACATGGCAAATGCATTTATCCATTCAATGAATTTTCCTTCTACTTCTGTCCCCCCTCAAGAGTCATTCTCCCAATTAAAAAAATCCCATCGTATAGGGGTACAAAACAAAATGTCCACATGGACCATGTCACAACGCCCCAATTTTTGCTCATGGATTGCCCGCCCCTTTCTTCGTTTTCTTGTGTTTTGCTTGAATCTCCAGTCCCGACTTGTACCTTATCTCTCTCGGACGACCCTTTGTGATGGAACGGGGTGGGTTCCTGACCTGGGTTTGTGTGCTTGCTGTTCCAGATCCTATCTCCGAGTTTTTAAACGATGGCCTCGTGGATGAAGGCACACTTGATGTGCGGGGGAACCGGTGTAAGGCTTCCTCGGCTTTCCTTTTTTTGATCTCATCAAGCTCTCTTTTCAGTGCCTTCCTGTGTTTTTCTGCGACTCTCGCTGTGTCATCACTCTTGCACGCTTCATCAATTAGCTCAGCATAGTTCTTTGTCAGCACAACGTGCCTCACGGCTTCCATGGTTGACTCAGGTCTCTCGTCATGCACAGCCAGAACTGCGTGTGTTGTCTGTGGCGCCAACGCGTCGTCAGCGTCCCAAGTCCATCGCCTCCTTATGAAATGGCGGGGCATGCGTGTCACAGCGTTCATGTCCATGACTTTTAGTATGTGACAGCACACAATGCCGTCCCGTTCGAATTTGCAGCATTGGCAGTAGTACTCGCCTTCGCCTATCGAGGCTCTGACGAAGTAGTTCCTTCCTTTGTCCGCGTCTTCAGGTTCTGAATCTGACATGCCCAAAATAGAACACACCTTGAACGTATGTTCGTCCACCCGGAAAGCCGTGAACATGCTGGCACGCTTTATTTCTTCCTGGAATCTGCAAGTTTTGTGTGTTTTCTGTTAAACTTTCGTGCGATCTTTTTCTTGTACACCCTTATGTTGTCATGGAAATAGAAATACATTTTGTTTGAACATGGCAAACATAGTTCATTGAACATGGCAAATAAATTACGTTGAACATGGCAAATGCAGTACACTACACATGGCTAATGCATTACAACATACATGGCAATTGCAGTACAACAGACATGGCAATTGCAGTACATTTTCAACTGGATATCGTCATTTCCACACCAACATTCCCCAATGGAAGCACATTGCATAAAACATGGCAACTGCATTTTTTATTAAACATGGCATCTACAGCTGAGTAAACATGTCAATTGCATTTCAAAAAAAAGGCAGATGCATTTCATTAAACATGGCAACTGCATTTCAGCATATGTGTCGCCAATATAACATTTTTTTAGCATTTTTTGACATTGGCATTTGCATGCCAACATGCTCCAATGGAAGCACAGCGCATAAAACATGGCAACTGCACTTCATTCAACAAGGGAAATGCACCCGAGCAAGTATGCCAAAACAAAATTTTCATTTTAACATGGCAACTGCATCTGAGTAAGCATGGCAAACAGTATTTCATTAAACATGGCAGCTGCATGTCATGGCAACTACATTGCACTCAATAAGGCCCCTACTGACTTGGTGCTTTTTATGCAAATAAGACTGTAATGCAACTTACTTACTTGTTAAAGATCTTGTTGGTGTATATCTTGCTCATTTGCCTCTCCATCGGTAAATACGTTAGCAATTTTGGCTGCTTTAGGGCTGTGGTCGCTTCTTGCTGTAGCTCAGATCCCAGAATTTTTTGTTGCAAAGCTGTGTACTGCTTGGCAAACTGTAGCAATGAGTTGCCAAGGCTGACGTACCGCTTTAAAACAGCATTGAACCCCTCGCTGCGCTGCGTAGTCTGCAGAAAGGGGAAGAAGCACTGCATGAAGTAGGCCGGCACCCAGTACATTCGCTTCTCCCACAGGCTAACAAGAGTCTCGTTGTCCTGGACTTGATGTGTTTCAGTCATGGCCATCCAGCTCCTTTCAAACTCCTCCACCGTCAAGCTGTGGTCCACGCACAGCTCGAATGCCTTGTGCAGCTCTGGACGGTCGGCAAAGAACGGTCCTAGCGTCTCCTCAGCCTTCTTTATAATATGCCACCTGCAGTGCCTGTGCACTGCCAACGGAAAGACCTCCTCTATGCCTGCACGCATGCTGAAATCTTGGTCCGTTATTATGTTCATCGGAGCAAGTCCATCCACGCACTCCAAGAAGGTCTTGAACAGCCAAACGTACCCATCTGTGTCTTCGTTCTGGACGAGGCCGCATCCGAGCTGCAACGACTGATTGTGGTTATTTATTCCTATGAATGGAGCGCATGGCATCTTGTACATATTGGTGAGGTACGTTGCGTCGAATGAAATGCAATCTCGGAAATGTTTGTAGGCTCTCCTTGCAGCACCATCCACCCAATACATGTTCCTGACACGGTCCTCATCGTCCAACCTTATCCTGGTACGGTATAAGATGGTGTATATCCTTTGCTTCTGCGAACGATCCAAATCTCTGCCCAATGTATGGTGGCTGAGGTACCACGATCTCGGATTTCCCACCATCTTATACCGTGTCAGGAACATGTATTGGGTGGATGGTGCTGCAAGGAGAGCCTACAAACATTTCCGAGATTGCATTTCATTCGATGCAACGTACCTCACCAATATGTACAAGATGCCATGCGCTCCATTCATAGGAATAAATAACCACAATCAGTCATTGCAGTTCGGATGCGGCCTCGTCCAGAACAAAGACACAGATGGGTACGTTTGGCTGTTCAAGACCTTCTTGGAGTGCATGGATGGACTTGCTCCGATGAACATAATAACGGACCAAGATTTCAGCATGCGTGCAGGCATAGAGGAGGTCTTTCCGTTGGCAGTGCACAGGCACTGCAGGTGGCATATTATAAAGAAGGCTGAGGAGATGCTAGGACCGTTCTTTGCCAACCGTCCAGAGCTGCACAAGGCATTCGAGCTGTGCGTGGACCACAGCTTGACGGTGGAGGAGTTTGAAAGGAGCTGGATGGCCATGACTGAAACACATCAAGTCCAGGACAACGAGACTCTTGTTAGCCTGTGGGAGAAGCGAATGTACTGGGTGCCGGCCTACTTCATGCAGTGCTTCTTCCCCTTTCTGCAGACTACGCAGCGCAGCGAGGGGTTCAATGCTGTTTTAAAGCGGTACGTCAGCCTTGGCAACTCATTGCTACAGTTTGCCAAGCAGTACACAGCTTTGCAACAAAAAATTCTGGGATCTGAGCTACAGCAAGAAGCGACCACAGCCCTAAAGCAGCCAAAATTGCTAACGTATTTACCGATGGAGAGGCAAATGAGCAAGATATACACCAACAAGATCTTTAACAAGTAAGTAAGTTGCATTACAGTCTTATTTGCATAAAAAGCACCAAGTCAGTAGGGGCCTTATTGAGTGCAATGTAGTTGCCATGACATGCAGCTGCCATGTTTAATGAAATACTGTTTGCCATGCTTACTCAGATGCAGTTGCCATGTTAAAATGAAAATTTTGTTTTGGCATACTTGCTCGGGTGCATTTCCCTTGTTGAATGAAGTGCAGTTGCCATGTTTTATGCGCTGTGCTTCCATTGGAGCATGTTGGCATGCAAATGCCAATGTCAAAAAATGCTAAAAAAATGTTATATTGGCGACACATATGCTGAAATGCAGTTGCCATGTTTAATGAAATGCATCTGCCTTTTTTTTTGAAATGCAATTGACATGTTTACTCAGCTGTAGATGCCATGTTTAATAAAAAATGCAGTTGCCATGTTTTATGCAATGTGCTTCCATTGGGGAATGTTGGTGTGGAAATGACGATATCCAGTTGAAAATGTACTGCAATTGCCATGTCTGTTGTACTGCAATTGCCATGTATGTTGTAATGCATTAGCCATGTGTAGTGTACTGCATTTGCCATGTTCAACGTAATTTATTTGCCATGTTCAATGAACTATGTTTGCCATGTTCAAACAAAATGTATTTCTATTTCCATGACAACATAAGGGTGTACAAGAAAAAGATCGCACGAAAGTTTAACAGAAAACACACAAAACTTGCAGATTCCAGGAAGAAATAAAGTGTGCCAGCATGTTCACGGCTTTCCGGGTGGACGAACATACGTTCAAGGTGTGTTCTATTTTGGGCATGTCAGATTCAGAACCTGAAGACGCGGACAAAGGAAGGAACTACTTCGTCAGAGCCTCGATAGGCGAAGGCGAGTACTACTGCCAATGCTGCAAATTCGAACGGGACGGCATTGTGTGCTGTCACATACTAAAAGTCATGGACATGAACGCTGTGACACGCATGCCCCACCATTTCATAAGGAGGCGATGGACTTGGGACGCTGACGACGCGTTGGCGCCACAGACAACACACGCAGTTCTGGATGTGCATGACGAGAGACCTGAGTCAACCATGGAAGCCGTGAGGCACGTTGTGCTGACAAAGAACTATGCTGAGCTAATTGATGAAGCGTGCAAGAGTGATGACACAGCGAGAGTCGCAGAAAAACACAGGAAGGCACTGAAAAGAGAGCTTGATGAGATCAAAAAAAGGAAAGCCGAGGAAGCCTTACACCGGTTCCCCCGCACATCAAGTGTGCCTTCATCCACGGGGCCATCGTCTGAAAACTCGGAGATAGGATCTGGAACAGCAAGCACACAAACCCAGGTCAGGAACCCACCCCGTTCCATCACAAAGGGTCGTCCGAGAGAGATAAGGTACAAGTCGGGACTGGAGATTCAAGCAAAACACAAGAAAACGAAGAAAGGGGCGGGCAATCCATGAGCAAAAATTGGGGCGCTGTGACATGGTCCATGTGGACATTTTGTTTTGTACCCCTATACGATGGGATTTTTTTAATTGGGAGAATGACTCTTGAGGGGGGACAGAAGTAGAAGGAAAATTCATTGAATGGATAAATGCATTTGCCATGTTATGGGTACTTAATCTGCCATGTTATGTGTAGTTAATCTGCCATGCTATTTTATACCAAATATGCCATGCTATTTTATACTAGATAAGCCATGCTATTTTATACTAAATATGCCATGCTACTTTATACTAAATATGCCATGTTAGTTGTACTGGATCTGCCATGTTAGTTGTACTGGATTTGCCATGTAAGTTGTACTGGATCTGCCATGTTATTTATGATGTATCTGCCATGTTAGCTGTACTGAAAATTTCCGGATGCTTTTTGTAATGACTCTGCATGGCATATATCCCCATGACAAATACGATGCGGTTTAGAAGCACGTAGTGTGTTGTGTGCAATGTATGGGAAAACAAGTTGGAAAAAAAAGCGTAAACGTGCATAAACCGCATCAAAGGTTATGGCTACATGATAAACCTACCCAATGCTAGCCGGTGCAATTAGCGATGAAAAAGAACAAGCAAAACAGCCAAAAATGAAAAAATGACGATGACTTTCACTAACCTTGTCTGTTGAACTACATTTGCCATCTTTTTTTTGAAAACATCGCAGACGCATTCGAAACAGCAAAAAACAATGCTAGAAACGATGAAACCAGTGTCGTAATGATAAACATAAAAACAGATCTGATGTAACGCCTAAAATAGGTTCATGTCCACACATGTATTACAGAAAAACACTAAAAATGTCGCTAACACGCCACCATTACATAGTAGGCTACATGAGGTTGCAGTCATAACGTAGCACACAAAACATAGTTTTCGACAAAGAACAGAGAGATAGTACCTTACATTCCTCAACAACAGAATGTAAGGTGTGCGTCTGGTGTGTAACGCCACGTGATCACTTGTACTTCTTGATGACTTGCTTGACAGCTTCCTCCACGAACTCGCGTGCTCCGGACCGCTTGTTGAAATCTTCATTCGTCAGCCAGTTCCATGTGCAGATTTTTCGGAGCTCAACGACCGTTGCATCTGTGATAGCGGGGACAATTCTGCCTTCCCACTTTGCAAAGTATTCCAGCGCGTGAAAGCCACAGTCCGTCCTGCACGAGGAAAAAGAGTTCAGGTGAACACGCAAAATGGACAGCTGCAGCAAAGATGGACTTCAGTTCAGATGTGTCAACAAAAAGAGGGGGTGGATTGATGTAAAAATGGCACATGAAGGAGCGGGTTAAAAGAAATTACGTGTTCCCTTGCTTCACAGTCGCCACATACTCAGTCGGGAAATGCCTGATCTGGACCTTTGAATGTTCGTAGTGACGGTTCCAAGTCTCTTTGAGGTTCTTGATGAAGAATTCGGCATG
This sequence comes from Triticum dicoccoides, assembly GCF_002162155.2. NCBI lineage: Eukaryota > Viridiplantae > Streptophyta > Magnoliopsida > Poales > Poaceae > Triticum > Triticum dicoccoides. The sequence goes on along the minus strand of NC_041384.1, from coordinate 590,788,942 downwards.
CGTAGTAAGGTCTGCATCAGCTTCCGAACGGATTGAATCAAGCACCTCGATACGTTGGTTCTTCAGGTCAAGACAGACCGCATAGTGGTGACCACACTTGTCGTGTCGGTCGTGTGGTGCAAGCTCCTGGAACATGGGGAACATGACCTGCATTTAAAAAAGTGAAGAAATGAGATACAAAGTTCACATGAAAGAACAACAGAGGGACAAAAAAATTAGAATCACGTAGAATGTTTGATTATGGGTGGGAGTAGTTGAAAGAAAGTTGCCGTCCATTGTATGAACAAAATGAGCCATGTATTTTACTATCAAGTTGCCACATAGTTTGCATGGGGATACAAAAAATCAAGAAGTCAGTGTGCACGGCAACTGTTGCCACATGAAAACTTCTGCCACACAAACACAAGTACATGTTCTGGCAAAAAACCACGCCATGTGAAAAAATGGTGCAGACAGGAAAGGAGTACTCACATATTTCTTCAGTGTGAGCTTGAAGTCACCGTGTTGTGCAAAATTGTTCCTCAGGATTTTGTGGTGGAAGTCACCATCACATATTTTGCAGGTCACACTGTAATGCATGATTATCTTGTCGGCGCATACATCGGTGTGATTGTTGATGTAGTCGATCCCGCATGCAACTACATTCGTCGACATTTTTCCGTTTGGCCTCACGGACTCGGCAAGATCACCCAGGTCGACGTACGTCGCTCCGCACTGAATGACTTTCGTTCTGTCCAAACATGAGCTGTATGAAAACGATATAGCATGGAAGAATCATGTCTACTAAGTAAAAAAATATATGAAAGAACTAAAACATAAGCGGACCATTTATAAAAAGTACGAAGTAGATAAATGGTAAAAAAGAGCAAGCAAGATGAGAGATTGTGGGGTATGGTAATTTACGCTTTCAGCTCCTTCATGTGCTTGCTGTTGGTCCTCGCATTTCCAAAACGCTTGACGATATCATACAGCTGGGTCTGTTCCTTAGTGGCCCTGAATTCGGGCTCGTAGTCTTCCGCGGGGGGTGGGTGAACTACCCTCTGCTGCCTCATAGGACCAGGGGTGACACTCCTAATGGTATCCTCAGATACCGTATCTGCAGGCACATTGGAACTTGATTGCCCTTGCCCTCGTGAGGAACTCCTCTGCAATGATGTCTCCTCGATCATGCGGTAAACTTCATCAAGTGACGGTGAAATCTCCTCAGGGGTGGCTGCAATGAATATAAAAAAAGTGGGTTAGGATACATATAAAATCCAAAAACAGATGGATTGTGAGGAGGTAAAGGTCCATGATGTGATATGTAGGTAGAAAAAGTGGGGCAGTTGCCATGGGTGGTCCAACTACAGTCGCTATGACATAGCAAATACAATTGCCATGTAGTTGCATTGTAGTTGCCACCTAGCATGTCACAGCAACTGCAGTTGCCATGTTGTGTCGGCTCCACTTGCCATGTGAATGCCGTATGAAAAAATGCAGCATGGTAGAAAAAATGCAGGTGGCATGATGTGGCAAATCCAGTTGCCATGTGTACTGAACTGTATTTGCCATGTGACAGCAACTACAGTTGCCATGTTGAAATAACTTCAGTTGCCACGTGCTTGCCCAAATGTCAAACGCAGCATGGCAGCAAGAAAAAAACGTAGGTGACATGGTGCATCAAATCCAGTTGCCATGTCGTCACATGGCAGTTGCCGTCACAAGTGAGGACCCCCAAGGAATGTGATTGGGACAAAAGTCAAACTACAAACATGTATACAAGAAAAACTTAAGTGCGTGATGAGTGTACCTTGCACAATTGGCTCTGCGAACTTGACAGCCTTCCTGCCCTCGACCATTGGCTGCGCCATCATTGCGGGCATGCCTCCTGGGAAAGCAAAGGCAACTGGTATAGGATTGTGCACCACCGGTTGATCTTGACTGACGCCGAGGCTGAAGCTCGGTGGGGTAAAGGCCATTGGGTGCCTCTCATTCCTATTGGCCGAACCACGAACGACTTTCGGGGCAGAATCCAAGGGTGAAAGATCGACAAACATATATGAATCGGCCGCTACAAAATGATCGGCCTTATTTGCAGGGCGGGGCGTGTTGTCAGCGGTCTCAGCCGCAGCTTTCATGACAATCTTCTTGTTTGGACTGTAGGGGACACCGACATTGACTGGGAGCCTGGAAGTGCGCAGATTTATGCTGGGGATTTCCGCTGCGGGTGAAGGCGCAGTCTGCTCCGGGCGTTCCTCTGCGTCACTCGTGCCCGGCTTGACACCTGCATCAGTTGTGCTCCGGTCTTGCGGTTTCTCCATCACATTGATTTTTGCAGGTGGCGGGAACAGTGTGGACGCAGGAACATAACCAGATTCGTCTCTCCTGCTCCTAGCTACAGCCGGAGCGTTGGGTATGTCTGTTGATTGCTTGCGGGGGCTACGACGCCTAGGTGGAAGACCAGCACGTGGAACGGTCGCCTTAGCAGTATCTCCACCGACAGGAGCTGGAGCTATTGTGCCAGGATTCTCATCTGCAGATGGCATATCCTTGTGAAGTGCCGCCTCAGCCGCTTCTGTCATGGACACAGGTGAGACACCAGGCACGCGCTTGGAATCAGTGTCAGATGAGCGGGAATCTTCCTTGCCTAGGTTGGTCTCGGGAGCATCCACTTCGATGCTTGCTGATGGGGTGGCATGGCTCACAGCAGCATACTTCATTGCCAGAAGAGTTGGCAATATTTCAGCTGTCCTGGCGGATACCGACTCGTCACTCCCCGATGTACGGATGCCTGTTGTTCTAGCCTGCACATCTGCAGCCGGCGGAGATGGTCGGCCACTTGCATCAGAGTTAGTGGGAGCAGTTGACGGTGCAGCAGCAGTATTGTCGCCTGGCGCCTCATGTACATCTGAGTTGCCACCTGTTGACAACTTTGAATGCAGGCGTTCGAGTGGGTCTCTACTGATATGCTTGGCCCCGCGCGTAGTAGTCTTCTTCACCCTGCAAAGGAAAAAAAGCACGTGAAAAATGGTATGAAAAAAATGGACAAAAAAATATGTTTGCAATGATAGAAGCATTAAAAAACTAAAAACAAGTGGAAAAAGCTGGTAGTTGCCATGTAAGGGGGTCATGAGTTGCCATGTGCCATAGTTAGCAGTTGCCATACAGCAGCAGTTATCAAAGTTAGGCAAATTGAAAAGAATGATAGAAATGTCTAATCTGTGAGGAATGCAATTTCAAAATTAGGTGGGGGATGAACTCTCAGAAGAAAATGGTAAAAAAAAGATGACAGTTGCCATTAGGTACAGAAATAGTTGCCATTTGGCCTAGATGCCAGTTGCCATGTAAAGATAATAGGAGTTGCCATACATTTAAAAAATGAAGGAAGAAATCATTTGGAAAAACAGCAGTTGCCTCGTGGGGGATGATAACAGAAGAACATGTGACAAAGCAGACCAGTTGCATTGAAAAATCAAGAAAAAAACCGCTATCTCAAATGAAAAGCACATGGAGAAACCTACTTCTTGACTGCCTTCCTCAGGTCAGGCAACACGACAGGATCCCCGGTGTTGGTCGTCGTTGTACGAGCAGAAGACCTGGTGGAAGGGATGTCACCGGCAATGGGGGCACCTTTGTTCAAGCGAGCAGAAACACGGGTTGGCGTTGGCGCCTGTTTCTTCGTAGCTGCTCGTCCACCAGCGGTCGGCTCACTGCACGCAACAGATGGAAGGAAAAAAGAAGGTGGCAATTGTCAGACAACAAACTAATTGCCGCGCTTGACAAAAAACAAGTGCAAAAGAAATGGATGAGATTGTTCCAAAGAAAAGATACACAGCAGAAAACTAAAATTGAGAGTCGAACCTCTTCCTGGCAGCTACGGGATCGATCCTAGACCTCTTGCCAGCATAACCCTGCCCAACATCCTCTGGAGCCCTCCCCCTCCTTGATGGCAAAACCCCCTCGCCCCTCGCAGCCGTATGTTCTTTCACTTTCTCCAGTGGGTGGGCACCTGTTGCATCCTTGCCCTTGTTGCCGCATGTGCGAACTTCAGCGTGTTCATCGTCATCGGTGTCATCGTCGTCGTCCTTGCTGAGGCCAGCGTCTCCATCCACATCATCATGTGTGTCACCGGGCTCTTGGGAGCTGTTGTAGTCATACCGGCCACGACAACTGGTTGGCCAATGTGTACGTTCTGGGACAAATGAAGTGAACTGCCTCGCAACCGCGTCGCTGTCAGAGGCACTGAGGGACGTCCACCCCTCAACCAACTTCCCGAGCAGGCCGGTCATTCCGGATGCAAACTGCCCAATTAGATGCTCCACTGGTGCCCTCGCCTGTGCACGAAAACAAGAAGCATCAACAAAACAACACCCGTACTGCATTCGCTTCCGCGACATCAACATGTAATCCACGGCAAACCGTAGATGTGGACATTTTGATTACCTCAGAAGGGCAAGACAGAGCTGAGTGCACGTCCATCCACTTTTCAAATTTTTGAGGCCCCCCAAACACGCTGTAGTTTATAGCATGCTTGGCCATCAACTATGAAAAACAAAAACAAAATTGTAAGCATGCCTTATAAACCACGGACGGTTGCGTCATGTCAAATTTGTAAGCATGCCGTGTGAAAAAGACATAAACAAAAACTAACCTGTAGTTTTCCATATGTGCCATCAGTTGCCCTGTCTGCGGCAAGCACAGCCTTGACAGCGCTGATGGTCCACGCAGAAACAGCAAACTTGTGAGTAGGCGGCGGGCCTCCTATCCCGGTGAAATCCACGGTGGACAGATCAAGAGAGTCGACATACATGAGCTGATTTAAAACAATTTTGCAAAGAAAAGAAAATATCAGTTGCCATCGTGGTTAATTTGTAGTTCAGAAAAAAAAGAGCAGGATAATGTATGATCCAACGATAATATGTATGTGTTAGTTGCCATCAAAGTGTGATGGCAGTTGTCATCCTACTGTGATAGCAGTTGCCATGCTAATATGAAGGTAGTTGCCACATTGTCAGTATGACAGTTGCCACGTTGTCATTATGGCAGTTGCCACATTGTCACTATGGCAGTTGCCATCTTGTTATGACCAGATTGTCATGCATGAAATAAAAGTACGTTATAAACAAAGAGTTCACACAGAGATCTGGTGAAAATAAATACCATTAAGTGCAGACGACAACCCTTCTGGTACATCTTGTTTTTCAAAGCATCGTGGAGAAAGTCGGCAATAAACTTACACCAGTTCATACTCTTCACGTTTTTCAGATTCGCCTGCACCACACAAAATTTCAGGGCAAAAAAGTTTGCCGCGTCAGAAATCAAAACGGAAGAAACGCAACGAAAACACTGGCAGTAGCAAGCATGGATCGTTCACCAGGATGGGGAAACATTTTTTGCTTGGGCGAAGAGAAGTGGTCGGCGCGAAAACAACTGAGATGAGGTACATGAGTAGCTTCATCTTGAAAACTTCTCCGTGCGTCCTCATGTCGTGCAGAGAATCTGCCAGTACAGACGTGTTCGGCATTGCCTCCAACCCAGGAAACAAACGGGCGAACAGCTCTTCCTCGATCTCATTATTAACCTCGTACGGGACTTTGATATGTCCCCGAGGCACACCCAAAGTGCAGAACACGGATTCCTCATTCAATGGAAGTCTTCCCCGTCCCGGGATCACGAATTCCCTGGAGGCGGGATCGTATATCTCACCAAGCCAGTCGCATACCGGGTTGACAAGGTTCGTACACCGGACATCCATCAGAACCTGCATACACATCTCAGCAGCAGCTCCCTTTTGATCGTCAGTGAATTTGTCAATCAACACGGTCAGACGTTCCTGGGAGGCTCTATTGCGAATACGTTTCTTCTTCTGCAAAAAACAAACACAAAAGTGTTGAGCTGTTGCCATGTTTTTGCAATGTTATGAAAATTTAGTTCATGATGGATGACTATAAAAAAGATCTAGCTGCCAACAAATAACATAAATCAGGAGGAGGGGGCGGGTGTGCGGACAATTACCTTATCGCCCTCTTTTCTCCGTCCAGTTGCCTGGTTACGTTGAGGTGGATCCATGAAATCGTCATCATCACTTTGATGATCGCCACGAGCCATTCTGCTGATGTAGGAACAGACCAAATTGTTAATGGCGAAAATGTAAAATGCAATGGGTAAGCAGTTGCCACCTAACAGAAAAATATTAACTATTTGAATGCAAATGTGGTTGCCATACTATGCAGCCAGTTTGCCACACTGTCATATCTGTATTGTGGCAACAGACATTGTGTTCACATACTGTATTGCAACATGATTATACAAAATCCAAAGTGGCAAACACGCCAACTCGATGTGCACATTAGTTCCGTCCAGTGCTACCGATTGTGGCAACTATCAAAGTTTGGAAACTGTCGCAAATAATTCAGAAAAAAAAACAAGTCTCACAAATGAAAAAGAATGTTTGAGGTTACTATTATGTAAATTCAGTAAAAAATCAGTTTTCCTCGTTCAAGAGCGTATATGTGGCAACTATCTCATTCATTCAGTAAATTTTAGTTGCCCCCCTTGTGTGTGAGCTTGAACACATTTGTGGCAACTATGACAGTCAGTTTCAGAAAATATGTTGCCGCAGAAGAGAGCACATTTGTGGCAACTGCCACATTTGTTCATGTAGTTTAGTTGCCACACACCTGTTCATGTTCGGTCATACTGCCATAGTTGCCACATTCAGAAAGCATATTTTTTCTGGTTACTTATCGTACAAGTTCAGCAAAATTAAAATTTGCCACATGGGAAGAGCATGCGTGTGGCAACTGCCACAGGAGTTCAATCAAATTAGTTGCCACCTCGTTTTGGGGTGGCAACTATGACAGTCATTTTCGGAAATCTGTTGCCACATGGGAGAACACATTTGTGGCAACTACCACGTTTCTTCAGGTAGTTTAGTTGCCGCACATTTGTTCACGTTCAATCATACTGCCAATTTCGCCACAGTCTGCAGTTTCAACCCCAAAACTAGACTAGATCTAGGTTTCAATGGCAACTGCTTCAACCTCAAAATCACCCTTACAATTCTCGCGCGAAATGGCTGCAACCCCAAATTTCGAACCAATCCGCACCAAAACAACCCGGCGGACAACTCTCAAAATCCAAATGCAAGACTAATGCGTTGCCTACGAGCAGGCATAGCCTCACCGACGATGCCGCCGCAGCGGCGGCGATGAAACTGCCCACTCCCACGAAGCAACGGCAGGCACACAACTATGGCGCACCGCCGCAGCGGCGGGAACACCAGCGCACCGCCGAATCGCCAGAATTTCTAGGAATGGATCTAGAAATCGAACAGGGAGGAAAGAGGGGAACAAAATCAGGGAGGGTATGCGATAGATGAAGCGAGCATTACCTTCGACCCGCACGCGTTCTGGCGACGCCGCTCCGCTCCGACGAGCACCACCAACGCCCGCGAACACCGTCGACTGTCCCGCCTCCGCCGTCGCCTTCTCCCCTCGCCTTCTCCTCCAGTGGACTGTAATGCGAGTGGGTTGTGCCAGTAAATGCGACGCGGGGGAGAGTGAATGGAACCGTGAGGGAGAGGGTGGAGGGGTGTGCGACGTGTTTGACGTCAACTGCGGTCGGACCATGGCGTGCGGGCGCATGGCAGTTCCACCGCACGCCTCTCAGTGGCAACCGCTGACCGCGGGATGGCAACTACCGTGCGGGCGAACCCACTCGCACACCGCACACTAGAATCGTCCAACGTGGCGCCGAAAACCAGCCCTTTTGCTCCAAGATTCGTGCAAAATGAAACCAACGGCGATGCTTGCGTGTGGACGGAGTGGTGAACGCCCACACGTGTGGGCGTTAACATTTCCGTAAATTGTTGCAACAAAAAGTAGTCTGGCTTAAATAATAGGAGTAAAAATATATTGGACGACAGTGCGGTTCGTACACAATTACATCCTTACATATTTGCCATCCAATATTTTGTAAACACAAAAAGAGATATTTGCGTGTATGTTGTGATGTAATTGGTGGGGTCATTGAGCAACAGATTGAATAACTTTATATGGGTAGCATAGCCAGTAAGGCAGTGTGCTCATTAGACCAACTCTGCCAGTAGACATTTATGTCAGCGTCCGATGAATCACTCTGCAATAAACCTAAACTATTTGGATACAATCAACTTTCAATTTAGAAAAATAATCCACGTCCATTTCTAAATTCATACGATGTATAATCTATTTTTTGAAAGATAATCTTTATTTTGATAACATCATTTAGTAGACACACGTCGCATGGACGTCAGACACATGCAAAATCATAAACGTTTCTGATGACTAAAATTGTGACCCGCGGGATGGACATTATATATAAAACTAAAATAATGTAGATCAAATTTTCATTGTCTATTTTGTACATTAAATTTGTAATTACAACAAAAGGAATTTGACACCCATGAAATATAAGCTAGAATCGTTTATAATCAATTTATATGCGGGGGCAAGTGAAACGGAGTATGCGGACACGGTCATAAAATCTACACCGAAAGAAATCCAGAGGATGTTTTAGCGAAAAGATTCGCAAGTAGCAAAAGATGGAGAGAGGGGGGGGAGAGAGAGAGTAGATAATAGTTTGTCAAATTCAAAATTAATATATGATTACTTGGAACCATCGGGGTGACGTGACATTGCAACAACTATGAACAATTTTAATATATAGCCACTGAAAACTTGGCTGAATGAACAGATGGACTAACCTCGAGTCGAGTACGAGCTTTCACAATTTAGGTTTAATCCTCATTAAAATTCATCTAAAATTTATTATTGGTAAGATTGACACGAAAAGGCGAGGATGATTGGAAGAGCGAAATCCCAAGATCCGTCAAGAAGTCAATCGGTTATAAAATTAATCAAAGACCCCAATACTACAGTATTCTGTTGACAACATCAATATATAGCTCATGAGAAGGCCGTTTAATGAAGAGATGTGGCATAACCTCAAGTATGAGTATGCACTATTTAGATTTAATACTTATTAAAACCATATCTAATATTAATAGTGGAAAGATTGTCGCCAATAGGCGAGGAGGAGTATAAAAAGGAAAGTCCCAACATCGGTCCAAAAGTTTAGTACATAATTAGTCAAAGACCCCATACTATTGGTCTTCTGTTGACCACCAACTAAACAAAACAATAGTAGTAAGCCATGTATATAGTATAACATAATTAAGTTTTTGCAACACATATATTTTGGTTATTCTAAATTATAGTTCACAAAATATTGTCATATGTAGCCGCGCAAACGCACGGGTCGCACTGCTAGTTCGAAAGTAAAAAAGAGATGCCTCCAGCTTATGGCTACTTATCGGTAACCTTTTTCAACTTGGCATCCACCAAATTAGAGGATGCAGTACTGGATGCAGACACTCACACTGGTCGCGTAGCGCGGCAAAGTGAGGTGTCAAATAACAGGCCTACAATATACTTACTAGATTGTGAAGGTTCACAGGCTAGTCAACATTTACATTAAACTAAGCTTTCAGAAGATACAATATGCATACTAACATTCAAAAGAACAAAAGTTTAGCATGTTTATGCATCTCAATGATTCACCATACTATAACCAATACAAAGCTATGAGAAGGTGTGGAAATAAAGAAAATCGGTCGATGCTTCTCTAAGCAAAGGGCCTCCCTGCGCACACATTAATTTCTTGGGCATGCTTGCTTCTTCTAAATGTTGCGAGCACTTGAAGCATGTTGGCAACTCCACAGCTAGCTAACTGCCTCATCTTGCAATAGATGCTGACACATTTGCAGCAAACACATGAGGCAATAGAGATGACTCAACATGAGTCCATATTGTGCAGTTCCCCTAAAATCATCTTCATTGTCCTGAATCTGAAAAGATAGGAAAACAATAGCTATACTTAAACGGTGTTGCAAAACAGTAGCACATATCAATATCTCGACATGACAAAACATGATCATCTGGATGAAGGGGATACTAACCTGCCTGAGGAAGATTATATATAATTTCATAAGTCCTGGTTGATTTCCAGCTTCGGCTCCACTGCTTGTTTGCTACTCCACACATGACAGGATCGTTCCACACTGCAATCAGCAAGTCAACGTACCAATAACCTTATTTCATCTTGCGGTGGTGATTGTACCTAATATTAATGGAGTAATACCTGGAGCACCATGAGGTTAGCTGACAGCAGGTAGATGTAGCCATATAAGTTTTGTGCGGTGCTACCAAAATTGAGGTTTGTATCCCTTCCTGTTATGAGAATTCTTCTTGAAGTTGGTAGAATGTGACGGCTTGTTCTTTGCATCAAACTTGTCTTTCCCCTGAGATTTGTTCTTGTTGTTTTGGAGCTGGTTGGGCTGGAAGTTCTTCTCAGGTACCATGTGGGCACTAGAAGCTCCCTCAGCGACCCAAGCACGTGTGTCTTTTGCTCTCGCCTTCTCTTCAAAATGAAGAGTGCTAATGAGATCTGAAACAGAAAACTCATGTCTCTTGTTTTTCAGAGAAGTAGCAAAATTGTTCCACGAAGGTGGAAGCTTGGCAATGATGGTCCCAACAACAAATTTGTCCGGCAACACACACTTGAAGTACTCAAGTTCCTTAGCGAGTGACTGTATCTCATGAGTCTGCTGAACAACAGAGCGCTCATCAGTCATCTTGTAGTCACAGAATTGATCCATGACGTACAACTCGTTGCTAGCGCTCGAGGCCCCAAATGTGGCCTCGAGCGCAGCCCACATGTCTTTGCCGCTGTCAAACGACATATATGAATCCACAATGGAATCGTTAAGAACACTCAGCAGGGCGGCCGCTTTGAAGAGGGTATCCATGTTCTCAAAAGCTTCTTGCTGTGTAGGATTAAGATCGCCCTCAGGCTTACCCTTAGTGGCGTCATAGCAGTACATGATCTGAAACCAATATACTGCTCTTGTACACCGCCTTTTATATTGCACCCCCTTAAAAGTAGGCGGCTTCAAAAGCGTAGCAAAACCACTCGGAGTAAATTGCCTATAATCAGGTTTTTGGATTGGATTGTTGAATATATGAGCAATTTACTATGGGATGTAATCTGAATCAATAGTAAATAGATCATGACGACAATTGCAAAGATCAAAGTAATGATGCAGACTAAACCAGGAGGACAGAATCACATACTATACAGCGGGAGCAGAACCGCTGTGGTTGATGTTGTCACTCATGTTGTTGATGAAGAGGTTACCGAGGTCGGGGAAGAAGGCTGCCGGTGAGGAAGTCGTCGCTGGCAACAGTCACAGGAGTGTGCTCCCCAAAAACCTGATCGCCCCTCTCCCGTACAGGATCACGAAAGGCGGGGTCCGGAGGACTGTTGTCCCTTCTCGCGATGCACGCCGGAAGGAGGAATAGAGAAGAATTGCATGGCGGCGCTAAGATCTGGAATGGTGCAAAACCATATGATACAGCAGCAGCTAGGGTAGAGCCTGTCAGGTCGGTCGTGTGAGTAAGACCAAGTACTGTATTGTCGGCGTTCTGGGAATGGGGGTCCCCAGACTTGCCCGCCTGTGGCCCACGGCGTGGCTCTATGAGCGGGCGCGTACGACCCATCTTCACCAGCAAAGACTCAAGACCCTCGCGAGGGGCCATGCCTCGCGAGGCGGACGTCACAAGAACTCCTCAGGAGCGCCCTCATCAGGCTGGCTCGCGGGAGGGTGGGGGGGGAGTGGGGGGGAGATTTCAAGGCTAGGCAAACCTCGTGAGGTTCCAGTGACGTGAGCCATGACGACCAAGGCCAGGCGGGCGCTAGGCGGGCACCAGCGCGCATAATGTCCTTATTTCCTCTTTGGTGCTAAGGAAGCAGGTGCATGCGCGGAGTACCGAGGTGTCAAGCAAAGGTTTCCATATCAGTGCAACAAGACCAAGACTAGAAGGATGGCAAGACGGAGGTCACCATGGAGCCCAAGACGGCGTCACCGCCAGAGCCTTTGATAGGCGAAGACTGCTTTTGTCAGGATAAGCTATACTAGCTGTCCCCTTTCAAATTGGACGTTGTTGGCTCCCTTCCTGCTCAATATTTGGGGAGAGGACCAGGGCCTCTATAACTAGGACTAGCGACCACCGTAGCTAGGAGGGGGATCGAGAGACCAGTCTGGCCAAGAGAGACCAGGACAACCACGAGTTCACCAAGCACAATAACACCTCTCCTCAGGAGGCTGTTCTTCCCCTTGTACTAATCATCCTCAGCCCAAGAGGCAATCCACCACACCACACTGGAGTAGGGTATTACACCACAATGGTGGCCCGACCCAGTATAAATCTTGTGTCCCTTGTGTTGTGAGTTTGTCGAGTTAGTTCGTATGATCTTAGCCGAGCTAGGACGTGGATCGGTAGGGGGAATCTTCGCACGCACCCCAGTGTTCGAACCTTGAGGGTTTTGCCGGAACCCATGATCCGACATTTGGCGCACCAGGTAGGGGGTGCGCCAGAGTTTCCTTCCGTCGATTCGCGCTCCACCATCTTCGCGCCTATTCTCCATGGCTGGCGCCGCTCCGCCGACTGGATCTACGGATGCCCACATTGGCGCTCGCGGGCTCCGAGCCCTTGCTCCCGCCCTGCGGCAGGTAAAGTGGCCGCCCAAGTTCAAACGGGAGATGCCGCCGCGCTATGACGGTGCGGCAGACCCATCGGCTTTCCTGCTGCCGTATGAGGAAGCCGTCCTTAAGGCCGGGGGCGATGACAAGGTCATGGCCAACTGGCTTCCCATGGCCCTCACTGGCGCCCCGTGCACCTGGCTGCTCAACCTCCCCCGGATCCATGGTGGCATCTTGGGAGGAGCTGCGCGACCTCTTCGTTGCGCGCTACAGGGCACCGGCGCACCACGCGGTTTCGGCCCTCCTCGGCGGCTCGCAAGCACCACCCTCAGATTGTCACGTCAAGCCGTTCTTTCGCCAGATCAGCGCCGTTTCCAAGCGCCCAGAGGCTCCGCCGGGCTAGGCCGCGCCCGAGGCTTACCTCACCTTTGACTCAGGGGATCATCCCGCCTCCACCGTTGGCTCGGGTGCGCTCCCAATGCTTTGCACGCCCACCATCTACCACGTATCCATCACCAAGACGCTCATCAATGGCGGCGTCGGCCTCAACGTGCTCTCCGTCAAGGCCTTTAGCCTTCTTCACGTACCGCTCGAGAAGCTCCGCCCTAGCAAGGCCTTCTCGGGGGTCGGTGGAGGCTCCGCCCGCCCCTGGGGCAGATCCGCCTCCCCGTGACCTTCGGCACGCGTGACAACTACCGCACTGAGCTCATCGACTTCGACATCGCCCACATCGGCCTCTCGTACAACGCCATCCTTGGGTACCCAGCTCTAGCCCAGTTCATGGCAGCAACCCATCCGGCTTACAACCTCATGAAGATGCCGGGGAGCAACGGTGTCCTCGCCATCAAGGGGGACGCCAAGGAAGCCTTGATGACGCTCAAGCTCGCCCTCAAGATCGCTGCAGCAGCGCAGCCCTCTGACTCGGACACCTCCAAGGCCAAGGGAGCCGCACCAACCAAGAAGAAGCATTTTTTCACTCAGGATAAAGTAGAAACCAAGCGAGTGCCAGTCGAGGAGGACGGGTCCTCAGGGGAGACCTTTACCATAGGCGCCAACCTCGAGCCTGATTAGGAGGAGGCGTTGGTGAAGTTCTTGCGCGCAAACAAGGAAGTGTTTGCTTGGGAGCCCGATCAGCTGGTGGGGGTCCCAAGAGAGGTGATAGAGCACCACCTGAAAGTGTGCCCCAACGTACGCCCCGTGAAGCAGAAGGCGAGGCGACAGTCCACTGAGAAGCAAGCTTTCATCGTCCAAGAAACCCGCAAGCTGGAGGCCGCGGGTGTCATCCGCGAGGTTCGGTACCCAGAGTGGCTGGCAAACCCCGTCATCGTCCCCAAGAAAGGCGGGAAGGAGCAGATGTGCGTCGACTTCACCAACCTCAATAAGGCCTGCCCCCAAGATCCGCTCCCGCGCATCGACCAGATCGTCGACTCCACTGCCGAGTGCGACTTGCTGTGCTTCTTGGATGCGTTCTCAGGATATCACCAGATCAAGATGGTAGTAGAGGACGTGGAGAAGATGGCCTTCCTGACCCCGTGTGGGGTGTACTGCTACACTTGCATGCCTTTCGGGCTGTGCAACGCAAGTGCAACCTTCCAGCGGCTCGTGCACATCGCCTTGGGCCGGCAGCTCGGGAGGAACGCTGAAGCCTACATCGACGCCATCATGGTGAAGTCTCGGGAGGTGAGGACCTTGATCCAAGACCTGGAGGAGACCTTTGAAAGCCTCCGCCAGGTGGACTTGCGGCTCAACCAAGAGAAGTGCGTGTTTGGCGTCCCTTCTGGCAAGCTGCTGGGCTTTTTTGTGTCCCACAGGGGGATCGAGGCCAAACCAGAGAAGGTTAAGGCCATTGAAGACATGACTCCACCGCAAACCCTCAAGGAAATGCAGAAGCTTGCTAGACGGGTGACTGTGTTGGGACGCTTTATTTCCAGGCTGGGAGAACGAGCCCTACCGTTCTTCAAGCTGATGAAGAAGAAGGGCCCGTTCGAGTGGACCCCGGAGGCGGACCGAGCATTTCAAGACCTCAAGAGATACCTGACTACCCCCCAGTGATGGTGGCGCCACGGCCCCTCGAGCCCCTAGTGCTCTATCTTGCCGCCACTCCCTACTCCGCCAGTGCGACCCTAGTAGCGGTTCGGGAAAAACACCAAGCCAAGGGCGCGTCGCGCCGAGGTACACCCCTAGCAGAGACGACGCGAGACCAGGAGGGCGCCGCAAGGGCCGCCGTAGCAACAGCAGAAGAGCAAGCTCGGTAGGATGACGCTCTCGGACCTCCAAAGGCCTCGGCAAGCGATCAATCGTCTGGGGCTCCACCACCTCAGGAGGTACCCCAGCTTCCGGAAGACGCAAGCCTCGTCAGCACGCCTACCCTCGTTGAGCACCCGGTATACTTCATCAGCATGGTGTTACGGGACGCAAGAGCACGGTACCCCATGCCTCATAAGCTCCTGCTCGCGCTCCTGGTGGCCTCACGAAAGCTGCGACACTACTTTCAAGTCCACCCCATCAAGGTCGTCTCAGCCTACCCATTGGAGAGAGTGCTTAGGAGCCCCAACTCTATGGGAAGGGTCGCTGAGTGGACATCGAGTTGCAAGCATTCCAGTTGGAGTGCAGCACTACCAGGGTCATCAAGGGAGCCGCGCTCGCTGATTTCGTGCCAGAATGGACAGACGCCCCGGCGCTTGAAGTAGGCGAAGACCGGTCCCTCTTGCCAGGAAGCGAGGCGCCTAATGACTGGGTCATGTATTTCGATGGTGGCTTCGCGCGCCAGGGCGCGAGGGCTGGAGCAGTGCTCATCTCGCCCACTTAGGACAAGCTCTACTACGTCGTGCAGCTCTGCTTCCAGCAGGGCAAGAAGGTCTCCAACAACATTGCAGAATACAAAGGCCTCATAGCCGGCCTGAAGGCTGCAGTGGCACTGGGGGTAAAGCGCCTCACCCTCAGGGGCGACTCGCAGCTCCTCATCAACTTCAACAAGATATACGAGCCAAGGGACAAACACATGGAAGCATACCTCGCGGAGGTGCGCAAGATGGAGAAACAATTCCAGGTCCTGGAGTTGTAGCACGTGCCCCATGGCACCAACAAGGAAGCTCACGACATCGCCATAAGAGCATCCAACAGAGAGCCCCAGGAGCCTGGCGTCTTCGAGGAGCGGCCCTTCAATCCATCGGCGACGCCACCGCTTTCAAGAAGAGCTTAGCCTCGGGAGGAACTCCCGCAGCCGCCTGCCACAGGAGCCCCGGCCTGTGGCCCGACCTCGGGAGCGCGCCTAATCTTGGCGCTCGAGCCCCAGGAGGAATGCTGGACCAAGGAATTCAAGGAATACCTGATGCAAGGGACGTCGCCGGAGAAGGAGGAGGACGCGGAGCGCGTGGCCCGGCAGGCCATAGCATACTGCATCCGGGATGGTAGTTATACAGGAAGCGGCCAAATGACGTTTCACTGCGTTGTATCTCCAGGGAGTAGGGGAAAGAGCTGATAGCCGACATACAGGGCCGGGACTGCAGGCACAATTCCTCATCGCGAACCCTCATCGACAAGGCAATCCGTAGCGGATTCTACTGGCCTACGACACTCAATGACGCAGCTGAGTTGGTGAAGTCCTGCGAGGCCTGCTAATTCCACGCCAAGCAGATCCATCAGCCAACTCAGGGCCTCCAGACCATTCAACTCTCGTGGCCGTTTGCAGTGTGGGGGCTAGATATCCTGGGCCCATTTCCTCGGGCACCTGGGGGCTATCGATACCTTTACGTCGCCATCGACTGTTGGGGAAAGTAGTAATTTCAAAAAATTTCCTACGCACATGCAAGATCATGGTGATGCATAGCAACGAGAGGGGAGAGCGTTGTCTACGTACCCTCGTAGACTAGAAGCGGAAGAGTTAGCACAACGCGGTTGATGTAGTCGTACGTCTTCACGGCCCGACCGGTCAAGCACCGAAACTACGGCACCTCCGAGTTCTAGCACACGTTCAGCTCGATGACGATCCCCGGACTCCGATCCAGCAAAGTATCAGGGAAGAGTTCCGTCAGCACGACGGCGTGGTGACGATCTTGATGTTCTACCGTCGCAGGGCTTCGCCTAAGCACCGCTACAATATTATCGAGGATTATGGTGGAGGGGGGCACCGCACACGGCTAAGAGAACGATAACGAAGATCAACTTGTGTGTCTAGAGGTGCCCCCCTGCCCCTGTATATAAAGGAGGAAGGGGGAGAGGCCGACCGGCCCTTGGGGCGCGCCAAGGAGGGGGGAGTCCTCCTCCTAGTAGGAGTACGACTCCCCTTTCCTAGTCCAACTAGGAAAAGAGAAGGGGGAAGGAAAGAGAGGGAGAGGGAAAGAGGGGCCGCGCCCCCTCCCCTAGTCCAATTCGGACTCCCCATGGGAGGGGGCGTGCCACCTCCTAGGCTGCTGCCCTCTCTCTCCCCTCAGGCCCACTAAGGCCCAATACTTCCCCGGGGGGTTCCGGTAACCCTTCCGGCACTTCGGTTTTCTCCGAAATCACCCAAAACACTTCCGGTGTCCGAATATAGCCGTCCAATATATCGATCTTTATGTCTCGACCATTTCAAGATTCCTCGTCATGTCCGTGATCATATCCGAGACTCTGAACAATCTTCAGTACATCAAAATATATAAACTCATAATGAAACTGTCATCGTAACGTTAAGCGTGCGGATCCTACGGGTTCGAGAATAATGTAGACATGACCGAGACATGTCTCCGATCAATAACCAATAGCGGAACCTGGCTGCTCATATTGGCTCCTACATATTCTACGAAGATATTTTATCAGTCAGACCGCATAACAACATACGTTGTTCCCTTTGTCATTGGTATGTTACTTGCCCGAGATTTGATCGTCGGTATCTCAATACCTAGTTCAATCTCGTTACCGGCAAGTCTCTTTACTCGTTTTGTAAAACATCATCCCGCAGCTAACTTATTAGTTGCAATGCTTGCAAGGCTTATGTGATGTGCATTACCGAGAGGGCCTAGAGATACCTCTCCGACAATCGGAGTGACAAATCCTAATCTCGAAATACGCCAACCCAACAAGTACCTTCGGAGACACCTGTAGAGCACCTTTATAATCACCCAGTTACATTGTGACGTTTGGTAGTACACAAAGTGTTCCTCCGGTAAACGGGAGTTGCATAATCTCATAGTCATAGGAACATTTATAAGTCATGAAGAAAGCAATAGCATCAAACTAAACGATCAAGTGCTAGGCTAATGAAATGGGTCAAGTCAATCACATCATTCTCCTAATGATGTGATCCCGTTAATCAAATGACAACTCATGTCTATGGCTAGGAAACTTAACCATCTTCGATCAACGAGCTAGTCAAGTAGAGGCATACTAGTGACACTATGTTTGTCTATGTATTCACACATGTATTATGTTTCCGGTTAATACAATTCTAGCATGAATAATAAACATTTATCATGATATAAGGAAATAAATAATAACTTTATTATTGCCTCTAGGGCATATTTCCTTCAGTCTCCCACTTGCACTAGAGTCAATAATCTAGATTACACAGTAATGATTCTAACACCCATGGAGCCTTGGTGCTGATCATGTTTTGCTCGTGGAAGAGGCTTAGTCAGCGGGTCTGCAACATTCAGATCCGTATGTATCTTGCAAATTTCTATGTCTCCCACTTGGACTAAATCCCGAATGGAATTGAAGCGTCTCTTGATGTGCTTGGTTCTCTTGTGAAATCTGGATTCCTTTGCCAAGGCAATTGCACCAGTATTGTCACAAAAGATCTTCATTGGACCCGATGCACTAGGTATGACACCTAGATCGGATATGAACTCCTTCATCCAGACTCCTTCATTTGCTGCTTCCGAAGTAGCTATGTACTCTGCTTCACATGTAGATCCCGCCACGACGCTTTGTTTTGAACTGCACCAACTGACAGCTCCTCCGTTTAGTAAAAATACGTATCCGGTTTGCGATTTAGAATCGTCCGGATCAGTGTCAAAGCTTGCATCGACGTAACCATTTACGATGAGCTCTTTGTCACCTCCATATACGAGAAACATATCCGTAGTCCTTTTCAGGTATTTCAAGATGTTCTTGACCGCTGTCCAGTGATCCACTCCTGGATTACTTTGGTACCTCCCTGCTAGACTTATAGCAAGGCACACATCAGGTCTGGTACACAGCATTGCATACATGATAGAGCCTATGGCTGAAGCATAGGGAACATCTTTCATTTTCTCTCTATCTTCTGCGGTGGTCGGACATTGAGTCTTACTCAACTTCACACCTTGTAACACAGGCAAGAACCCTTTCTTTGCTTGATCCATTTTGAACTTCTTCAAAACCTTGTCAAGGTATGTGCTTTGTGAAAGTCCAATTAAGCGACTTGATCTATCTCTATAGATCTTAATGCCCAATATGTAAGCAGCTTCACCGAGGCCTTTCATTGAAAAACTCTTATTCAAGTATCCCTTTATGCTATCCAGAAATTCTATATTATTTCCAATCAATAATATGTCATCCACATATAATATCAGAAATGCTACAGAGCTCCCACTCACTTTCTTGTAAATACAGGCTTCTCCAAAAGTCTGTATAAAACCAAATGCTTTGATCACACTATTGTAAGTGCATCTAGTGCCACCCCTAGTTGGTTTTGGAGTATTGACGACAAACCTAGTTGAGGGACTAATGTGTTTGTGAGAATTGCAGGATAACACAGGTAGAAGTCCCTCATTGATTTGGTTTTCCTACCAGAGATGACCCCTAAAAATGTATGAAGACATTGAAGTCAAAGGTGGTATATGAAGATATTCACATTGAATACTATGACAAGAGAAGACACCACATGAAGCCTATGGAGCTCGAAGACTTAGATCTTTCGTAGTTCTTTTTTTTGTGTTGGGTCATAGGAACCACCGTACTGTTAAGTGGGGTCCAAGAGAACCAGTCAGAATGACTATAGTGATGCCTGACCAAAACCTATGTCTTCGAGTGAAGACTATGAGAGCGAATCTTGTCCAGAGTTGGACAAGTCAGCTTTGCTTGTAGCCCAAGTAAAGTTGCCATGTGAGTTTGAAATCTAATCGTTGGAACACGTGTCAGTTCCTTAGTGACCCAGGGTCATTTCGGACAAATCAGGTCGGGTTGCCAAGTGGCTATAAATAGCCCACCCCCTACAACCATAAACGGTTGGCTGCTCAGATTGAGAATACGGCTTTTGTCGTTTGAGAGCAACCCACCTCGAAGCCTTTGAGAGAGAATTCCTTGCGAGGATAAAGCCCTAACCACCCAGAGCCAAAGAGAATTAGGCATCACTTAAGTCTTCTTGTCTGTGTGATCTGAAGAGTTATTACACTTGAGGATTGTGCATCCTCCAGCCGGTTAGGCGTCGAGTTCTGAGCATCCAAGAGACATTGTGGATTGCCGGTGAACGAAGTCTGTGAAGGTTTGGGAGTCTACCTTGAAGACTTACCAGAGTGATTGGGTGAGGTCTGTGTGACCTTAGCTCAAGGGGAATACGGTGAGGACTGGGTGTCCAGTGTGTCCTAAGGTTTAAATACCTAGCCGCCCTAACCAGACGTACAGTTGTCACAGCAACTGGAACTGGTCCAACAAATCATTGTCTTCAGTGAGTCACTGGTTCCATCTTCCCTTCCCTTTACTTACTGTTACTCCTTGTGAAGTCATTGTATGTTCGCACTATCTTTTGTCTTCACTGAGTGACTGCATGTTCTGTGTGGCTTCACAATATCTTCCTACCTGATCCTTACTACATTGCTTCTATTAGTCATTGTGCTTTCACTATTGAATACTTGACTATGGCTTGCCTAGTGTAGTCTACCTTCCGCTGCAGGGTAATAGGTTTATTTCTATCGTTTGTCTTCATAACTTCCACGTTTTGAAGACTTTCTTAAAAATCGCCTATTCACCCCCCTCTAGTCGATATAACGCACTTTCAATTGGTATCAGAGCAAGGTGCTCCCTTGTTCTGTGTGATTCGGTTTAACCACCTGGAGTTTTAGCTATGTCGACTGCAGGGATAATTAAAGTCTCCGTTGCGTGCTCCATCTTCGATGGAACTGAATATCCCTACTGGAAGAATAAGATGCGCATGCATCTTGAAGCCATTGAAGTCGACCTATGGTATGTCGTCGAGAACGGCGTTCCCAAGGCTGGAGAAGGTGTCACTGCTGCTGATGTCTAGAAATTCGTTCAACTGGACTCTACTGCCAAAAATATCATCTGTGGTCATCTGACCAAAGGAAAGTATGGCCGTGTGAGTGCTTTGAAAACATCTAAGCTGGTCTGGGACTGGCTCTCCAAGGTCAATGAAGGCGTCTCAACCCAGAGAAATTAGAGAATTAGTGTCCTTCGCAACCTCTTCAACCGCTTCAAGAGAAATGACAATGAGAATGTCCAGCTCACATTTGACCTACTCACTGACATCACAAATGAGCTTCAAGCCCTCGGCGCTACTGAGATCACCAAACATGAAGTCGTCAGGACACTACTGAGATCACTTGATAGTCCGTTTGACACAGTAGCCCTGATGATTCAAGAACGTCCTGATTTCAAGATACTCGATCCGTCTGACATACTTGAGAGGCTCACAACACATGAGTTTCAGCTTTCTGAGAAAAGAGATATCTACGGTCCAAACTATGGGCGAACTCGTGCCTTGAAGGCAAAAGCTGTCTCCTCATCTGAAGAAGAATCTGACAGCAGTTCTGATGATCCTGAATACATTGGAAGGGAACTTGCTATGCTTGTCAAGAAGTTCCAAAAATTCACCAAGAAGAAAGGCTTCAGAAAGTCTTCCCGATCAACCTCAAGGAATGATGAAGCTTCTGCTCATGACTACAAGAAGAAAACATGTCACAAGTGCAAGAAACTTGGCCACTTCATTTCTGATTGTCCACAGTGGGACAATGAGAACAAAAAGAAGAAGAAGAGCAAGGAATATGACTCTGACGACAAGAAGAAGAAGAAATAATCAAAGTCTTCTTCCAAGTCTTCCTCAAAGTCTTCATCACACAAGAAGAGCTCATCTGGCAAGGCACGTGCGTTTGTTGGCAAGGAAATGGATTCAGAGGAGGAGTCTGCTTCTGAGGAGGCGGAGGTGGAGTCTGAGGAGGAGTCCGATTCAGGCGTCGCAAGTCTGGCTACAGCATACGTTGCCAAGTCCATCTTCAACACTGAAAACAATGACTTCATCACCGACACCGATGCAAATGACAAGGACTACTCCGCTTCTACCTACTGCTTCATGGCACGCGGTGCCAAGGTAAACACACGCACTACTCACTATCAAACATCTAGTGACGATGACTCTGATTGTGGTTCAAAACCCAGCTACAAAACACTTGCTAAAATTGCAACTAAATAACAGGAAGCTATGGAACATATTCAAAAACTGTTAGACAGAAGCGATGATCTGTTAGGTGCTGAAATGACTCGATCTGAATCCTTAATTGAAGACATAAAAAATCTTCATGTTAAGTATCAGGAACTTGAAAGTCGTCATGAAACTCTCTCAACAACTCATGAAAAGCTTTCCTATGGTTATCTTCAAAGGAAGCAAGATCTTGAGAAATTGAGAGCAGCTCATGATGATCTTCAAAAGGAAAGTGAGTCACTTCGCGCCAAACAGATCAGTTCCGCTCAGGAAGGATTTGAACCACCATGTCTTAAATGCATTGATCGTGATAATGCTACTTCTGTTGCTGAATGTTCTACTACTACTGCTGTTGCAATATCTTCAACTGTTGATGTGGTAACTAACCGCTCTGCTGAGGATACCACCGCTATTGCTGATGAGAATGCTAGATTGAAGACATTGCTTGAAATAGGGATGTACAAAAGTCTTAAAGGGCATCAGACACTATGTGATGTCCTTAAAAAGCAGATTCTGAACCGAAACCCGAGGAAAGAGGGTGTTGGGTTCGTAAGGAAAATGAATGCTGATGGCTCTTACTGGAAACCTGAGCAGTACCCCAAAACCATGTGGGTTGCTGCAAAGGAACCTTCAGCAGATCCTTCCAATTTATCTGGCTTCACTTGTGCTAACCCCATTATCATTGATGAATCCTTTGATGCAAACTATATACTGTTTAAGAATCAGAATGGTGAAGTGTTTGCCAGGTACATTGGTACTAACTGCAGGAATGGACCGCCTATGAAGAAGATCTGGGTTCTGAAAAGGTGTCTGGAGAATCTTCCTGTGAATGTCATCATGACACCTCACGTGAAGAAGACAAACCTCAGACCAAAGGCTTCATATGGTCCAAAGGCTTCATACAGACAGAGGACTCACCTGAGTCGCACTAACGCAAATGTTTTGCAGGGAAACCATACTCAGGCATATGAATATGAGAGCGATTCGTCAAACCGTCATGTTCATAAGACCAAGAACTATTCTGCTTATTCTTATGAGTACTATTGTCCGCCTGCAAGACTGTTTGCTAGGGCTCCAAAGCCAAAATTCTCAGATGCTGCACTTATACTTATTGCTTCTAAGCCACCCTTGAAGATGTGGGTGGCTAAGAAAGCTTAACTCTCTTTTGCAGGGAAAGGTCTCCAGCAGAAAACCAAAATCATCCGACGCTATTGCTGGGGACCTTAAACATCTTGTAGGGCGCAAGATCAAATGCCCGAATGGTCTTACTATATACTTCGTTCCTGAATCGCTTGCTACTCTCCCTATTAGTCCTAATCTGGATCTAAGCTTTCATAACCCACTGGTTCGTCAAATGTTTTTGCTTCACAATGCTCTTGGTGAAGCCTATCCCCCTAACTGCACTGTAGGGTACGACACCAGCGTCTTCAGAATGGATTATTGATAGTGGGTGTACAAATCACATGACTGGCAAAAGAAGCCTTCTCATGGACTCAACCTTACGTCCATCCGACAAGAGCCACATCACATTTGCTGACATTGGTAAAAGTAAGGTATTGGGTCTAGGTAGAGTTGCAATCTCAAGGGATCAACACATGGATAAAGTCATGCTTGTTGAATCCCTTGGCTTCAACTTAATGTCTGTCTAAATGCTTTGCGATTTGAACATGATCGTAATATTTGGAAAATATTGTTGCCTTGTACTAATGGAATCTGACAAGTCTCTAGTATTTGAAGGTTATCGAAAAGATGATTTGTACGTGGTAGATTTCTCAGCAGGACCACAGCTTGCCGTATGTCTTCTAGCAAAAGCTCCAGAATGCTGGCTCTGGCATCGGAGGCTAGGGCATGCTGGCATGAGGAACCTCCACACCCTTGCAAAGAAGAAGCATATCATAGGCATCAAGGGTGTCAAGTTCAAGAAAGATCACTTATGCGGTGCCTGTGAAGCAGGGAAGATGACGAGGGCCAAACATCCCTCGAAGACAATCATGACCACTACTCGACCCTTCGAACTGCTTCACATGGATCTTTTTGGTCCCACTCATTACTCAACTCTTACTACTACTGCTTGTCTCTATGGCTTTGTCATTGTTGATGATTATTCTAGATATACTTGGGTGCACATAATCCTTTACAAGACTGAAGTGCAGGATGTCTTCAGACGCTTTGCCAATCGAGCTATGAACAATTATGGCGCCAAGATAAAGCACATCAGAAGTGACAATGGCACTGAATTCAAGAACACTAGCCTTGATACATATCTTGATACCTTGGGCATCACACATGAATTATCGGCTCCGTACACGCCACAGCAGAATGGCGTCGTCGAACAAAAGAACAGAACACTCATTGAGATGGCCAGAACGATGCTAGATGAATACAAGACTCCAAGAAAATTCTGGCCTGAAGCCATTGATACTGCATGCCATACAATCAATCGTGTTTATCTTCACAAGCTTCTGAACAAGACATCTTATGAGCTCCTTATGGGCAAGAAGCCAAATGTCAGTTACTTCAGAGTATTTGGAGCCAGGTGCTGGATCAAGGACCCAATCACACCTCAAAGTTTGCACCAAAAGCACATGAGGGTTTTATGCTTGGATATGGAAAGGATTCGCACTCCTATAGAGTCTTCAATCTCTTTCATTACAAAGTGGTTGAAACAGTGGATGTGCGGTTCGATGAGACCAATGGTTCACAAAGAGAGCAACTGCCAAATGTGCTAGATGAGGTTCCATCCAGTGAATCAATCAAGCTAACGGGAACTGGAGAAATTATACCTTCTGAAGCTCATCCTCAAGAAGAACTTATCATCTCAGCACATGATCAACATGAAGACAATGCTCAGCCTGAAGACATTCCTTCTAACAACGACAATGATCAACAAGAGCATAATCTTCGCACTGTCCATCCTCGCGTTGCCAATGAAGTGCAGATTGAAAGAATAATTGATAGCATCAATGCACCCAGTCCACTCACTCGTTCAAGGGCAACTCAGCTAGCAAATTTCTGTGGGCACTTTGCATTCGTCTCAATAACAGAACCCAAGAAAGTTGAAGAAGCCTTCATGGAACCTGAATGGATTCAAGCTATGCAAGAAGAGCTTCATCAGTTTGAGCTGAATAATGTATGTGAACTGGTTAAGCGTCCTGATCCACGGAAGCACAATATAATAGGCACCAAATGGATATACCGCAACAAGCAAGATGAGCATGGTCAAGTTGTCAGAAACAAAGCTCGTCTCGTTGCTCAAGGATATACTCAAGTGGAAGGCATTGACTTCGATGAAACATTTGCTCCTGTGGCTAGACTTGAAGCCACACGCATACTGCTAGCCTATGCAAATCATCATAACATACTTCTATATCAAATGGATGTGAAGAGTGGTTTTCTTAATGGCAAGATTGAAGAAGAAGTGTATGTTGCACAACCGCCTGGCTTTGAAGATCCAAAACATCCTGACATGGTATACAAGCTCAACAAGGCACTGTATGGCCTCAAACAAGCCCCTCGGGCCTGGTATGACACACTCAAATACTTCCTGAAGAGCAAAGGCTTCATACCTGGTTCCCTAGACCCCACTCTCTTCACGAAGACATATGATGGTGAACTGTTTGTGTGCCAAATATATGTGGATGACATTATCTTTGGCTGCACCAATCAGAAGTACAGTGAAGAGTTTGGATATATGATGCAAGAGCAATATCAGATGTCTATGATGGGAGAGCTGAAGTTCTTCCTCGGTCTTCAAATACGACAACAACGCAACGGCATCTTCATATCTCAAGAGAAGTATATCAAAGATTGCCTGAAGAAGTTCGGTATGCAAGACTGCAAAGGCTTCACGACACCAATGCCAGCCAAACATCATCTGGGTCCAAACGACAATGGTAAAGAGTTCGATCAAAAGGTATACCGCTCCATGATTGGTTCTTTACTTTGTCTATGTGCATCTAGGCCAGATATTATGCTTAGTGTTTGCATGTGTGCTCGATTTCAATCGGCACCAAAGGAGTCGCATCACTTAGCTGTGAAGCGAATTCTTCGATATTTGGCTCACACCCCAACTCTAGGATTATGGTATCCAAAGGGCTCAGAGTTTGATCTAGTTGGATTCTCGGATGCTGATTATGCTGGTGACAAAGTTGATCGCAAGTCTACATCAGGCACATGTCACTTTCTGGGACGATCACTTGTAGGTTGGTCTTCAAAGAAGCAGAACTGTGTATCTCTCTCCACTGCTGAATCTGAATACATTGCTGCTGGATCTTGCTGCGCTCAGCTTCTGTGGATGAAGCAAACACTCAAGGACTATGGCATTCATCTGAAGCAAGTGCCACTTTACTGCGACAACGAAAGCGCCATCAAGATTGCCAACAACCCAGTTCAGCACTCGAAGACAAAGCACATTGAAATTCGTCATCACTTTCTCAGAGATCATGTTGTAAAGGAAGATATTGATATCATACACGTCAACACTGAAGATCAATTGGCAAATATCTTCACCAAGCCCTTGGATGAGAAGAGATTTTGCAAGTTACGGTGTGAGCTAAATATCCTGGAATCCTCAAATGTCCTGTGATCAGGCACACATCCTAACCCTTATGCATATTGATGACTTAGATGTGCAACACACGAAGTAAAGTATATCTTCAATCAATGAAGACATACATTCTAAGTGTGAATACATTAATGTGGAATTTGACTTCGGAGCGCCACGATAATTATGCGTCGTGTCTGGGTCTAATACTTCCTATACGGTGGGTAACGCCAGCACCAAATGTTCTATTTTGAAGTGTTTCACTCATGGCGTTACATTTGCTATGTCTTCACATTTAGCTTGGCTTCAATCTCAACATATCTTCATGATTATCTTCACTATGTTGATTATATATATATATATATATATATATATATATATATATATATATATATATATATATATATATCTACTGGTGTTCTGTCCTCTACAGCATTCACTTATAGCTATGTCTTCTTGTTGAATCTTTTGAACTAAGTGAATGTGATCGGACCCTAACCTCTCTATGCTTTCTATCTCAAATTTTGTCTCTCCAAATCATATGCATTCTATTGAAACTGTCGAATGTCTTCTCTGTGTCCTTGTCAGCAGAAGATACAGAGACAACCATTAAGTCTGTTTTCAATGCTCATTCCTCCACATGACACCCGGAGAAGTAGGAACGACCACCCGACAATCCAGGCGTGCGTGGGACGTGGAACAAACCCCAAAATTCCGCATAATAGCCACGTGTTCCTCAGATGCGAATCGCCAGGGGCACCTGTGTAATAACGCAGTGCCGCCCCTGTACCTATAAATACACACTTCACAGCGGTCATTATCTCTTCTTCCACTCTCGCACGAACCCTAGCACCACCGCTAGCCCTTGACGACGCCGGCGACGAAGCGCTTCGCTGCCGCAACCTCTCCGACGCCGTCTTCACGCCGACCGCGGACATCGTCCTCTCCGCCATCGCCGTAGGTGTCCTTCGTCGCCAAGTTAGGGCACGGAAGATCGAACTACTCGGCCTCATCTTCCACTCCGTCTAGCAGTTCTTAGTGTGGTAAAGAAAACTTCCTTTTTACAGCACCGTTGATCCTATGGCTTTGTCACTTTCTACCACAAGCAGTTTCTATTCACACAAGTTAGATCTCTCTCATACTGCATCTCATAACATGCCTAGTATATTCACTTATGCTTCACAAAGTAGTTAGATTCCTCACTTGTACTGATCTGTGGATTTGTACAAATCTGGAACCAACTCCTTATCTATGAGTGAATGTCTTCGCACGATGAGGTCAATGTCTTCTAAACTGATTTATCTTCAAAATCTTCTGAGAATGCATATGACCTCTTCCCCTTCCCTCGCACCTTAATGCTTTCACAGGTACATGTCCGTGGGAGAATCCTTTGGTTCTCATAGTCTGCATTCATTTGCAGAATTCTTACAGCATCACATAAATTCTCCCGAAGCTAGTTCCTATTTGACCAGCAAGCGAAAACCTTTGAAGCCTTTGAACGTGTTGAAGCCTTTCAGTTTAAATTTCATGGCTTCAGAGAAAACAGCAAGGAAGGGTGGCAGAAAGCATCGTGGAGAAACATCTAGAGATCTGCCAGATGACCTCTCAGAACTGTACAAGACAGATCCTGAAGAGGATTACAATCAGCGCAAGACCCGGATCCAATGGATTCGAAGATATTGGGCAGAGCAATGGTTCAAATACCGATTTGTAACCCAGGAATATGCTGAGAAAAATGCCATCAAGAGAATGTGGGGAGACATCCTATACAAGAATCTTCTACCCAGGTCCAGAGATGAAGCCATTGAACAAGGCTTCTATCCATGCATGGTCCGTGGGCCACAGCCTGCTGATGCACACCCATCGTCACTGCTATGGTGTCGTGACGACAATCTGTTCAAGCGCAACTTCCAGTTTGCCCAGAACTCAGCGAAGCAAAACAAGAAGACATTGGGACTAGACTTCAACCCTGGTCCCTCAGCTCCAAGGGCTGATGGCACACGAGATACAGAACCCAATGTCATCGGTCCTTTCTACAACCTTGAAGGCCTCATCACCCATATCTTGGTTCAAGGGACTGCAGTGAATGAGCCTGCAGCTGACGCTGAATCAGATGAAGCGCCTGCAGCGCCAAAGATGAAGAAGCTGAAGAAGCCTAAAGCTTCAAAGCCTACCCCTTCACCAAAAATCTCACGGGGGAAGCCACTGGCAACTGCACCTCCTGAAGACAGTGTGCAGTCCGAAGACTTATCACGCATCTCCAAGCCCCAGAAGGTCAAGATGCCTCTGCCTCACACCGGCCAAGAGCTAACAGCTGCTGCCATTCTGCGCAATGATGTCATCGATCTGTCAAGTGATGAAGATCTTGCAGATGACGCTCTTGAGCAACTCATCAAGAGCAAAGAAGAGGCAGAAATCTTCAATGATCTGCCTCTCTTTGATGTAACCATCATCCACAACTTCATTGATGAGTGGTTTGACACGCCAAACATCAGCTTTGAAGATCTGCTACTACCCATTGGCCTCAGTGTCGCCTTCCAAGGTGCCATTGCTTCAGAGCTAGCTGTCGCCCAGCGCATTGTTGAACTGAAGCAAAAGATTGACTATGAAAAGGCTCAGTTCAAGAAGCATATGGCCAAGCTCAGCGTGCAAGAAGTGAAAAACTTCAAGAACATGATGCACGAGCTCAAGGAAGCCTTTGTAAAGAAACGTGCAGAAGCTCAAGGTTCGCGTGAGCGCATGAAGGCTCTGGCTGACAGATGTGTGCAAGCCTACAATGAGGCTGAGAAGCACAAGGCCCTTGGGCGTCCTGGCATCGACCCCAGGATGGCCGCGAAGAAGAAGAAGAAGCCCGCTACGGCTGAACCCGATGCACCAAGGCAGGAAGCAGTTCCCATTGTCTTCCCAACTAGACTGACTGGCTCGAAGCCAAAAAGTCGGTCAACCGCTTCAGAGCTCAAGAAGACGAGGACTGCTGAGGCTGATGCCAGGAAGAGGAAACATCCTGAAGCCTCTCCTACTGCCCCCTCCAAGAAGAAGAGGAAGTCCAAGAAAGATCGGGCTGCTCCCACAGAGCCTTTGATAGTTGAACCTATTTCTATGGTTATCCTGACGCTGAACGTCAACTGACAATCCATGAGCCTGCTTCCACAGAGGCTCATGAAGCTGAAGACTTTCCAGCAGCTGATCCCATCGCTGCTGAAGACATTGGTCAACATGACCATGTAGAAGATGGTGCAGTCCTTCCTCAGCTCCAGAACAGCGAACTCATCAGCATTGGTCGTCCACTGACGCCAATTGCACAGAATGCTTCATGGGCGGATCGCCCACAAGAGGAAGAAGACCTTGAGGCCCAGCCAACTCCAACTCCACAAGCGTCGCCTGCGTTACGCAGGCTTCGCAAAGGTCCAAGGCCTCAAGTCTCTGCTGAAGAGAATCCGGCTGCATCAGCCGCGGAAGAAGAAGTCCCACAAGTTGCCACTCCCCTGTCCCACCAAGAAGCAGTTCTCAAGGAGAACATGATTGAACATCTTGCGGCTTCCACCACCACCAATGAAGCTAATGTGGATCCCTCCCCAATAAAAGCATCAGAAGACAGCGAAGCCACTGATCCCGACACTTCTGTTCCTGAGGCTGCTGCCGGTCCCCAGTTCGACTATCATGTTGAGCACAGGCCTCAGGTACAGAAGCCAATCCCAAGATTGCCAAGGTTCCCAGGTCCTGCCTCAGTACCTGGCTCCTTCAATATCAATGGCTTTAGAGCAGACAACACATTCTTCAATAGCTCCAGGAACCCCTACTCAAGGGAAAGGATATCATCTGATCGGTTCTGGAGCTATCCGCAGCGAAGCTATTACTCATGCATTCTTTACAACCAAGGTCGCATCTTCCCACACAAGCGCCTTGACATTGAAGCTATAGCTGGTCTGCCCTGTCTGGAAGAAGCTCTAGATTGCTTCAAGGAAGTTGGACTGCTGCCTTTTGTTACTGACCAAGAGCATTGGAATGAAGAGTTGCTGCTCCAATTCTATGCCACACTTCACATCCGCGGGTATAGCAGAGATCCGAAGACTTGGGTCCTGGAGTGGATGACAGGAAACGTTCATCATGAAGCCAATGCCTTTGACATCATTGAGCTCACTGGTTTGCCCACTCCTGGCGATCTCTACGAGCATGGCTGTCAGCTTCATAGTGAAGCTATTGAGAGCATCTTTCAGAAGCCTGAACCTGATATGAGTCAGATGCTCAGCATGATGAAGCCATTGCCCCAAGATGCTGCTTATCCCACGGAGTTCTTCGTTGAAGACCTTGAGTATCTACCAAGAACCATTTATCACATCATCAGGCGAACTCTCTGGCCCATCAAAGGGCACTCTCCACATGCCAACCTTGAGGGTGCAATGAAGACCTTGATCTTCTATATTCTTCATGGAAAATGCTTCAGTGCACAGGACTTCTTCATTCGCCGACTTGCTGCATCAGGCTCTGATCTGTTTGGCTTGAAGTTCTGTGCCCCATGGGTAATGTGGCTGATCAAACTTCACTCCGCTATCTCATATCAGCCATCTGCTCGCCATCATCGGATTTTCTGCCTGATGTGGATATGTCTATTGAAGCCATCTATCCTGAGCCTGCCAAAGAACCTCTAAGTCTTCAGAATGCAGAGCATCAGAGTTTCTCTCAGAACATTGAAGGAGTTGAAGCAGTCACTCGTGTGTATCCTTTGGCTGGCACTACACGTGCACCACATCCTTCTCACACTGAAGCCACTGATAGTACAACAGCTCCACGACCGAAGAAGCGCACTCGTGCTCTCAACGACCAAGAGCTTCTTGTGGCTCTTCATCAGAAACAGGATAGGCATCATGACTGGCTAAAGCGTCAGATGCAAAGCCTCTTGGTGGATGTTAATCGCATTCGCAATCTTGCCACCAAGAATGCTTTTGTTGCCCATGAAACCTCTCGCCGCACATGGAAAGGGCTGACACTGATGTGTTCTGAATATGATCTTCAAGAGGATGGCTTCACTGAGCGTTTCAAGTTTGACTCCACACCTCCTCGAAGGGCTGTGCTGTGACGAACTCCATCCCTTGAAGACTCTGAGTTCTCTTCCTCTGTTGCAACTGTGACTGCCAGAGTTATCGAGGATGAAGACGATGCTACTTCACCTCCACCTCCTTCAGCACGCTTCGACTCTGCTCCAAGCTCTTCAGCACCGCCAAACACCACCAACGACCCTGCTACTTCACCTACTCCTCATGGGAACGAGTAGATGCTCTATGTCTTCAAACCTTTTTGGTCCTTACTGACAAAAGGGGGAGAAGCATATGAGGTTGATAGTCTTCAAGCGGGTCCATATGGGCGGGTGGTTTATATTTTGCTTCATGATTACAACTCTTGTTTTGCTACATTTGGTTTTTTGAGTTGTAACACTTAAACTCGATGGTTGTCTGCTACTTATCTGCCACCTTGTTTTGCGATGATAAATTCCGCATGTGCAACGATAAATTCCGCACTTAGATCATTCTGCAAATGTCCATTTTCCATTATGCATGTCATTATCTTCATATACCTTCACATGCATAGTGGATTGTCATCATAAGTTGAAGTGGATCTCCACAAGTACAACCTGCCATGTGCATTTGCATTCCAAAAGCAAATTACTTATATGCACATCTTCAGGGGGAGCCCTTGCAACTTATGAAGACAATTCCTTATCCTTTACAAGTTCACAGATTATATTCCCCGTTGAAAACTTCAACTAGTTTGTCATCAATCACCAAAAAGGGGGAGATTGTAAGTGCATCTAGTGCCACCCCTAGTTGGTTTTGGAGTATTGACGACAAACCTAGTTGAGGGACTAATGTGTTTGTGAGAATTGCAGGATGACACAGGTAGAAATCCCTCATTGATTCGGTTTTCCTACCAGAGATGACCCCTAAAAATGTATGAAGACATTGAAGTCAAAGGTGGTATATGAAGATATTCACATTGAAGACTATGACAAGAGAAGACACCACATGAAGCCTATGGAGCTCGAAGACTTAGATCTTTCGTAGTTCTTTTTTTTTTGTGTTGAGTCATAGGAACCACCGTACTGTTAAGTGGGGTCCAAGAGAACCAGTCAGAATGACTGTAGTGATGCCTAACCAAAACCTATGTCTTTGAGTGAAGACTATGAGAGCGAATCTTGTCCAGAGTCGGACAAGTCAGCTTTGCTTATAGCCCAAGTAAAGTTGCCGTGTGAGTTTGAAATCTGACCGTTGGAACACGTGTCAGTTCCTTAGTGACCCAGGGTCATTTCGGACAAATCAGGTTGGGTTGCCAAGTGGCTATAAATAGCCCACCCCCTACAACCATAAACGGTTGGCTGCTCAGATTGAGAATACGGCTTTTGTCGTTTGAGAGCAACCCACCTTGAAGCCTTTGAGAGAGAATTCCTTGCGAGGATAAAGCCCTAACCACCCAGAGCCAAAGAGAATTAGGCATCACTTAAGTCTTCTTGTCTGTGTGATATGAAGACTTATTACACTTGAGGACTGTGCATCCTCCAGCCGGTTAGGCGTCGAGTTCTGAGCATCCAAGAGACATTGTGGATTTCCGGTGAACGAAGTCTGTGAAGGTTTGGGAGTCTACCTTGAAGACTTACCAGAGTGATTGGGCGATGTCTGTGTGACCTTAACTCAAGGGGAATACGGTGAGGACTGGGTGTCCTGAGCTGCGTGTTCAAGACTGGGTGTCCGGGACTGTGTGTCCTAAGGTTTAAATACCTAGCCGCCCTAACTAGACGTACAGTTGTCACAGCAACTGGAACTGGTCCAACAAATCATTGTCTTCAGCGAGTCACTGGTTCCATCTTCCCTTCCCTTTACTTACTGTTACTCCTTGTGAAGTCATTGTATGTTCGCACTATCTTTTGTCTTCACTGAGTGAATGCATGTTCTGTGTGGCTTCACAATATCTTCCTACCTGATCCTTACTACATTGCTGCTATTAGTCATTGTGCTTTCACTATTGAATACTTGACTATGGCTTGCCTAGTGTAGTCTACCTTCCGCTGCAGGGTAATAGGTTTATTTCTATCGTTTGTCTTCATAACTTCCACATTTTGAAGACTTTCTTAAAAATCGCCTATTCACCCCCCCTCTAGTCGAATACCCAGGTGCTACTGCGAGCATTAGTAAGGTACACATCAATAACATGTATATCACATATACCTTTGTTCACTTTGCCATCCTTCTTATCCGTCAAATACTTGGGGCAGTTCCGCTTCCAGTGACCAGTCTGCTTGCAGTAGAAGCACTCAGTTTCAGGCTTAGGTCCAGACTTGGGTTTCTTCTCCTGAGCAACAACTTGTTCGCTGTTCTTCTTGAAGTTCCCTTTCTTCTTTCCTTTGCCCTTTTTCTTGAAATTGGTGGTCTTATTGACCATCAACACTTGATGCTCCTTCTTGATTTCTACCTCCGCGGCTTTTAGCATTGCGAAGAGCTCAAGAATAGTCTTATTCATCCCTTTCATATTATAGTTCATCACGAAGCTTTTGTAGCTTGGTGGCAGTGATTGAAGAACTCTGTCAATGACACTATCAACAGGAAGATTAACACCCAGTTGAGTCAAGTGATTATGATACCCAGACATTTTGAGTATATGTTCACTAACAGAACTATTATCCTCCATCTTGCAACTATAGAACTTATTGGAGACTTCATATCTCTCAATCCGGGCATTTGCTTGAAATATTAACTTCAACTCCTGGAACATCTCATATGCTCCATGACATTCAAAACGTCGTTGAG
This sequence comes from Triticum dicoccoides, assembly GCF_002162155.2. NCBI lineage: Eukaryota > Viridiplantae > Streptophyta > Magnoliopsida > Poales > Poaceae > Triticum > Triticum dicoccoides. The sequence goes on along the minus strand of NC_041384.1, from coordinate 590,754,647 downwards.
GACCCGGTTCTAAGCCGTAAAGCATGGCACACTGAACTATCGAGTAGTCATCAGCTTTGCTCTGCCAGACGTTCATAACATCTGGTGTTGCTCCTGCCGCAGGCTTGGCACTTAGCGGTGCTTCCAGGACGTAATTCTTCTGTGCAGCAATGAGGATAATCCTCAAGTTACGGACCCAGTCCGTGTAATTGCTACCATCATCTTTCAACTTTGGTTTCTCAAGGAACACATTAAAATTCAACGCAACAACAACACGAGCCATCTATCTACAATCAAGCATAGACAAGCAAGATACTATCAGGTACTAAGTTCATGATAAATTTAAGTTCAATTAATCATATTACTTAAGAACTCACACTTAGAAAGATATCCTCTAATCCTCTAAGTGATCCCGTGATCCAAATCAACTAAACTACGTCCGATCATCACGTGAGATGGAGTAGTATCAATGGTGAACATCAATATGTTGATCATATCTACTATATGATTCACGCTCAACCTTTCGGTCTCCGTGTTCCGAGGCCATATCTGTTATATGCTAGGCTCGTCAAGTTAAACCTGAGTATTCCGCGTGTGCAACTGTTTTGCACCATTTGTATTTGAACGTAGAGCCTATCACACCCGATCATCACGTGGTGTCTCAGCACGAAGAACTTTCGCAACGGTGCATACTCAGGGAGAACACTTATACTTTGATAATTTAGTGAGGGATCATCTTATAATGCTACCATCAATCAAAGCAAGATAAGATGCATAAAAGATAAACATCACATGCAATCAATATAAGTGATATGATATGGCCATCATCATCTTGTGCTTGTGATCTACATCTTCGAAGCACCGTCATGATTACCATCGTCACCGGCACAACACCTTGATCACCATCGTAGCATCGTTGTCGTCTCGCCAAAACTTATGCTTCCACGACTATCGCTACCGCTTAGTGATAAAGTAAAGCATCACAGCGCAATTGCATTGCATACAATAAAGCGACAACCATATGGCTCCTGCCAGTTGCCGATAACTCGGTTACAAAACATGATCATCTCATACAATAAAATTTAGCATCATGTCTTGACCATATAACATCACAACATGCCCTGCAAAAACAAGTTAGATGTCCTCTACTTTGTTGTTGCAAGTTTTACGTGGCTGCTATGGGCTTTAGCAAGAACTGTTCTTACCTACGCATCAAAAACCACAACGATAGTTTGTCAAGTTGGTGCTGTTTTAACCTTCGCAAGGATCGGGCGTAGCCACACTTGGTTCAACTAAAGTTGGAGAAACTGACACCCGCCAGCCACCTGTGTGCAAAGCACGTCGGTAGAACCAGTCTCGCGTAAGCGTACGCATAATGTCGGTCCGGGCCGCTTCATCCAACAATACTACCGAACCAAAGTATGACATGCTGGTAAGCAGTATGACTTATATCACCCACAACTCACTTGTGTTCTACTCGTGCATAACATCAACGCATAAAACCTGGCTCTGATACCACTGTTGGGGAACGTAGTAATTTCAAAAAAATTCCTATGCACACGCAAGATCATGGTGATGCATAGCAAGGAGAGGGGAGAGTGTTGTCTACGTACCCTCGTAGATCGGAAGTGCAAGCGTTAGCACAACGCGGTTGATGTAGTCGTACGTCTTCATGGCCCGACCGATCAAGCACCGAAAATACGACACCTCCGAGTTCTAGCACACGTTCAGCTCGATGACGATCCACGGACTCCGATCCAGCAAAGTGTCAGGGAAGAGTTCCGTCAGCACGACGGTGTGGTGACGATCTTGATGTTCTACCATCGCAGGGCTTCGCCTAAGCACCGCTACAATATTATCGAGGATTATGGTGGAGGGGGGCACCGCACACGGCTAAGAGAACGATCACGAAGATCAACTTGTGTGTCTAGAGGTGCCCCTTGCCCCTGTATATAAAGGAGCAAGGGGGACAGGCCGGCCGGCCCTTGGGGCGCGCCAAGGAGGGGGGAGTCCTCCTAGTAGGAGTAGGACTCCCCTTTCCTAGTCCAACTAGGAAGAGAGAAGGGGGAAGGAAAGAGAGGGAGAGGGAGAGGGAAAGAGGGGCCGCACCCCCCTCCCCTAGTCCAATTCGGACTCCCCATGGGAGGGGGCGCGCCACCTCCTGGGCTGCTGCCCTCTCTCTCCCCTCAGGCCCACTAAGGCCCAATACTTCCCCGGGGGGTTCCGGTAACCCTTTCGGCACTTCGCTTTTCTCCGAAATCACCCGAAACACTTCCAGTGTCCGAATATAGCCGTCCAATATATCGATCTTTATGTCTCGACCATTTCGAGACTCCTCGCCATGTCCGTGATCATATCCGAGACTCCGAACAATCTTCGGTACATCAAAATATACAAACTCATAATGAAACTGTCATCGTAACGTTAAGCGTGCGGACCCTACGGGTTCGAGAATAATGTAGACATGACCGAGACACGTCTCCGGTTAATAACCAATAGCGGAACCTGGATGCTCATATTGGCTCCTACATATTCTACGAAGATCTTTTATCGGTCAGACCGCATAACAACATACGTTGTTCCCTTTGTCATCGGTATGTTACTTGCCGGAGATTTGATCGTCGGTATCTCAATACCTAGTTCAATCTCGTTACCGGCAAGTCTCTTTACTCGTTCCGTAATACATCATCCCACAGCTAACTTATTAGTTGCAATGCTTGCAAGGCTTATGTGATGTGCATTACCGAGAGGGCCCAGAGATACCTCTCTGACAATCGGAGTGACAAATCCTAATCTCGAATTATGCCAACCCAACAAGTACCTTCGGAGACACCTGTAGAGCACCTTTATAATCACCCAGTTACATTGTGACGTTTGGTAGCACAAAAAGTGTTCCTCCGGTAAATGGGAGTTGCATAATCTTATAGTCATAGGAACATGTATAAGTCATGAAGAAAGCAATAGCATCAAACTAAACGATCAAGTGCTAGGCTAACAAAATGGGTCAAGTCAATCACATCATTCTCCTAATGATGTGATCCCGTTAATCAAATGGTAACTCATGTCTATGGCTAGGAAACTTAACCATCCTCGATCAACGAGCTAGTCAAGTAGAGGCATACTAGTGACACTATGTTTGTCTATGTATTCACACATGTATTATGTTTCCGGTTAATACAATTCTAGCATGAATAATAAACATTTATCATGATATAAGGAAATAAATAATAACTTTATTATTGCCTCTAGGGCATATTTCCTTCATCGACAAATTCACTAAGTGGGCGGAGGTTGAAGCTGCCCGTACCATCCCAGCTGGCTCTGCGGTCAAGTTCATCAAGGGCCTCGTGAGCCATTTTGGGGTCCCCAACTGCATCATCACCGATAATGGCTCGCAGTTCACTAGTAATCTCTTCAAGTCATATTGTGCTAACCTTGGAACACAGATCTACTACGCTTCGGTAGCGCACGCCAGGAGCAATGGCCAGGCCGAACGTGCCAACGTGGAGGTCCTGAGGGGCCTCAAGACCAGGACCTTCAAGAAGAAGCTCGAGGCCTGCGGCAGGGGCTGCCATGATGACCTCCAGTCCGTGCTGTGGTCCATCCGCACCACCGCCACGAAGCCGACAGGCGAGACCCCATTCTTCCTCATCTACGGAGCGGAAGCAGTCCTCCCTCACGAGGTTAGGCATCACTCCGCACGGGTCCTGGCGTTTGATGAAACGCAGCAGGACGCCAGGCGGGGGATGGACCTCGTGCTGGGGGAGGAACGTCGCCGCGAAGAAGCACTACAGGCTGCATGGTACCAGCAGGCACTGCGGCAGTACCACTATCGCAGCGTCTGCTCCAGGACGCTCGAGGTGGGTGACCTCGTCCTGAGGCGGGTCCTCTCCAGGGAAGGGATGCACAAGCTCTCACCCATGTGGGAGGGCCTGTTCAAGGTCGTCCATGTCTCCAGGACTGGCGCCGTGCGCCTGGAGACACAGGATGGGGTACCCATCCAGAACACATGGAACATTCAGCACCTCCGGAAGTTCTACCCCTGAAGAAAGGCCCAACACCTGTGAAGAAGGCCCGATGCCTGTGAAGAAAGGCCCAGCGCCTATGAAGAAGGTCCAACGCCTGTGAAGATCGCTGCCCGTGACACTTTCACGTAATAACGAGTGGGGCTGTACACGCCCTGGAGTCTCAGGAGTGCCGCCCTTGGGCCTCGGGGGCTCCCTCCCACGTCCTAGTGGCAGCACTTAGCTCCGCGCCGGTGAGGAGACGTCAAAGACTAGACTAGGGGCCGGACGCGGCTTTTCATTTGCTTTCCGAAGTTGGCTTGCCCCTCTTTAGTTGAAGTTTGCTTTCTGGTGTCTCTTGCTGATCTCGCCCTTTCTCCATCTACCTCTGTTTCTGCCTTCGTTTCTTTGGTCGGCCTGTACTCTCTCTCTCTCTCTCTCTCTCTCTCTTGTGTTCCTCACAAGGGGCTGAACAGGTACGTTCGTGAGCTTCCTTCTTCTAGTTTTCGCGAGGTACCCTCATTCGAGCCCACAACCTGGCGCCCCTCTCTCTCAATCCGTGCCCCTCGGGTACCACGATACGAAGCGTTGGGTCAAGGCCAGCGGCGCCCGCGACCAAGCCTCGGGAGAACGATAAACCTCTTGACAAATTGTTTGTAGTTCCTAAGCTCCTATCGGGTCAAGGAAGCCTTGACAGGCACCGGGAAGCAAGCAAGCGCCTCGTGAGGAGGAGGCTACTCCGAACAAGTCAAGCTAAGTTATCCCTACGCAAAATGACGAAGTCGCGACACAGCACTTGAGCAACAAACATAGCATAGTGATTGAGATCATAGTTCAAGACACGCCCCTCTGGGGCCCATTCTGGTTTCTTCTTGATGCAGGAAGGAAAGGAAGAACAAAATAAAAGTGGCGTCTACCCCTATAGCGGTTCATGGGGGCAGGGTCCCAACGCTGTCCTGAGCTCAACCGGACACCTCCTTGCGCTTCATGGAGGCGTGACGATGAGACGACCCACTTCCGCACTCAAAGCAGGCGCGGCGGCTGGTCGTAACCACCGCAGCTGGGGCTGTCGCTGGAGGAAGAGCCACCGTAGCTGGACGAGACGTGGTCGGCCCCAAGGGTGGGTTCACCCTCTTCCTCATTACGACCATCACCAAGGCCGAGCAGCTCCTCGCCGTCGTTGACCTCGGGGCAGCACCCGGCGCGGCAACCATCTTCCCAAACACCGTCACGTAGAGGGTCGTGTCACCGTCATACTTGAAGTGGAGGGGGCACCGCCTGCCCAGGCCGTGCGCGCGGGCAAACGTCTGCCAGCCGCCGGAAAGAGCTATGTTGCCCGCAACGGAGACCTCGACCGCGACCCAGGAAGCCCTGCTGTAGCAGCCATCTGCCTGTAGCCAGAGCCCGCCTGGACCAGAGGCTGGCAGCTCATTGGCGAAGAAATGCGGGAGCTGAAGACAATTGCCAGCCGGGTTCTCCGACTAGATGACGAACTCCAGCAGCACCTCCGCCGAGTGGAAGCGCGACCGGGGAGGCCATGCAACCACGGCATGTCTCCCTTCATCGACAGGACCACCGCGACCGGAGCGGCCCCTGCCATGCGAAGCGGCACCGCCACGGCTGTGCGGGGCCGCGACGAGAGTCGCAGAGTGCTTGTGGGGGCGGCCGCGTCCATGTTTGGGCGCCAGAGAGCCGGGCCCCTCGCGAGGGGCCTTCCCTTTCTCCGTGGCGGAAAACCTCTTCAGCGGCGCCATTGGTGTTGCAACTGGCGATGGAGAAAAGAGCAAGAAGCAAGCGGAAGGGGAAGAGATAGGCGACGGGGGCTCCTCCCCCTCCCATTTATAGCCAAGGGGAGGCTAACCGCCTGCCTCCATGATCTAAGGTAGTAATGATGGATTTCCCTTGCATGCAACAAGGACTCGTCAAGTCGGGCAGTTGTCGAGGTAGCGTGGGGAAGCGAAGACGCCCATGTCCAATAAACTGCCACGCGTCAACCAAGGCCGCATGCTATTGGGGCCCGCGGTGCTCCGCACTTGGCCTTTGGCTTCGCCACAAAGCCAAGCCCGAGCGTGCCTTGGGCCCGGGGCTACTTTCGGTGTTCTGGGAATGGGGGTCCCCAGACTTGCCTGCTTGCGGCCCACGGCGTGGTTCTGCGAGCGGGCCCGTACGACCCATCTTCACCAGCGAAGACTCAAGACCCTCGCGAGGGGCCAAGCCTCACTAGGCGGACGACACAAGACCTCCTCAGGAGCGGCCTCATCAGTCTGGCTCGCGAGGGGCGGAGAGTTCAAGGCCAGGCAAACCTCACGAGGTTCCAGTGATGTGAGCCATGGTGACCAAGGCCAGGCGGGCGCCAGCGTGCACAGTGTCCTTGTTTCCTCTTCGGTGCTAAGGAAGCTGGCACAGGCCCGGAGTACCGAGGCGTCAAGCAAAGGTTTCCATATCAGTGCAACAAGACCAAGACCAGAAGGACGGAAGACGGAGGTCACCGTGGAGCCCAAGATAGCGTCACCGCCAGAGCCTTTGACAGGCGAAGACTACTTTTGTTAGGATAAGCTGTACTAGCTGTCCCCTTTCAAATTGCCGTTGTTGGCTCCCTTCCCGCTCAATATTTGGGGAGAGGACCAGGGCCTCTATAACTAGTACTAGCCACCACCGTAGCTAGGAGAAGGATTGAGAGACTAGTATGGCCAAGAGAGACCAAGACAACCACGAGTTCACCAAGCACAAGAGGACCTCTCCTCAGGAGGCTGTTCTACCCCTTGTACTAATCATCCTCAGCCCAAGTGGCAATCCACCACACCACACTGGAGTAGGGCATTACACCACAACGGTGGCCCGAACCAGTATAAATCTTGTGTCCTTTGTGTTGTGAGTTTGTCGAGTTAGTTCGTAAGATCTTAGCCGAGCTAGGACGTGGATCGGTAGGGGGGAAATCTTCGCGCACACCCCAGTGTTCGAACCTTGAGGGTTTTGCTGGAACCCGTGATCCGACATGTATAATAGTAGCCTTTGGCCCAAACCTCACGCCCAAGTCAATAGTAGCCCCACTATCCAAAAGAATCAGAAAATGGCTGAGTAATTAAGGCGTCCATTAATTATTAATTAATGACTTAATAAATTTTCCGAATCACACCACACTTAGTGCATGGTTAATAGTATAGCCAACATCCGGCTATATGAAGTTGACACATCATCTAAAACCAACCTAATACGTAGCCTGCTTACAATAGTTAGTCCCTTTAGTATAATACTATATCATTAATAATGGCCCCACCTTTTATCTCACAAAGTATGTGTAGTCTGAAATGCCGAGCGTGCAGCGGGCGGTGCCCTCGGTCGGTGCGCCGCTTCAACGGTGGAAGCAATGAGAGGTCGTGTCACCCTGACTTGCCATCAATGTGGAGCGGCGGGCTCAGCTGGCGCTGGGTGGGAAGGTTTCAATTTTTGATTCAGTTGTTGTGCTGCTACCGTCCAATATTCACGTGTGGTTGTTTGTAGAATAAAAAGGAGGTACTGCTACTTATGTTACTCCCACTATGGCTAGCCTTGCGCTTGGCTCTTCGCCTCTTCCGGAAGTCGAACAATAATGGTGGTACTACAGTAGTACTTCTGGCAATCTGACACCAAATGAACTGTTGCACGTCCACCGCTTGTAAGCAAAAGTTTCTCCTCATGCTGAGAGCCATCGTGCACGCGTTGGCGAGGGAGAAGGCGTAGTAAGCAAGCTTCTCGTTGTTCTGCGAGTTGATGGGACACATCAAAGTTATTTAGTACTCGTACGTAGTCTCTCCAAAAAAGGGCTGACCATGTCATGGCTACCATCCCGTGCTCCGGCATTGAGTAGGTGCCATCGAAGTCCACGACTCACTTACGCACTGCTTATCTGATTATCTCCATTTTCTTGCATGACACGTGCACCTTGATGCTAGATGTGTCGTGTGTTGGCAAAAGGATGAACAAAGCTCACGTAAAAAAAGAGTGGAAGAACAAAGATTCTCGATGACCGAGAAGGAGCAAGGAACCTCGCGGTGGAGCGTCTGCAAGGAACATTGCGCGTTTTCCCCTGTTTTTTTGCCGCCTACCCGCCTATAAACAAATAAAAGAACATGATCTCTTCGCTAACCACTAGAGATGATACTTCAGGATGCTAAGTTCAAGATATTTTATTAGTCTATATTGATAACCACGCAAGAAGCCACACATGTACAGGACGCATGCAGCCACACATGTACACACGCCAATTGATACGTCTCCAACGTATCTATAATTTTTGATTGCTCCATGCTATATTATCTACTGTTTTGGACATTATTGGGCTTTATTATCCACTTTTATATTATTTTTGGGACAAACCTATTAACCGAGGCCCAGCCCAGAATTGTTGTTTTTTGCCTGTTTTAGTGTTTCAAAGAAAAGGAATATCAAACGGAGTCCAAACGGAATGCAACCTTAGGGAACGTGATTTTCTCAATGAACAAGACCCAGGAGACTTGGACCCTACGTCAAGAAAGAAAATAGGAGGCCATGAGGTAGGGGGGCGCACCTGGCGCGCCCTCCACCCTCGTGGGCCCCCTGTTGCTCCACCGACATACTACTTCCTCCTATATATACCTATGTACCCCCAAACGATCAGATACGGAGCCAAAACCCTAATTCCACCGCCGTAACTTTCTGTATCCATGAGATCCCATTTGGGGCCTGTTCCGGAGCTCCGCCGGAGGGGGCATCGATCATGGAGGGCTTCTACATCAACACCATAGCCTCTCCGATGAAGTGTGAGTAGTTTACCTCAGACCTACGGGTCCATAGTTAGTAGCTATATGGCTTCTTCTCTCTTTTTGGATCTCAATACAATGTTCTCCCCCTCTCTTGTGGAGAACTATTCGATGTAATCTTCTTTTTGTGGTGTGTTTGTTGAGACCGATGAATTGTGGGTTTATGATCAAGTCTATCTATGAATAATATTTGAATCTTCTCTGAATTCTTTTATGTATGATTGGTTATCTTTGCAAGTCTCTTCGAATTACCAGTTTGGTTTGGCCTACTAGATTGATCTTTCTTGCAATGGGAGAAGTGCTTAGCTTTGGGTTCAATCTTGCGGTGTCCTTTCCCAGTGACAGTAGGGGCAGCAAGGCACGTATTGTATTGTTGCCATCGAGGATAACAAGATGGGGTTTTCTTCACATTGCATGAGTCTATCCCTCTACATCATGTCATCTTGCTTAAGGTGTTACTCTGTTTTTAACTTAATACTCTAGATGCATGCTAGATAGCGGTCGACGAGTGGAGTAATAGTAGTAGATGCAAGCAGGAGTCGGTCTACTTGTCTCGGACGTGATGCCTATATACATGATCATACCTAGATATTCTCATAACTATGCTCAATTCTGTCAATTTCTCAACAGTAATTTGTTCACCCACCGTAGAATACTTATGCTCTCGAGAGAAGCCACTAGTGAAACCTATGGCCCCCGGGTCTATCTTCATCATATTAATCTCCTACTACTTAGTTATTTTCTTTGCTATTTACTTTGACTTTATTTTACTTTGCATCTTTATCATAAAAATACCAAAAATATTATCTTATCATATCTATCAGATCTCACTCTCGTAAGTGGCCTTATAGGGATTGACAACCCCTATTTGCGTTGGTTGCGAGGATTTATTTGTTTTGTGCAGGTACGAGGGACTTGCGCGTAGCCTCCTACTGGATTGATACCTTGGTTCTCAAAAACTGAGGGAAATACTTACGCTACTTTGCTGCATCATCCCTTCCTCTTCGGGGAAAACCAACGCAGTGCTCAAGAGGTAGCACCAACGCATTAACTCATGCCGATCCAACTCTTGCACAAACGCGCACATCATGGAGCACACAATGCATGTATACCAACATATGCATGCGCACACACTCGGCCGCAGAATGCATGTGAATAACACATGCATGCGCGCACACTCGGCTACATGGAGGCGTGCGCCATCTGCGGCGACGTCCGGTTTGTCGTGCTACAGTGAAGCTCGCACACAACAACGCCTATGCATCTCTTGCAGCACCTCTTTACCATCGTTGCTCAATGACTAGCCGGATTCGAAGACGACAGCAGCCTCAGCCTTAGAGCTAGCACCGATGGAAAAGCACGCCCGCTGCACGCACACTACAACGGTTATGATTGATGTTCTTAGTCCTACTTAAAATTGGTACACTATATAGTACTAGTAATTTGTACGTGCTTTGCACGTGAGATTATTATGTATAATCACAATACTAAGTCATTAAATTAAAAATAAAGAACCTATGTTTGATAAAATTATCTTATAATTTTGAAAAGGATATTTCCACTTTCTAGTGAAATTTTTCTTGCTCTTCACTTGAAATCACAGTAGCACAAATATTGGTTGTAATAACATCTTATATTATGAGAATTGAGGGAGTTGTTTTTAATTTTTTTGAAATATGAAGAAAATTCGTTTGATGTAAATAATTCACCCTCTCCACGTTTGCAAGTAGACCAGACACATCAAAAGTAATGCATTGTCTCCAAAAGGGGTTGACCATGTCCATGGCTACCATCCCGTGCTCCGTCATTCAGTGTGTGCTTCTCATCGTTCTGTGAGTTGACGGGACACATCAAATTTAATACGTATTCAGTACTCTCTCCAAAAAGGGCCAACCATGTCCATCAGTCCATGGCTACCATCCCGTGCTCCGTCATTGAGTACGTGCAGTATTCACGTGTGTAGCGACCCGACCTGAATGGATCAAGTCTCTGTGCATAAGTGTCATCCATGGATTGGTAATGCTGACACACAAAATACATGAAGGATTTATAACAGAGTAACAATCACACACTTATTACATCGAATGTCTCAAAAGAGAACTTATTACAATAAATATGGCTTAAGGCCATCTAAGTAAGATAGCAACGGAAGGCTTGGAGGATAAAGTGAGTCCATCAACTCCAACGGCATAGCTGAGTGCACGACAAACGACCTAGCGCACCTTACTCTTCCTCTGAAAAGTCTGCAACATGATATGTTGCAGCCTGAAACGGGTTAGCACATGGAATATGCTGGCAAGATAACACAATAGAGCAATGAACAAGTAAATGCTATCACTACATGCATATATGGCTAGTGGAGGCTCTATGGTTATTATGTTTTTGCGAAAAGCTATTTTTTTCCTACAACAAAGGAATATATTTTATTTAACTACAAAGTTGGTTGAAAAACATTGAGAATGGTAACCCCATCTCAATCCCAAGTAATTAACATCCCAGCAAATTAATTTAGAGTGATGAGATCCACATGAAAATCCAAGAACCAGATACCCAAGATGTCCATAACCGGGGACACGGCTAACCATGATTAGTTTGTACACTCTGCATAGGTTTGTGCACTTTTCCCCACAAGACTCGATCTCCTCCGTTGTATTTCTCGCATTGCATGGTGTTTGAGAAACGGATGACCGAGACACAGTCTTTCTGAAGAGGTCCCCTTATCCGATAGATAGGCTGGTACACCTACAACCCCCTACATCTGCTAGCCCATCATGGAATGGTTTCTCACAACTTACTCAACTATGCTAGAGCCCATAATAGCTTGTTGCTGCACACGGAAGTTTCCAGCATGAATAATCTTATGATCCCTTTGAGCCTAGGTGGCAAACCAAAAAGGACAGCACTAGTATATCCCCAGATGCCCGCAACCAATCCACCCAGATGTGTGTTTAAGCAGCCACCTTAAGTAAACCATTAATTATTAATCTCACATCTGTCATGGATACTCTCAAACCCAATCCACGCCAACGAGCATAGCATGGCCATAAGTAGCATAACATAGAAGTAACTCCCAGGGTTTGATAATAAAAAGGGTAATAGGTTCTACCTCATCATCTACTTCCCAAATCCACAAGTTAGGATATCCTACTCATGCAATGTTTGAGGGGTTGAAACTAATGCATAAAAACTGGGTAAAAGGGATATGATCAAAGTGTTCCTTGCCTTGCTGATGATCCGCAAAACCTAGTGACTCGTAGTAGCACGCTGCGCACTCCGGGAATTCTATCGCAAACAAACAATAGCATACATAAGTACTCAAGCAAATATGCACGGGTAAATATCGAATAAGAAGATCGAATCTGAAAACTCAACTGAAGAGATTCGATCTGGAAAAATAATCAATCGAATCGGAGCTACGGAACTGAAACTACGGTCAAAAGAACTTCAAAAACAAATCTGCTTGAAACCAAAATTTAAAATTGTCAAAACCTTGTTCAAGTTGATTAAACAGAAAGAGGGTTTCGAGACGAAGATTTTGATGTTGGTTTCACTTGATTTGGACAAACGGTTAAGAAACGGCGAGCGTTTGAAGATGAGGGGCTAATCTGCGATAAAAATAATCGCGGATAGGTCCCTGGCCGAAAATAAAATAAAAAGAAAAGACTAACGAACGAACATTCGCAGTCTGAACCTAACCGACGAACAACGTTCGCTAAAACGAACGTACGGACGAACGTCCGCTAAATAAATAAACCGACAAAAAACCGATCTAATAAAATAAACCGAAGAACCTAAAAAAACAAGATCTAAATCTAGATCTAGAGTTTACCTAAAAAACCCAAAAAAACCACGGCAACTCACGCGAAACTCTGGCGACGGCGGCGGCGGGGCGGGCGGGCGGCTAGGGTTAGGGTTTGGGCGGGGCGACAGATTGGTGGGCTGAGGCCTCGGGGTGGCCGGCTTATAAAGCCTGCCCCCGGCGGGAGTTCGGGTCGGTTACGACCAGTTAGGTCGGTTGACTTTTTTTAAACATATTTCACCGGGAAAAAATCCTAGAAAATAAAATAAAAACCAAAACAAATTTTCACTATCTAAATAAAATATTTAGAACAAAGTGAACATTTTCTTGGCCTAAAAATGCAATTTTGAGAAATGCATTTTTTTCTAATTCAAATAAAATAGCGATAAAATCCAAATAAAATGATTTATTTTATTTTACTAATTTTCCTCCAATATTTCATTTATTTTGGAGGAGTCCTATTATCTCCTCTCATATATTTTAGTATGAAATATTTTCAGAGAGAAAAATAATTAAAACCAAAATGATCCCCGTTTCAATATTTGAGAAAATTCAAATATGAAAATCGTGAAATCACCAACTCTCTCTGTGGGTCCTTGAGTTGCTTAGGATTTTTAGGATCGCAAAACAAAATGCAATAAAATATGATATGCAATTATGATGTCCTATGTATAACATTCCAGATTGAAAATTTGGGATGTTACAAACCTACCCCCCTTAAGATGAATCTTGCCCTCGAGATTCGGGTTGGCTAGAGAATAGGTGTGGGTGGTATTTCCGTAGATCATCCTCTCGTTCCCAGGTGGCTTCCTCCTTGGTATGGTGGCTCCACTAAACTTTGCAAAACTTGATAACCTTATTGCATGTAACTCGGCTGGCAAACTCGAGAATCTTGACATGTTTCTCTTCATAGGTCAGATCACTATCCAACTGAATTGCTTCCAGGGGCATTGTATCTCTTAGACGAATATCGGCCATCTCTGGATGACACTTCTTCAACTGGGAAACGCGAAACACATCATGAACTCCTAACAGTCCTTCGGGTAACTCCAACTTGTAGGCAACTTCTCCCACACATTCCAAAACTTGGTATGGTCCTACGAATCTTTGGGCTAGCTTTCCCTTAACTCCAAAACGTTTAACTCCTCGTAGGGGTGACACACGAAGATATGCTCTGTCTCCGATTTCGTAGACTACCTCCTTGCATTCTGAGACTGCATAACTTTTCTGCCTGGACTGACCTACCTCCAGTCTGTCTCGGATCAACTTAACCTTGTCTTCTGAATTCCCTGATCAAATCTGGTCCAAACAACTAACGGTCTCCAACTTCATCCCACATCAACGACGTCCTGCACCTTCTTCCATACAAAGCTTCGAAGGGTGCCATCTTTAGGCTTGATAAGTGTTGTTGTTGTAAGAGAACTCTGCGTAGGGAAAATTATCATCCCAACTAGAACCATAATCAAGCGCACAAGCTCTCAACATATCTTCCAGAATCTAATTGACTCTCTGGGTCTGTCCATCTGTCTATGGATGAAAAGTTGTACTGAACTCTAGCCTGGTGCCCAGAGTCTGGTGCAGCTGGTGCCAAAACTTGGAAGTAAACTGGGTTCCTCTATCTGATACAATAGTCCTTGGAACTCCATGCAGACATACGATCCTGGTCATGTATATCTTGGCCAACTTCACACTGGTATAGGTGGTTTTCACTGGGATAAAGTGAGCCACTTTGGTTAAGCGATCCACTACTACCCAAATAGAATCGTATCCCGATTGGGTCCTGGGTAATCCAGTGATGAAATCCATGCCAAGCTTATCCCACTTCCATTCGGGTATCGGCATAGGCTGCAGTAATCCTGCTGGCTTCTGATGTTCTGCCTTCACTCTTTGACATACATCACACACGGCTACATACTCGGCAATGTCCTTCTTCATACCCATCCACCAGAAATGCTCCTTCAAATCCAAATACATCTTGGTGTTTCTGGGGTGTATCGAGTATGGGGAGTCGCGAGCTTCCTGAAGTATCAACTTCCTAATTTCTGCATTATTGGGCACGTAAACATGGTCCTCAAACCACAAGGTGTCGTGCTCATCCTCATGAAAACCTTTGGCCTTTCCTTTGCTCATCTTCTCCTTTATCTCAGCAATTTCCTTATCATCCTTCTGATCTTCTCGAATTTTTCCCAATAATGTCGACTGAACTTCCATTGCTGCAACAAAACCTCTAGGGACTATCTCCAAACGAAGCTCCCTGAGATCTTCATCCAACTCCTTTGGCAATCCTCCGCTCACAAGGGCATTGGCGTAACTCTTTCGGCTCAGAGCGTCTTCTATGACATTGGCCTTACCTGGATGATAGTGCAACTTCATATGATAATCCTTTATAAGCTCCAACCATCTCCTTTGCCTGAGATTCAACTCCTTCTGTGTGAAAATGTACTTCAAACTCTTATGATCCGTGTACACATCACAATGGTTTCCAATAAGAAAATGTCTCCAGGTTTTGAGTGCATGCACTACGGATGCTAACTCCAAATCATGCGTGGCATAATTCAATTCATGCGGTCGAAGCTGTCGTGAGGCATACGAAACAACTCTTCCATCTTGCATGAGTACACTTCCAAGTCCTAAGCGAGACGCGTCGCACTACACTTGGAAATCCTTGCGTATATCTGGCAGAATTAGCACTGGGGCTGTAGTCAAACATTTCTTCAACTCCTGAAAACTTGCCTCAGATTCATCTGTCCATTTAAACTTGGTGTCCTTCTTCAATAGCCCTGTCATGGGCTTTGCAATCTTAGAGGAATTCTCAATGAATCTCTGATAATATCCCGCGAGTCCTAGAAAACTGCAAATCTCTCCAACTGAGGTGGGTGCCAACCACTCATTGACTAACTGAACCTTCGTATGGTCTATTGTTATACCTTCTCCTGATATAACATGTCCAAGGAATCCAACTTCCTTCAACGAAAACTCACATTTGCTGAACTTGGCGTATAACAGATGTTCCCTGAGCTTCTCGAGAACTAAACGCAAATGCTCCTCATGCTCCCCTTCATTCTTCGAGTACACCAAAATTTCATCAATGAACACCACGACAAATTTATCCAAGAACTCCATGAACACCTTGTTCATCATACTCATGAAATAGGCAGGGGCATTAGTCAATCCGAATGACATAACCGTATACTCATACAGCCTGTACCTGGTGGTGAAAGCTGTCTTAGGTATATCCTGTTTTCAAATCTTCAGCTGGTGGTATCCTGATCAAAGATCTATCTTGGAAAAGACTTTAGGTCCTTGCAGCTGGTCAAACAAATCATTGATTATCGGCAGTGGGTACTTGTTCTTGATCGTCACTTCATTCAATGCACGATAATCAACAACCATTCTTAGAGAGTCATCCTTCTTCTCAACCAAGAGCACTGGGGCTCCCCATGGTGACAAACTTCGTCGAATGTAACATTTCTCCAATAACTCCTTAATCTGTTTCTTAATCTCCTCCAGATCATTTGCGGGCATCCGGTATGGTCTCTTTGATATTGGTCCGGTGCCTCGCAATAACTCTATCAAAAACTCAATGTCTCGATCCAGGGGCATGCCTGGTAGTTCCTCTGGAAATACATCTGGGTAATCCTTTACTACAGGCACTTCTTCCTGAACAACTCCCGTGAGGGAATTTACGTGAGTACTCTTAGGAGTATGCCTGGATACATACTTAATCATTTTTCCCTCCGGTGTGGTGAGTAGAATTGACCTACTGGCGCAATCAATGTTTCCTCCATACTTCGATAGCCAATCCATACGGAGTATCACATCCAATCCTTGTGATTCCAAAATTATCAAGTCCGAGGGAAAAACATGCCTATCTATGGTCAATGGCATCTGAAAACATCCGCTGCTTGCCATATACTCTGCTCCGGGTGAGCTTACTAACATAGGTGTCTTAAGAACTTTGGTGGGCAACTTATACTTATCCACAAATCCACTTGATATGTATGAATGCAATGCACCAGTATCAAAAAGAACTATTGCAGTAAATGAATTAAACAAAAACTTACCGATAACTGCATCTGGCTGCTCCTCAACCTCCTCCATGTTAACATGGTTCACTTGTCCCTTGTTGAAAGGGTTGGGCTTCTTTCCAGAGCTTCCATTGACATTTCCATTCTTGATTTCAGGGCACTCATTGGCATAGTGCCCAGTCTTCCCGCACTTGAAACATGTAACGTGGCTTTGGTCCTTCTTGGCGGGTGTGCTTGGGTTAGAGCGGTTCTGACTGCTTGCTCCACTCCCATTTCCATTCCTAGAGCCATTGTGGTTATGTGGAATTCCTCCATTGTGGTTATGGCCTCCATGGTTATGGGTAAATCCCCCCGGGTTCGGGGGTGAAACGGGGTTTCTGCTGAGCTCCTGAATTGTACTTCCCTTGTCCATACTTCCTCTTGCGGCTCTCAATCTACTGCCGCTTCCCTTCAATCATAAGAGCTTTATCTACCAACTCCTAGTAGTTGTTGAATGTTGCCACCATCAACTACATACTCATCTCATCATTCAACCCTTCCATAAACTTCTCCTGTTTCGCGGCATCGGTGGCCACGTCATCCGGGGCATAACGAGCTAGCTTGCTAAACTCCTCCATGTACTGCCCTACAGTACGGTTGCCCTGGCGTAAGTTGCGAAAGTCACGCTTCTTCATACTCATAGCTCCAATTGAGACATGAGCAGTGCGGAATGCTTGCTGAAACTGCTCCCAAGTAACATTGGCTATGGGGAAGTGGCTGTGTAATTCTCCCACCATGCGGCTGCGGGTCCATCCAATTGGTGTGCGGCAAAATGCACCTTCTGAGCATCTGTACAACCGGCAGTGGTTAACTCCATTCCAATCCTGCGTAGCCAGTCATCCACAACTATGGGCTCAGTGCTACTGGAAAACAACGGCGGCTGTAACCTCAGAAAACGGGCTAAGTTGTCAACTGGAGGTGGTGGTGGTGGGTTGTTGTTGTTGTTGTTGCCCTGATTTTGAACTAGCAACTACACCAGTGTATTCTGATGCTGGATCAACTGAGTGAGCTCCCGTGGGAAGGCAAATCCGGGGTCACGTCTCGGAGGCATCTGATGGGTTTAGAGGGGAGAGATTAGAATAGAATGAGGTCTAATGAGAAAACACTACCCATATGCACATGAGATAAACACAATCAATATCACTCCAAAACAATATCAAGCAAGGACATACAATCGATCTAACTATTGTTACAGTGCTCGGACTACTAATATATACATGGGGGAATACTACTAATAATATGGTGGTCTACTAGAAATTTTGATCGGTAGAAGACTCCATGATATCTGCTCCAGCTTCGTCTTCATAATCATCATCACTGGGGTCGAAGTCGGAGTCGGTGTCATCGCTGATGATGTAGTCCTTGGGGTGGTCATCATCTCCTCCTGGCGCAAGGTCTCCCATGAGTACTCCTAGCTTCCTTGTCAGGTCGTCATTCATCTCCACTAGTACGGCGATTTCCTCCTCGTATCCATCGCATGTAGACTTGAGTTCCTCTTCCAGCTCCATGTTCCTAGTCATCAACTTCTTCAGATCTATCATGCTTGTGCACATCTTGTTCTCCTGGCGACGAATGTGATGATTTAACTCCTGGATGAAGGCTGCAATGGACCTGTCCTTCCTGGTGCTGATCATCTCCCATTGCTCATATCGGTGCCCACATATCTAGTAGATAGTGTCCTTAAGCTCCTTGTGATAAACTTCGCCGATGCGTCCCATGGCGATGTGGGCTGCCATGCTCTTTGCTAGGCTCTAGGTTGGTGCATCAAAGGAAAACTCTATGGGCTCAGTTACTGGCGTGAATGTCCTTCCTGGAACTTGAACTCGAATCATCCAACGCTCCTCTTCTGATGGTGTGGCGGTGTAGGTCCTGGTGAAGCTTGGTATTCCAATGTTCAGGTACCTAGTGACTTCCTTCAAGTGTCATCCAAAAGGTGTGTCTTCATCCGGCTATGTAAACTTATTCCTTGTGTCCGCCATCCTATAGAGTGGAAAATGGAGAGGAGTCAGAAATGAGTAGAGAAGAGTGACCTATGGCTCATCTTAGTGGTCGTGTCCTACATTCAGCGTGTGCTCTGATACCATCTTGTAGCGACCCGACCCGAATGGATCAAGTCTCTATGCATAAGTGTCATCCCTGGATCGGTAATGCTGACACACACATTACTTGAAGGATTTATAACAGAGTAGCAATCACAAACTTATTACATCGAATGTCTCAAAAGAGAACTTATTACAATAAATATGGCTTAAGGCCATCTAAGTAAGATAACAGTGGAAGGCCTGGAAGATAAAGTGGGTCCATCAACTCCAACGACAAAGCTGAGTGCACGACAAATGACGTAGCGCACCTTACTCTTTGTCTGAAAAGTCTGCAACATGATATGTTGCAGCCTGAAACGGGTTAACACATGCAATATGCTGGCAAGATAACACAGTAAAGCAATGAACAAGTAAATGCTATCACTACATGCATATATGGCTGGTGGAGGCTCTATGATTATAATGTTTTTGCGAAAAGCCAAATTTCCCTACAACAAAGGAATATATTTTATTTAACTACAAAGTTGGTTGAAAAACATTGAGAATGGTAACCCCATCTCAATCCCAAGTAATTAACATCCCAACAAATTAATTTAGAGTGATGAGATCCACATGAAAATCCAAGAACCAGATACTCAAGATGTCCATAACCGGGGACACGGCTAACCATGATTAGTTTGTACACTCTGTAGAGGTTTGTGCACTTTTCCCCACAAGACTCGATCTCCTCCGTTGTATTTCTCGCACTGCATGGTGTTTGAGAAACAGATGACCGAGACACAGTCTTTCCGAAGAGGTCCCCTTATCCGATAGATAGGCTGGTACACCTAAAATCCCCTACATCTGCTAGCCCATCATGGAAAGGTTTCCCACAACTTACTCAACTATGCTAGAGCCCATAATAGCTTGTGGCTGCACACGGAAGTTTGTAGCATGAATAATCTTATGATCCCTTTGAGCCTGGGTGGCGAACCAAAAAGGACAGCACTGGTATATCCCCAGGTGCCCGCACCCAATCCACCCAGATGTGTGTTTAAGTAGCCACCTTAAGTAAACCATTAATTATTAATCTCACATCTGTCATGGATACTCTCAAACCCAATCCACGTCTACGAGCATAGCATGGCCATAAGTAGCATAACGCAGAAGTAACTCCCAGGGTTTGATAATAAAAAGAGTAATAGGTTCTACCTCATCATCTACTTCCCAAACCGACAAGTTAAGAGATCCTACTCATGCAATGTTTGAGGGGTTGAAACTAATGCATAAAAACTGGGTAAAAGGGATATGATCAAAGTGTTACTTGCCTTGCTGATGATCCGCAAAACCTAGTGACTCGTAGTAGCACGCTCCGCACTCCGGGAATTCTATTGCAAACAAACAATAGCATACATAAGCACTCAAGCAAAGATGCACGGGTAAATATCGAATAAGAAGATCGAATCTGAAAACTCAACTGAAGAGATTCAATCTGGACAAAGAATCAATCGAATTGGAGCTACGGAACTGAAACTACAGTCAAAAGAACTTCAAAAACAAATCTTCTTGAAACCAAATTTTAAAATTGTCAAAACCTTGTTCAAGTTGATTAAATAGAAAGAGCGTTTCGATATGAAGATTTTGGCATTGGTTTCACTGTATTTGGACAAACGGTTAAGAAACAGCGAGCGTTTGAAGATCAGGGGCTAATCTACGATAAAAATAATCGCGGATAGGTCCCTGGCTGAAAATAAAATAAAAAGAAAAGACTAACAAACGACGTTCACTGTCTGAACCTAACCGACGAACAACGTTTGTTAAAACGAACGTACGGATGAATGTCCACTAAATAAATAAACCGACGAAAAACCGATCTAATAAAATAAACCGGGGAAACTAAAAAAACCGGATCTAAATCTAGATCTAGGGTTTACCTAAAAAACCGAAAAAACCCACGACAACTTTGGCGAAACTCCAGCGACGGCGGCGGCAGTCGGCGGCGAGGCGGCGGCGGCGCGGGCGGGCGGCTAGGGTTAGGGTTCGGGCAGGGCGGCGGCTTGATGGGCTGAGGCCTCGGGATGGCCGACTTATAAAGCCTGCCCCTGGCGGGAGTCCGGGTCGGTTGCCTTTTTTTAAATAGATTTCGCCAGAAAAAAATCCTAGAAAATAAAATAAAACCAAAACAAATTTTCATCGTCTAAATAGAATATTTAGAACAAAGTGAACATTTTCTTGGCCTAAAAATGCAATTTTGAGAAATGCATTTTTTCTAATTCAAATAAAATAGCGATAAAATCCAAATAAAATAATTTATTTTATTTTAATAATTTTTGTCCAATATTTCATTTATTTTGGAGAAGTCCTATTATCTCCTCTCATATATTTTAGTATGAAATATTTTTGGAGAGAAAAATAATTAAAACTAAAATGATCCCCATTTCAATATTTGAGAAAATTCAAATATGAAAATCGTGAAATCCCCAACTCTCTCCGTGGTCCTTGAGTTGCTTTGGATTTTTAGGATCACAAAACAAAATGCAATAAAATATGATATGCAATTATGATGTCCTATGTATAACATTCCAAATTGAAAATTTGGGATGTTACAACATGCCATCGAGGAGGAAAAATATTACTGCTTAGTACTAGGTGCCATCGTAGTGCACGACTCACTTACACATTGCTTATCTCCATTTTCTTGCATGACACATGCACCTTGATGCTAGATGTCCTGCGTGTTGGCAAAAGGATGAACAAAGCTCATGTCAAAAAAAAAGAGTGGAAGAACATATATTCTTGACGACCGAGAAGGAGCAAGGAACCTCGTGGCGGAGCATCTGCACTCATAGTATTTTATATTATTTAGCGATATAAAATCAACCAATCATGTCCACAGTAGACTGGAAGAGTACAAAACACGGCAGCCCAGTAGTTACATCATACTGTACGTGGCCAACCCACGCTATCACCATATTTCTTGGCCTCTGTGCGACACCTAGCTCTAGTAATCCACCAGCCCGTATCTCTTGTCGCTCCTCGTCTCTCTCAAAGTGCAGCGGGCTGGCGTTTTTGCTATCTATTGAGGTCGGTTAAGTCATCACATGTTAGCGACATCCCAAGAGCATTCTAAAAAAAATATCGTACTCTATTGTTATGCCAAGAAGAGGAAGCGCTTTGACTGACGGACCAAACGAGAGAGGCGTGACATGCCGTGAGTGGGTCCAGTTTCTCGTTTTGAACTTGTTTGGTGTAGTAGTAACACTTGGTTTTGACTATTGCTAAGATTTTATATACTCCCTCCCTCTAGTGAATACATCATCTTAGATTGTGCACCGTGACCAAGGAAGAGGGGAAAACGAGAGAAATTAATATTTATTTGCTAATTAATAGCATTGCATGCAATGATCTAACCATTGCATGTCGTGTTTGATAGTCTAAGTCATTGAAAACATGCACAACCCACATCTCTTATTGGTGGATATGTCAAGAAACAAGAAACATGGTGGGAGTTAATGTACCGCGCCTAAGTATTTTGGGATTATTTGGTTTTTGTAAGGTGACTTATACACCTAGACGGAGGGAGTAGGGCCTAATGTATTCTTCGATGATGCCTTTGACTATTGATAAGATTTTATATAATTTTAAAGTTATATCATTCGAAGATCCTTTCATGTTCCATTTTCAAAAAGAAAAAAGATCCTTCCACGTACGAATTTGACTGTATGCTTTGAGCAACTTGCATGTCCTATACTGCTCCTGTTTGGATACTCTAACTTAGCTAGAGGTTAGACTAACTCATGACTAACCCTGAACTAACTGTAGCCAAAGAGGTGTTTCGGTGACAGGGTTAGATTGACAATAAGTGCACTTGATGGAGAGAGAAAAGTGATTTTTCAGTGGGCCCAAGGAGGTACTTACTGTGGGAAAGGTGAACTGATGGTTGCTTTGCCCGAGTAACTTATTACTCTAGGAATATGGGAGTACCAGCGGATTCAAGGAATAGAGAAATGATGGTTGCTTCGTCCGAGCAACTTACTATGGCGAAGGTGGGGCTCTGTGATTTGACTACTCACTAGTCATTACTAATGCGGCGCAACGACCAGGGTAAATCTTTCCCTATAGTTGTGCACTCAATATTGCTGCACGGCAAGTGGAGCCGGATGAAGGATGTCCCACATGTTGACGAAACAAAGTTGAATTGTTTCTGGCATTGCTATCAATCCTTCAGGATTTGTTTATATGTACACATAATTTTAATGAAATTGTACTGTGATGATATGAAGGTTTCAACTTTGGTTCCCGCAGGAAAAAAAGGTTTCAACTTAGGATTCATGTGTCCTCTTTCCTCAAGATTATCTCGTTACAACATTCCATCAAATACAAATGAAACTACTACCATGGCTGCTAATGCATCTCAATGGTTCACAGATCAGCGCCAATATTCACATCACAACCGAAGACAAAGTTGTGAGAAGGTGTACACATAAAGAAAAATATATAATTGATCAATGTTGTTCGTAGGCATGGGTCCATTTCCTGGGCACAATGTTTATTGCTTGGCAGCTAGTTTCACCCAGCGCTGTAGCCAAAAAGGTGGTGTACGGAGGACACCACAATCCAATCATTTTGTGCAGCTCCACTAAAATCGAGCTGACCATCCCTGTTTGCAAAGATATCTAGTCACTACAAAAAAAATACACTTCCATGATGATACGTGTTTGTCATAGTAGGTCGCGTTTTCTGTCATGCATGTACATCCATGACGATTTTATGACAGAATCAAGATAGTCATACTTGTGCTGTCGTAGAAGTGTTCCATGACATTATCAAAATTATCATCATGGAAGTCTCCACTTCCATGACGATAAATCGCGCGTCACAGAAGTGCTTTCGTCAAGGGTAACTAACACGTGGCATCCACCATAACGGAACGCCGTTAAGCTATCGGGTCGGGTTTTGGATCCGATAACCCGTTAACAGCCCCGACCAATGGGGATTTTCCACGTGTAAAATCATCATTGGCTGGAGGAAACACGTGTCGGCTCATCGCTGGGACATATGTCATCCACTCATTGGACAGAAGGCGCCTATGATACGTCGACACGTGGCACGGCCCAACAGAGGCCCATTCCTGTGAAAAGGCCGGCCCATGGAAAGCCTGTTAATGGCCTGTTCGCATATAGCCATTTACAGCCCGCTAACCCAAGGCCCGTTACGCCCTATTCGAATTAGGCCCAGTAGCATCATCTAGGCCATCCAATATGATTCCAGCCCGTTTTCACTTCTGGCCCATGTATGGCCCATGACGTCTTTTGGCCCATATGAGGCCCTATGTAACTATTGGCCTATTAATGACCCGTGGTGAAACTGGCCCATAATGAACAGTGTATCACTTTACACCCATTAACGGCCCGTGGTGAAACTGGCCCGTAAAGAACAGTGTATCACTTTATACCCATTAACGGCCCGTTATTTTGTTGGTACGTTTCCAGCCCATGTTATCTTTCGGCCTTCTCCGAGCCCATTTATTTTTGGGCTATTTTCCAGCATTCTTTTACTTACGGCCCGTTACTGCCATTTTCTGCTTGTGGGCCAAATTCAGCCCGTGGTTACAGTCGGCCCGTTTGTGGTTCGTTAATACGTTGGGCCATTTTCATAGCATCATCAAATACTACCTATTAACGATGGCCCGTTATGGTCGGCCTATGAACGGACGATTCCAACTCTAGCCCGTTTACGACCAGAATGCAGTCTGTTTGGCCCATGTTTGGCCAATCGATCATACGGCCCGTATAAGGCCCATTGATGATACGGCCCGTAGAAGGCCCATTGTTTCTATGGCCCGTAGAAGGCCCATTGTTTCTACGGCCCGTAGAAGGCCCACTGTTTATACGGCCCATAGAAGTCCCACTGTTTCTACGGCCCGTAGGAGGCCTAGTGTCACTATAGTAAATATTAGCCCATGGTTATTGTAACCTAGTTTTAAAAAATAGGTTATTGCAGCCACTAGCAAACCGCAGAAAAAGAACTCCAATGACTACAAGCAAACAAATAAACAAGACAACAAGGAAATAAATAAGCAAGCAACTTACACTAGGCTATCACAGCTATTACACATATTACATCCACTGGGCATCAAAGTTCGCCACCAGTGCAAATATAGGGAACACAACAACATATAAACGCCGCAGCAAAACAAGTCCAGAACTAAAACCACTTCAGAAGAGCTCAAGAAACAATATCCTGGGTACCCATAATGCTGGCAAGATGCTTAGCAAGCTTATTAACTTTCTATTGTTTGGAGCTTAAGTCCTCCAGTGCTTGCTGGTGCACCAGAAAGTATGCATCTGAATTCTGTAGGGACTTCCTCAGTCCTTCGGCTTCCTGTCGCATAACATTTGATCGATATCTTTCAACTTGAAGTTGAGACTCAAGAAGCCGAACTGATTCAGGCAACGAGTTCGAAGAGCTGGTGCCAGCAGTGGTAGCCAGTAACTTGAACACTACATCAAGACATGACTTGGGGGTTGTCTCAGTGTCTTCAATATAGTTTTTATCAACTTTCTTGGAGACCAACAGGGATGTCTCACTATCTTGAACCTTATCTGCATTACTTCCTTTACCATTGCATAACAGGGTACTCTTCTCCAATATTTTGCGTTCTAAAAGAGAAACAAACAAACACATCTCAGGTTTACAATGTAGTATACGAAACTCATTTTGGTAAACCAGTTTAGTAGTAAGGTGGACAGGATAACAACATGAAACAAACATATATCTATGTAGTATGGTCACTGTATGGTCTATATCATTCTAGTTTATGTTGCCAAATCAAGATAGATACAGTTCAAATCATATCTATTTAAGACAAAGCAGCATAGACAGAATATAAGTGTGTGAAACAACACAACAATAACAACACTTGTAATGTGCATGGCATGAGAGCATAACTGTTTATTCAATTGAAAAGAAATCAACATAGAGCAAGTTACAACAGCAAACAGCCAAACACATTGAAGAAACAGGTTTAAAACATACCTGTTGCGCCATTGGAGTTTCAATTGCATCCTTTGAATTTGAAATTAGTTGGTATCAGTAAATACAGTGATGCAAGAGCAAAGTAGTATGAACCATAGCTATGGAACCTGACCTGAGAACAATTCTTCTTCTGCTTTAAGCGTTGACTTCGGGTTTGGAGTGGTGGTCCTCTTGATTTGGGCACTGCAGTTGCCTTACTAACTGCTCGTGTTTGGGTGCTCTGTGGTGGAGATGGTGCTGTCTCAACGGGAACTGGGTGTCTATCTGCTGGGGTTGGGGTTAGAAGGGGTGTACCTGGTTCTCTGTCCAACTGGGTAGGGGTACAATCTGCATGAGTGTGGGGTATGTGTGGTGGGGCTGGTTCTTGGGCAAGTACAACCGTGGTTCTATCTGCATCGACAGGTAGCACGATCTTTTCTGAAGACCGTGTTTTTACTCCCACAGATACTACCATAACTCCCTCCAATTGAAATGGCTGATAAACAAGAAAAGTAATTGAATGTACATACATTGTAAGATAGACAGGTGGAATGGATAGTAGGGAAGAAAACAGGGCATGAAATAATTCACATTTATGTTTTGCTAAGCAAACAGAATAGCAGGACATAATTTCACATATATGATGGCTAATTAAACATGATAGCATGACACAATTTCACATGTATGATGTCTAACTAAACAGGATAGAATAACATACTTCAAAATATGATGACTATGTAAACAGGATGACATGATATAGCTATACGATGTGTCTATTAAAGTGGTTGGCATGCCATAAATCACAAACATGTCGTCGATGGAAACATGATGGCATGATATAATTCACGGATAGAATGACATAATTTAAAATATGATGACTATGTAAATAGGATGAGATGATATAACTATATTATGTCTTTAGAAAATGGGTTGGCATGCCATAATTCAGATACATGCTGTCTATGTAAACATCATGGCATGACATAATTCAAATATATGATTTATATACTAAGGAAGTGAGCACAGAGCAATCACATATATGATGTGTCAACTAAGGAGATGGCATTCAATATTGTGTATATGATGTAAAAACTAAGCATTACAATACAACATATGCTTCATATGAGTAATATAACCCTGCCAAGTTTGAGCATACACCTCAAGGGGATAATAGGACTGGTCATCTGCCTTTGAATCCTCCTCTGAAGAGCTATCTGTAACTAGCAAGATATCTGCTTCAGCAGGTAGCATTGTCTGCTCTGAAGACCTTGTTTTCACTCCAGATTTCTCCATCACCAATTCAAATGGCTGATGCACAGGAAGAGCAGTTGAATATACAAACATTGTCGACAAAAGCAATGAGAAATACAAAAAAAGGACGGCATGATATAATTCACATATATGACGCTTGCCTAAACAACATGGCATTGCATAATTCACATACATAATGCCTTGCAACAAGATAACATTGCATAGTTCACATATATAATGTCTTGCAACAAGATGACATTGCATAATTCACATATATGGTAATTAGACACTAAACAGGTGGCATTCACACAAAGCATGTCTAAACTAAGCAAATGACATAGCAATGCAAGATACCATACGCATGATATGGGTAACATAACCCTGCCAAGTTAGGGCATGCACCTCGGGGGGGGGGGGAATATGACTGGTCATCTGTCTCTGAATCCTCCTCTGAGGAGCTATCGGTAACCATCAAGACATGCGCTTCGTCAGATAGCATTGTCTGCTCTGAAGACCTTGTTTCCACTCCAGATTTTTCCATGACCGTGCCGAATGGCTGATGCACAGGAAGAGTAATTGAATGTACTAAAATTGTTGAAAATTTTAACACGTAATAAAAAATGATGGCATGATATAATTCACATATAAGATGACTGGCTAACCAGGGTGGCATTGCAAAATTCACATATATGATGCCTGGCTAGACAAGATGGCATTGCATGATTCACATATACGATAAAGAAACTAAACAGATGGCATTGACACAAAGCATGTCTAAACTAAGCAGATGACGTCTTTAATGTATACAGTAAGCAATGCAAGGCACCATATGCATGATATTACCAACATCACCATGCCAAGTTAGAGCGAGGACCTCATGGGGTAAGTAGGAGTGGTCTTCTCCTTCTGAATCCCCCTCAGAACAGTTATCTTCCTCTTGATTACGATCTGAAATGGGTGGAGGGGGGGCTGCCTTTGTTCTCACCATGGAACGACGTCTGCATGAAATTTTATTGCCACGCAAGGCTCGTCTCTTTTGCTCTACATGATCAGTTCCATTGTGTACAATAACTGACATGCATAGGAATAAAACATAGTGAGATTATGTAAGGAGTCATGCACAAATCCAGAGTGATGGTAGCAAACTGTGGATAGACCCAAAACCAATGATAGCAGTCAGATAATAGCTTTAGTTAAAAAATACAGATAATGGCTCCTTTAATGTTTGTTTGCACCCAACATGAAACTCATAGTAGACACCGGAGATTAACCAGATAGTAGACAGATAGTACTGATTGCTGCCCCAATATGTACCCCACAACCATTTAAAAAGTCAAGTTTCAGCATTAGTTTGGACCTGACTCAGAGTCTAATAGGTGAACACGATGATAATGTAGCATGTCATCATATTAAGCGACGCATAACGTAAGCAGACATGGAAGAGTGTGACCTCTCTTGCGGACCCGTGTAGTCATCAAGGTCATCTGCTCAGTTGATGATGGTAATGCAGTTGCCATGGCTACCGGCGGCGGGGAAGAAGATCTGAGGTGGCGAAAGACAGTCTGGAGAGCGGATCCCTGTTGTGGTGAACCCTTCCGTCATTGGAGCAGCTGAGCTGGGGTGGAACACAGCACCGCAGGAGCAGGACAAACCAGACAAGGTTTTCTTTGACACATATCTGTAACGGAAGTAATTGAGTAAGGGCTTGTTTGAATTTGAGGATTCTAACAATGCAGGGATAGGAAATAGACAGGAATAGGATAGGAATGCACGTGCAAAACAGGGAATTTAAAAACACATGATTTCTGCCAATCTGGGTGTTTGATTCACAACAATTGGAAGATCACAGGATGCAAAAAAGCATGGTGAGATTAAGTCAAACCACAAGAAAATGTATGGTTATAATGCTATTATGCTACTATCTCTTAGTCTTGTGCTTGATGAATAGGAATATGAAAAGGAGGAGAAGTGGAAATTAGAATTCCTATGGTTTTTCTTTCAAGGAGACACTAAAGGACCAAATCCTACAATTTTCCTTTGCTCCATTCCTTTGCACCAAATTCATGAAAAGTAGTACCATATGAAACTTTCCAATTCTGATGTTTTTCATTCACTTTTCCTATCAAGCACTAGCGATTCTAGTAGGCAGGCTTGAGCAAGGAAAATCCTACACTAAAAAATGTTTTTGTGCTACTTCTATTACTTTGGACCCAGGACACTGCCATACTAGCTCAACTCCCAGGCCCATCGACAAATGCACAGCTCAAACGCGCATAGATAAATAATGATGGTGTTCAAGAGAGTTCATCACGGATAGCTAAGTTGCCTGGTACCTCACTGCTTGTCATATAGTAGGATAAAATAATCGTATTTCCCGTTACTATGAGTGCTCAGTGGACAATATATATAACATGTATAGTAAAAAAGAGATGCAACAAGTGTACAACCTCTTTGGCGAAGCCATGTCGATCTCAGCGTGATTGGGTTGGCCGGTGAGGATGCTCCGGCTGACTTGGCTGTTGGAGGAGGGGAAGAAGATCTTAGGCGTCTGGAGATGGAGCCCGAGGTACTGCTCCGCTGTGATGGAGGGTTTCGTCGTTGGAGCAGCTCCGGTGAGTTGTACGACGCCGAGGCTGAAGCAGGACAAGAGAGACAACGAACAACGTTAACCTGAGTGGAATTCTAATAGCATCTCCAATACATGACGTAAAATACATAACCACAAAGTGCTAGATGTAAAATACATCAGCCGCTCATCTCTGAACTTAACTGTTGAAACTGAATTTAACTGTCGAAACTGAACTTAACTGTCGAAACTGAACTTAACTATCAAAACTGAATTTTGCTGTCGAAACTGAATGCACTAGCAAGGTGAGGCTACACCTCGGTCGACTGACTTTTTCATCTCTGGTCAGTCGATTTTGTAGCCGTTGGATACGGAATCAAGGGCCTGCGGTTCATCTTCAACCTCCACCCCCTGAGCCGCCAGCCACCACCGGCCAAATAGCAGCCCCCCCGCCGCCCGCGGCCAGCGGTGCGCCGCCCTGCCTGCCCCAAAAACACTCCCCACCGCCGGTCCACCGCCGCCCCGGCCATCCCTCTAGGCCGCCCCGTGCCGAGCTTTTTCTCCGGCGATCCCCATGCCACCGCCCCGCCAACGCCCCACCACCACCGGCGACCACCGCCCACATCCTGAACCCTAAGATAGATAGTGGGGTACCTCTCCGGCGAGCCCCCTCCCTGCTGCGGCTGGTTCTTCCTTCACCCCGGCGAGCCCCCCCACCCCCTGAAAATCGACTGACCCAAAAGTTGATTCAGTCGACTGAAGTGTAGCTAAATTAGAGAAGAATCGCAAGCAAGAGCAAGAGCGAGAGCAGCAGTGCGAGCAAGAGCAATAGCAAGAGCAGACCAGGCAGGGGACCGAGAGTAAGAGCAGAGCAGCAGCGCAAGCGAGAGCTAAAGCAGCAGCTCCTACTAATGTGGACGTCACCGTCGAGGGAGCGATGCCGTGGAGGAAGTGGCTGGCGATGCCGCCGTGGATGGAGCCGCGCCGTGTCGGCTCGGGACCGAGCGCCGACAGCACCGTGAGATCGAATCAAGAAGAAAATGCGGCGATTAGTGTATAACCTCTTTGGTTGCACCAATTAGGCCGCATCTTCATACGAGGAAACAGTGATGAGGATGCTCTTCCGGTGGTGCAGGTGAAGACGGCGGTGTGGGAATGGAGGTGGCGCGAAAGACGAGGGGAACGTCGGGGCAGCTCCTTGGAGGTGGAGGATGAGGTGGCTGAACCGGCGGGACGATGAGATCGACGATGGATCCTCATCCGGTACGGTGGATGAGGGACGTGGAGGTGTTGCTGTGGACGACGTCGTCGGGGAACAAGCTCCGACTAGGTGGCGGACGGAGCAGGGTGTGGGGTTTCGTCGCGGGTTTTCGCGGCCTCGGTGTATGAATGGGTGGGCGGATGGGGTGGCAGTGGGGAACCATGGCTTAGAGATGCGCTTGTCTGAAATGTGGGGTAAGTTACGGAAGTACCCCCACCGATTTGAGGCGGTTCTTTTGGTTCATGGGTACCACGAGCGTTTCCCGTGTCGGGATTTCACAGGAGGTGGGAGTTTTCGCGCGCATTGTAATTTCGGAATAGCAAGGCGCGAGTTGAGATGGAGGGAGTTGTCGGAGCACAACGAGACAAAGATATATCTTAAATATTTCGGGCTAACAAGGCGCGGGTTGAAGAGGCGGGAGTTTCGCAGCACAATAGACAAAGACGCTAGCTTGAATTTTCGGCATAACAAGGCGCGGCTTGAAATTTCGGAAGAACTAGCTTAACATGTACCCAAAAAAAGACAATTTGCACCTCAACATGCACAACACACACATAAACACCATTCAGACTAGAGTAAGGTACACGTGCATTGCACGCATGAGATTTGGCAACCAAATTATGAATAAATACCACATTATAGCATGCAAGCTTTGAGTCATATATCCATGATGTAGATGTTCATTTAATTCTTACAGTTCATTTCATTCAAAATCATCTAGTTTTTATAAGAAAGCTAATCTATTTTAAGATTCATGGAATTGTGCGTCGTAAGACATAAAGTAAAAACAAATAATGGCAAATCATGTAGAAAAACATTTGGGCAATTCTCATACGGAAGATTCTAGAACAAATAAGAAGTGCTTGTGTTTTGATGTTTGTGCATTATGCTTAAGTTCAACCATGGAGTCTTCTAGATTATACATGTGGCGAAATCTGGTGGAATCTAGATGATATCCAACGGCCAGTAGTGCTCAAACTTGCCATCTTTGGACCATCGGATTCACCTCATCCAACGACCATCTTTCAAAGTTAAAGTTACCCGCACACAATATAAAAAAATATAAAATATAATATATATAGGGGTATAGATATAGATATGTGATGCGAAAGCCTCCCATCATCTCCAATTAGAATAGTGTGTCTGCCATCGGTATTTCAAATTCATATCAGTCTGACCTTGTTCAATGTGTATACATTACAACATTCTCGTTTCCAAACCACACCTCGCAAATGTCCGTTATATTCATGTATGCATGGGTTTCAAACATCAGGATCTCTTATTCAAATATTTGAATTCAACTTTACATTGATTATGACCTCACCTATTCTTTTACACCCACACAGTAGTCTTCTCTTTATAATTGTACCACTAACTTTCTCTCGTGCATGCATGCACACACACTACCAGTCGGCATTATCCATCGCACGCATGCAATCTTTTTCTTCAGGTCGGTCTCCCATGAAGGCACACACCCACACACATCCCCCTCTCCATCATATCAAGCATTCTTTATCTCTGACACGTGCATGCGCAACGATCGATGTTCCTCTATGTATGTGTGTATATAGCTAGGTCTTTCATAGTTTTTCACACAAACCGATCAATCGATATACCCAGTGAGGTCTCACCCTCTTTCCCACGTCCACATCAATCAATCTATACCTCTCTATATAGGATTAACATATATAGCTAATACATCCACATTAATTATATATCCAACGTCCCCATCTCATCATCCATGCCTTCCGCTTCATCTCTCAGATGCGTGCACAATGGCAAAGACAGGGGCAGTAAGGCCCCTGCCCCCCTCCCCCCTAACATCACTATATATCGAGGCTAATATGAATGTGATCATTAGACAATTGCTGCTAAAAATGGTTTAAGTTCATGAATTGACCCTCCTCGTAAAGGATTAGCAATGCTTGGCCCCCTAGCTCATTTAATTTTCATGGCTCCGCCACTACGCGCAACAGCGCACGTGTTCGCCCCCTCTCTCAAATATCGATCTCGCACTTGTGCATTCCTTCATAGTCTCCCTCCACTCGGCCCCTCGCGCCATCTTCTAGCCCCACCGGATTTTGCCACATGTACAATCTAGCAGACTCCATGGTTGAACTTAAGCATAATGCACAAACCTCAAAACAATAGTGGTTCTCTTTTGTTCTAGAATCTTCTGTATCATAACTGCCCAAACTTTTTTCTAGTTGAATTGCCATTATTTGTTTTTACTTTATGCTTTACAACACAAAATTCCATGAATCATAAAATAGATTAAGGGCTTCTTAGATTCAAAGGATTCTCAAATGAATTTTGGAGGATTCTAATCATTAGGAATTTTTCCTATCTTGGTTGTTTGATTCGTAGGATTGTAAACCATAGGAATTTTTCCATATGATTCATTTGCACTAGATTTAATAGGAAACATCCCATCCACTCAAACCTCTTTGAAAGAATTCTGCGTTTTTTCTATGCACAATCAAACACTCGTACAATCCTGTAGGATTCAAGACGACATTCCACTATAATCCCATATTTTTCCTATTCCCGCGTTCTTAGCTTTTTTATAAAAACTAATTGATTTTGAATTAGATGAACTATAAGAATTAAACGAAGGGCTACATCAGGCATATATGACTCAGAGCTTACATGCTATAGTGTGGTATTTATTCATAATTTGGTTGCAAAATCAGATGCGTGCAATGCACGTGTACCTTACTAGTACTTCGAGTATGTGCAAAACACGTAAATTAGAATACCAATGGCACGCTACACAGTGTCTCTCTTACAGTTCATGAAGCCACATGGCACATGTGGAGGCGTTGTCACGACCTCCTTGCGTGGATTGATCACAGTGACGTGCTGCTGGTTCCAGAAGAATGTACTCGTCCTCCCTGAGCCATACTGGCAGTACATGCACGAAGCGAAGATGTGCACGCACGCCACGCACACACTCATTCCCTCGCACGCACACGCGGGTACACGGGCGGACGCAATTTTGTACCAAGATCCACCCCATGTTATAATTTGACACGTGTAAAGTCGTTCACTTCATTGATGGTCAATTAATACAGCGCATGCAAATTGAGTGGACGTGAGGGCGGAAGAAAGACATTATTACTCCACTGCACGCATGCGAGTAGTTAAATCATGGGTTGCTAGTAGTACTTCCATTGGTCTCCTTTGTATTTTGTGCCAATTTTTGACAGTAACATAATATTTACGCATTTGAGCAGTGTAGTACTTGAAATTTATGTTCCGCTAAACTCATCGGGAGCCGTTTCGGGCCTTGAAACCAAAACCATCAATTAATCTTTACCTTGTTCCCATCACATTCGAAAGCCTGCTCACACCTACTAGTACGCACCAAACCTGAACGTGTTCCCACTATGCAGGTATTAGTACTAGTGCTAGTACTTAGGTTATAAAAAGGGGAACTACCGAACCGAAAATTACTCTACCTTTCCTCCTCATAAGTGCTTCTTCTTCGTCCGTCGTTGCCATGGCCAGTGAGCAGAGCTCTAGGTTGAGAACTACTCGTAACAAGGGAGCGGCAACCAAGGCTGCGGAAAAAAAGAGAGGGCTCGCCACCACGCAGAGACCTCGAAAGATCTCTCATGGGCAGGTGATGGCTCCCAGGAGCGCCCTAGCCGCGGAGGCGAACATGCCGAGCTGGCGGAGCTGGAGTCGTTATCCCTTGACGGCATGCCCGGTCAACTCAATAAGCACCTCAATAAGCAGAAGGAGTTCATCCAAGGCTTGATGGAGTTGCTGAAGGAGAGCCTCGACGACATGCCCTCTGAGCTCAATCAGCAGGGGGAGTTGACCGCCGGCTTGGTGATGCTGCTGAAGAAGAGCATTGCCTCAGAGAAGAAGGCGACCGGTGAAATCCTGCGACTTCAGGAGGACAAGGCGAAGCTCTGCCACGAGATCGACCTGTTGAAGGAGAAGAACGCCGGATGGAAGAAGCTGCATGAGAATAGTAGTTCCTCGATGAAGATGCTGCAGGCCCTCATCATGGAACAGAAGGAGGAGTTGGCGAAGCTCCGCATCGAGCACCCGAGTACTGTCAAGGTACGTAATGCGGCCGTGGAACAGATGATGAAGGCTCGCGTCGAGAAATCCTGTGTCATGGACAGAATGAAGAAGATGGCGGAGGAGACGCGCAAGGAGATGGAGGTCGTGGAGGCGATGAAGAAGCAGTTACAACTCCGCAGCGAATTAGATCATTTGGGGTGATAATCTTCCTTCTTCTTTTGCTCCTGTGTTTCATCTTTTGTTTCGGGTGTTTCGCCGCACGTGTCATGTTCTCTGCGAGGCATGAATAGAACAATGGTTTTTTGAGGGAATGAATAGAACAATGCTAACAATGAGATGACTAGCAAATTAGATCATTTTTATCGCCATATGGCACTGGGCTGCCGTGTTTCGTGCTCCTCCGTCACAATACTACTCCAGTGGAAAACTTGAGTATACCGCACGGTTCTTTGCTCCTCCTCGATCAGGTCGTCGGCGCATTTATACGAGCAGTCAAATCACAAAGCCCCACCTTCCAGTAGTAATGAGCCGTCTAATCACAAAGGCCCTCACCTCTCGTGAAACCGACCAAGCTAGACTGCCCCGCCCTCTAGCCTTTTAAAAAATGTATACTTTTGTACAACAGTAGTATCGATGGATTGCGCCATGGAGCAAAACTTGAAATAAAAAAGGTGGTACATATAGAGAGCGCTCGTCGCCAAATTATGCATATAGTACTATTAAAAAGGCTAGTCACAATAATGGTGTCCAGCACAACCCACCCCTCAAATAAAACTAAGAGGGTGCTTGGATACGTTTTAGTCCCATGACTGAAAGTAGTGGGACTAAAACATGCTAGCCTCACCCATGCTTGGATCCAAATACTAAAAAGGCTAAAGTCAAGTTAATGAGCATTTATTATCCTCCAAACCCTCCAACCCAGAACTCGCCTGTGTTAAAGGAGAGGAGTTAAATGAGTAGAGAGAGGACTAATCCACATTTTAGTAGGGGTAGCCCTGACTAAAAAATTTTAGTCTCAAGACTAGTTTTAGCCCCTCTTTAGTCAGGGGTGCTTGGAACTTTAGCCTCTTAAAGAGACTATTTTTAGTCAGACTAAAATAAGTCCCTTGGATCCAAGCACCCTCTAAGCATCCTGGAATTCTTTGACAAAACTAAGCACCCTGAAATTCTTTGACAACTAAACTGCTGGCTATATGATGTTGGCCATATATATTGTACGTATATAATGTGAAGAAACGAGTGGTAGTACTATACCAACTAAAAGATGAAACGTAAGAAATACTAGTATGTATGTACTGAAGAGTTAAAGTAACGAGAAGAAACATAACATAGTTCTGCTGGGGGCTCAGCACAACACACCCCTCAAATTGAATTAAGCACACCTGAAATTAAACTTTGCAACTATTCCGGTAGACACTGCATTAGAACCACCATGAGCAACGACACTGCCACCTTACTCGGAGTCCTCGTCCGCGTCCTCAACTTCGTCCTTGTCCCTCTTCCTCTTGGCCGATACTTCTTTGCTTGAACCGCACACTTGGGTGTTGCTCTTCATCCAACCCTTGTAGATATTGAAGCAAAGGTAGCCATCCATTGCAGCATAGTGGATGTGGTCTATATCTAGTACATTCCGCTGCCATGCATGACGATGAAACATGTATGGAGGTTTCTCTAGTTTACCGTACGAAGGATGAACCATGGCTCCTGCCAGGGTCAGCATTGAAGGCTGCCGAGAGGACACCAGCCGACTCTTCTGGAGGTTGAAGGGGTTGCCTACAACGAGACCTATCTGACGCAGGACATCCCTATCGTTCTTAAAGTGTACAATAACGAATTTCACTATTTTGTCCTTGAGGAAGTTCTTAAAATCCTGGCACTCAACGTCGGCATGGCATATGTGGTAAACCAAGCAAACATTATGTACGCAAACCTGGATCACGGCGGGCTTCTTCCTCTCTTCGTCCTTTAGATCCTTCTCTGGTCCCAGGACTGTGGTGTACTCAACATCTAGCCCAGCGACCCACTCATCATCTGAGTATTCGAACATGCGTCTGAAGCGAGAAAGTCATCCTTTCACCTTCGCGGAAGAACGGGTGTAGATGACGTCGAACTCATCGCCAGTGATGGTTCTAACCTTGTACTCACTGCCGATCGTGGAGATTTGGGACGCCATGGATTTGGGAGGAGGGTTAGGATTAGTTGAACTGCCGTAATGTGAATGGATGGGACGACTAGGAGCGAACCGCCGTAGTATTGAACGACGTGCGAGGACGAGTAGGAGCGAACTACCAGCATGCGAACGGCAGGGTAGTGGCTTTCCATTCTCCCATGATACAGGCTTTCGAGAGCCCTTGGATCTGAGATCGAACGGTTGCATGGCGTGATTCTAGACCTATGGGTGAATATCCTATCCTGGAGGGTTATTCTGCAAATTTTCAACAACTTAGCATGCTACCGTTTGATCTCAGATCCAAGGGCTCCCAGCAGCCCGTATCATGGTCGCGCCTACCACGACCGTCACGTCGCTCGCGCGGTCGCGCCCTTGGAGATTTAACACGGTGCGTTAGGCTATCTGATGTTGGCATGTCATACATAGTCATCACTTAGCCACTCATACTACAACAAGGTTGGCTATAAGTGTATTTTTTACTCCTCTCTATCTCTTTCTTCATAATGGAGGTGGTCAGGAATCGGGAGACTCATCCCGGTCATAGCGCCGCAGTTAAAATGATAATGGCAAGTCAAATCACGGGGCCCCACCTGTCCAGCAGTAACTCGCTATCAAATCACATAGCCCTATGTTTGCAGCAGCCTACTCCCTCGTCTTCTCGCGTCTTTGTCGAACCGACTAGGCGGAACTGCCCCGCCGCCTACCGCGCAGGAAAAGCCCTGCCCTCGACTTTTAAATAGTATATAGTATAATAATTTTGTATCTATGGTTTGCGCCTGTGCCATGGAGCAAAGCGTATAGAAAATGGCGATACACATGTACGGAGTATACAACACGCCCGTCGCATTCTCGTCGCACCCTAGACGGTCGGTCGGTCTGGCACGCTGCTCTCTGAATCGAAAGCGCATCATATTGCGTTTGCACACACATGTGGGACGGAAATTGAGAACCGACCATAGGCACACTCCCCGGCCCCACAAGTCGGGTGACTTAATAGAAGAGGGAGACGAGCGATAGTACTAGAGAAGTGTTGTACTACGTTGGTGCCTAGACGATCCCTGCAAGACATGGAAGATCAGTTCGTCCATGCATGTGACCAGACTCCAGCAGACACGCCTGGATTGGCTATCATCTACATATCGGGCAGGCTGTGTTGTACATGGCTGTAGTTGTGGTGAGAAATCTAAAAAAAGGTTTCTTGTCATCTCGCAAAGTTAAGTGTCATGTGCTTCAGATCACTGCGAGGGTTAAACAGCGACAACTGAGTTGGGGTAGTCATTGGGGGCACATGCACGAACAGTGACTACTCGGCTGCCGTCTAGGTCAAGCCGGCTATGTTAATTAGGACATCTATCGACGGACCCCTTTTCTACGAGTTTATCTTTAATTTGAGCTTTGTTCCTCGTCTAGTTTGTCCGTTGGGATTCATGTTCTCTCCTTTGGGCAGTGAGGTTATGATTTCTTGTCATGTGGCATTTTTCGTGTTATATGTTATAATCCGGCGCTTCAGATCAAAATGACGACAACTATGCCTCCAGGCCACGTGCAAGAGGAGGTGGTTTTGCAATGGAGAAGATCAGAAGAGGGAGAGGAGAGATGGTGGTTTTGGAATGGAGATGATGGAGAGGAGAGGAGGTGGTTTTGCAATGGAGAAGATCAGAAGAGGGAGAGGCGAGACGGTGGTTTTGGAGTTGAGATGATGGAGAGGAGAGGAGGTGGTTTTGCAATGGAGAAGAGGGAGAGGAGCGTGCGGCAGCGATTTAGGATTGGACGAGAGGGCCGATGCGCTGTGACTGGATCAAAATCAAAATCAATTTACCCTTCAATTAAGAAAGTGACCCCACATTAACTAGTCTCCCTTTTATTCTGGGTTATAATTAACCATGATTTTCACACATAAAATATATGTTATACGTTGCAAAAATAATATAATTTGAAAGTACATTCAGATACGAACCAAACGATATAATTTTTGGTGACATGCATTCATATTTTGCTTGTCAAATACAGTACGTGGTCAAACTTTGACCCAAAATACGCAAAACAACAAAAAAACACTTCCAAGACCAGCGCCGCTCTTCCGCTCTTCTCCTCTTAAACCACCACCGCTCCTCTCCTGTTCCAATCTAAATGCAGCGCCGCTCCTCTCCTCTTCCATTCAAAAACCACCGCCAGCGAGTGAAGGTGCTGTGGAGAAGTAGATCGATGGAGGAGTACAACCGATACGTGAGGATCGCAGATGGCAACCCTGTGAAGCTAGCTAGGATGTTGGAGATACAGTCTTGGTTTGACAACAAGGACCAACTAGCGGCGACGGCGGCATCCATGGCCAAATATCTGCAACAAAGCGAAAAGGCGGCGATACTCCCGGAGGGAGTCGCGCCGGAGTACATAGAGCTGCTCCTCTGGGCCATGTAGCAAACAGATTCACCGAATCCAATCGTGAGGGAGAGGTGGTGGGAGTATCGATCCTAGATGGAGCATCCACCAGAGATTGAAGGATCGAGCATCTATAGGGTGCCGTTTGTGAGGGTGTCCTGCCAAAGCGAGCTGGTGGAGTCTTCGTCGACCGAACCCAACTACAAGAGGAGAAAAGCAGTTGGCCCGACGATGCTTCCCCGCCATCGTCTCCCTCGCCGTTCACATCATCTCACGGGGCGGCTGTTTGCCGCTGAGGAATAGGAGGGGGCTGCCCCCCAGCCCAATAGTTGGGCAGGTTGTGAATTGTCAGGAGGAGCTTAGGGTTGTCAGTATTTGCAGGTTATGAATTGTGTTTTGTGTTGTGTATTTTGAGAGTACTTTCAGATATGAATGTCTTTTGAATTTCAGATTTGCAGTATTGAGCATATGAAGTATTTTATGAATTCTAGAGATCTATTTTTAGCACTTAAAAAAATGTAGTTTCATAGGAGTATAAAAGTGCAGACAATGTGATTCTCAGAGAAGAAACTGCAAGTTTCAATTTCAAATAAGAAACGGCAAGTTCAGTTTCAGATAAGAAACTGCAACTTTCAGAGGCAGAGCATTTATATTAACACGACCTTTTCAAATAGGGTTAACATCATGTTGGAAGTTTTATTCATGGTCGAAAATGGAACTACCAGCGAGTTAACATCATGCTGATCAACATTCATGCATAGCACATCTTCATATGATGCACAGTCAAAATGCCCACACAATGTCGAGTGTGCGAAACACAGAGAAAACGAGGGACGAAGTCTTGGCAAGTGTTGGACGTGGTTATGGGCTGCCCCGTCTAGGCTTTCATTTTTAACATGCGCAGCCCACGACCTCGGATGGGAGGTCCATAGGCTTGTTTGTATTTTCTTAGGACCATCATGTATCGACCGGCCTATGGACCTCCTATCCGAGGTTTTATTTTTGGCAGCCCAATTTATGTATTTTTTTGAAGAAAACGTAGACGTCTGTTCTATTTTTCTATATAAGAATAGGAACGCCAGGTCCAACTTATGTTTCCCTTCTAACTATATTATATATATTTAAATTATTTTATATGTTATTATATATTATTTTTATTGTCATCATATATTTAACAGATACTTACATATGTAAGAAAACAATATCCCACATCTTATTAACTTATAAAAATAATTTCTTAACAAACAAAATCCTGGATTGTTTTGGCACGAAAATCCTAGTGATTGTGTACAAAAGCTTGGTAAGATTTAAGGACGAATGTAATAATATCACTTATTATTTAAATATATTTATAACAAAATGCTCAGCCCCTTTTTATTTTTTGATAACATTGCTGGCCCAACCCAACATTATAATTAGAATCAGCCCAGCAAAATTGTGTATTTTGAGAAAGTGCAAATGGCCTGTAATTTTTTAGGAAATAAAATAAATGGGCCGCATGGACGCTACATTATTTTTTCACCCAGCCCAGCTAATGGCTCTAATTCAAAAAAAGAAAGATCAAATTGACTGTAAATTCTACCGCGCAAAAAAAGACTGTAAATTCTAAAAAAATGGGTTGAATACGTGCCACATTTTTGGAGGCTGAAATGTGGGCCAATAGGTTGAAGCCAACGCAAGTCGTTGTCAATTTAGTCAACAAATGATTCTGACATGTTAGTCGTTGGATTTACATCCAACGACCGGCATCCATCTTCAATCTCTCGTCTTCTTCCTCCAGCGCTGCCGGGACCACCTCCCGCCTCCTGCTGCTAGCAGCTCTGCTTAGTACGCTTCGCTATGAAGCGCTACTCCACCGTTGGCTAGGCCATCCCTCCACCCCTCCACACCTCCTGTTCTTCTCCATCGACTGCCGAACCACACCGCACTAGAACTAGTTAACCCTCGTACACCTCTTCATCTGCGAATCTACTCCCGCGTCTTCCCATCTCCGGCTCGTTGCTATCCGGGGCCTCACCGTCGTCCACCAACTTGGATGCGCACGGTGCGGCGTGGTCAACCTGGTCAACGAACGACACCATCGGAAGTAGACTGTGTGTGGAGAGGTTGACAGCTGGGTCCACGACCGCACACAAGGAAATGCCTCCTTATTACGCGCAAAATAATGATTCCTCCACCTGACATCTGGGACCCACCAGAAGGGCCTCTTTATTTCGCGAAAATAAAGTGCCCCCGCTGACATGTCCGACCCACCAACTATCTTCGCACGCAAGGAAGTGCCTCCTTACAACAACAACAAAGCCTTTAGTCCCAAACAAGTTGGGGTAGGCTAGAGGTGAAACCCATAAGATCTCGCAACCAACTCATGGCTCTGGCACATGGATAGCAAGCTTCCACGCACCCCTGTCCATAGCTAGCTCTTTGTCGATACTCCAATCCTTCAGGTCTCTCTTAACGGACTCCTCCCATGTCAAAATCGGTCGACCCCGCCCTCTCTTGACATTCTCCGCACGCTTTAGCCATCCGCTATGCACTGGAGCTTCTGGAGGCCTGCGCTGAATATGCCCAAACCATCTCAAACGATGTTGGACAAGCTTCTCCTCAATTGGTGCTACCCCAACTCTATCTCGTATATCATCATTCCGGACTCGATCCTTCCTCGTGTGGCCACACATCCATCTCAACATACGCATCTCCGCCACACCTAGCTGTTGAACATGTCGCCTTTTAGTCGGCCAACACTCCGTGCCATACAACATTGCGGGTCGAACCGCCGTCCTGTAGAACTTGCCTTTCAGCTTTTGTGGCACTCTCTTGTCACAGAGAATGCCAGAAGCTTGGCGCCACTTCATCCATCCGACTTTGATTTGATGGTTCACATCCTCATCAATACCCCCATCCTCCTGCAACATTGACCCCAAATACCGAAAGGTGTCCTTCTGAGGTACCACCTGGCCATCAAGGCTAACCTCCTCCTCCTCACAGCTAGTAGTATTGAAACCGCACATCATGTACTCGGTTTTAGTTCTACTAAGCCTAAACCCTTTCGATTCCAAGGTTTGTCTCCATAACTCTAACTTCCTATTTACCCCCGTCCGACTATCGTCAACTAGCACCACATCATCCGCAAAGAGCATACAACATGGGATATCTCCTTGTATACCCCTTGTGACCTCATCCATCACCAATGCAAAAAGATAAGGGCTCAAAGCTAACCCCTGATGCAGTCCTATCTTAATCGGGAAGTCATCGGTGTCGACATCACTTGTTCGAACACTTGTCACAACATTATTGTACATGTCCTTGATGAGGGTAATGTACTTTGCTGGGACTTTGTGTTTCTCCAAGGCCCACCACATGACATTCTGCGGTATCTTATCATAGGCCTTCTCCAAGTCAATGAACACCATATGCAAGTCCTTCTTATGCTCCCTATATCTCTCCATAAGTTGTCGTACCAAGAAAATGGCTTCCATGGTCAACCTCCCAGGCATGAAACCAAACTGATTTCTGGTCACGCTTGTCATTATTCTTAAGCGGTGCTCAATGACTCTCTCCCATAGCTTCATTGTATGGCTCATCAGCTTAATTCCACGGTAATTAGTACAACTCTGAACATCCCCCTTGTTCTTGAAGATTGGTACTAATATACTCCGTCTCCATTCTTCTGGCATCTTGTTTGCCCGAAAAATGAGGTTGAAAAGCTTGGTTAGCCATACTATCGCTATGTCCCCGAGACCTTTCCACACCTCAATGGGGATACAATCAGGGCCCATCGCCTTACCTCCTTTCATCCTTTTTAAAGCCTCCTTCACCTCAGACTCCTGGATGCACCGCACAAAACGCATGCTGGTCTCATCAAAGGAGTCATTCAGTTCAATGGTAGAACTCTCATTCTCCCCATTGAACAGCTTGTCGAAGTACTCCCGCCATCTATGCTTAATCTCTTCATCCTTCACCAAGAGTTGGCCTGCTCCGTCCTTGATGCATTTGACTTGGCCAATATCCCTCGTCTTCCTCTCCCAGATCTTAGCCATCTTATAGATGTCCCTTTCACCTTCCTTCGTGCCTAACCGTTGGTAGAGGTCCTCATATGCCCGACCCCTTGCTTCACCAACAGCTCGCTTTGCGGCCTTCTTCGCCATCTTGTACTTCTCTATGTTGTTTGCACTCCTATCCAGGTATAGGCGCTTATTATGCACAAAAAAATGAATATTCCCCCTGCCAGTTGGAACCCAGCATAGTGGGAGGCTGACTTGTGGGCCTACCAAGTTGACGGGGACGGAGGGCTTTGTCAACTTAGTCAATATGAACGATTCTAGCTCATGTTACTGTACGATGTTCATCCAACGGCCGTAGTGCTTCTTCAACCTCTGGTCTTCTTGGTCCAGCTGCCCAAACCTGCGCCTGTTGTGCCGGGTGCTCCTGCCTCCCGTGGCCGGCTGTGATGCCGTGGAGGCCTCACCGCCCCCTACTACTCCCACCGCTGGCCAGGCCATCCCTCTACTCACCCACGCCCCCTGTTATTCTGCGGCGACAACAGCCTCACACCCCAGCCGAACCAGTGAACCCTCGTAGTCCTCTTCGCACACAAGGAAGTGTGTCCGGGCAAAAAAAACGATTCGGCCCCCTGACTGTTGGGACCCACCAGGTACATCTTCGCACGCAAGGAAGTGCCTGACAGTCGGGACCCACCTGGTCGAAGCGTACGTAGCGTTGTCATTCTGGTCGCGAACGTGTATGTACATATATACTGGTGGATGTAGAGGCGCGCACGTGTCATAGTATAGGCGCGTACGTGTCGTAGTAGAGGCGCGCACATAGCATGTACACGTACATACAGCGGCCAGGGTGCAAGAAAGAAAATACGGCCACGTATGTGTACATACGGGCGGGGTCTCGAACACCTACTCGCGCATACGTACGGCCAGGGCTTGTGTACATGGTTGGGTCGGAACGGAGAAACAACGTCGTCGTCGTGTTCATGGGGAGGCAACGGAATGCGTCATGTTCATGGGGAGGCAACGGAATGCGTCGTGTTCATCGGGAGGCAACGGAACGCGTGGGAGCCAACCGGCTGGGTCGGAACGGAATGCGTGGTCGTGCTCATCGGGAGGGCATGGACGGAACAGGCAATGAAACGAGGCCTGGCGTACCGCACAATGGAGGAAACGGACCTCCTACATTCGAAACGGGGTCCTGTTGATCGGGAGGGGTCTGGCGTACCGCAAAATGGAGGAAACAGACCTCCTACGATCGAAACAGGGGTCCTGTTCATCGG
Organism: Triticum dicoccoides; assembly: GCF_002162155.2. NCBI lineage: Eukaryota > Viridiplantae > Streptophyta > Magnoliopsida > Poales > Poaceae > Triticum > Triticum dicoccoides. The sequence continues at coordinate 590,710,036 of NC_041384.1, read as the reverse complement.
GAGGGGTGTGGCGTACCGCAAAACAGACGAAACGGACCTCCTACGGTCGAAACGGGGGTCCTATTGATCGGGAGGGGTGTGGCGTACCGCA